>NC_088210.1:31316857-31632690 GCF_037126465.1 Ornithodoros turicata
CTTTCTTTTTTTAGCGTACTTATTTTTAATTTTTAAATGACGGACTAATGAGGCTCCGCGTAGTTTTTTTTTATATGAGTGTTTTGCGTATTTTGCGCAAAGTATAAGGCAAATAGTACCAATTAGGGGACAGCTCGATTTTTTATCTGCTTGGTGCGATAAATTGATATGTTGATTCCTGTCATGTCTTTCGACAAGCTTCTAAGCAGATGGCGCAACAACAACAACAGCAACAACAACTTTATTTTGAGATGATGGAGTTTCATCGCCGGGTGTGATACTCTACACTCTTAAAAACGAACTTCACAACATAGCACGCTCCTAGCCAACCATTATCTCGAATGATATCATTATCTGCCTCGATTTGTTGAAAACAAGAGTGTACGCCTGTTTTGTGACAATTATGAACAGCATAAGTGTCACAAAAAAGGAGTACCGCTCACGTTTTCAACAAATCAGGGCAGATAACGATATCGTTCGAGATAATGGTTGGCTAGGAGCGTGCTATGCGGTGAAGTTCATTTCTAAGAGTGTACCCCATTACTGATGGTGATGGCGCCACAAGTAGCAGTCTATACACTCTAAAAAACAGAACTTCACCGCATAGCACGCTGTGCGTCACCCATTGCCACGAATGATAGGGTTATCTCTTCTGCTCCGAAGAGAGAGGGGGCGTACGCCTTGTTGTGGTGATTTGGGCATAGTATGATAATTGCCACAAAAAGGCGTACGCCCCCTCTGTCTTCCAATCACGAGCGTTAACCCTATATCATTCGTGGCAATGCACTCGAAGAACAGAACTTCGCCGCATAGCACGCTGTGCGCCAACGACTCCGATGAATGATAGTGTTATCGCTTCTAATTCGAAGAGAGAGAGAGGGGGGCGTACGCCTTTTTGTGTCGATTATCGTGTACCCAAATTGACACAAACAGGCGTACGCCTCGCTCTCTCTTCGAAGCAGACGTGATAACCGTATCACACGTGGCAGTAGTTGGCGTACAGCGTGCTATGCGGTGAAGTTGTGCTTTTAGAGTACAGAGCTTTAGGTGCCCACTTCTGTGAGGCCGACAAAGCGAGTTGTTTCAACGCCATCCACCTCCATCTACTTTTAGGGTGCAAGGGAGTAGAAGCTGTAATTACTCCCCAAATTACTCCTGTCCTGTTGTTATTGACGGGTGCAACTATACACATGCCGTTTTCACCGCTTCCGGTGTGGTGCCAAAACGACATCCGGTTTCACAACAAACACGCTCTTCGACAACCACTGTGCCGATTGACACGGTTATCGCTTCTGCTATGACGAGAGAGAGGGTCGTACACCCCTTTTTGTGGCAATTCAAATTGCCACAAAAGGGCGTACGCCTCCCGTTTTCAACAAATCAGGAAAGCGAAAGATGTAATTCAGCATGCACTCTTAAAAATGAACTTCACCGCATAGCACGCTCCTAGCCAACCATCATCTCGAATGATATCGTTATCTGCCCTGATTTGTTGAAAACGGGAGGCGTACGCCTTTTTGTGACAATTATGAACAGCATAAGTGTCACAAAAAAGGCGTACGCCTCCCGTTTTCAACAAATCCGGGCAGATGACAATATCATTCGAGATGATGGTTGGCTAGGAGCATGCTATGCGGTGAAACTCATTTTTAAGAGTGTGGCGTCCTTAGCCGCGGAAGGACCGGAAGTCTTCGTGGCACAGGAAGTTGTGGCGAGGGCTTGTTTATGTTTACCAGAAAATGTCACGCATATACTAAGTTATATTCAACGTGCAGTTAGAGTGGCACAATTGGATGTGTAAGTAAATAGAGAGCCACTTAAATTTACTTATCAACTTATCTTATCAGAGACAGAGAGCCACTGTGCTTTGCGCCTTCCGTGTACCAAACACACGTGGATGGATGGAGACGGAGCAACACCCCCTCTGTTATACGGGGGGGAATCGATGACGGTTACAACGACGTTCCATTAGGGACACCGGGCCGGGTGGAGAAACAACCCATTGTGTCCGGCAATATGTTGGCCGCCTCCCGTCCTTTCCAAATTGAATTAACCAACTGGACCTTCGGTTTCTCGTATGCCTTACGCAGCACGTCCGTGTACACGACTCTGTGCAGGAATCAGGTTTGCTCGCAGAATATGTCACCTAGCTTACTAGCTTATGTACTGCGTGGATGCGAAAGGATAGCGAATGCCAATAGGGGAAGAAGAACTTGAACAGACTGGTAGGTGCATCGGGTTTCGGAGAAACGGAGATAATATCCCGTATTTTTATCCATGAGCCCATTACCAACGCGGCATTTAGGACCATAGACACTTTAAAGTACACTCTTAAAAATTAACTTCACCGCATAGGTATAGGTAAGTAGGTAGGTATTTTATTTATTTGTCAAACAACACTCTTAAAAACGAACTTCACCGCATAGCACGCTCCTAGCCAACCATCATCTCGAATGATATCGTTATCTGCCCTGATTTGTTGAAAACGGGAGGCGTACGCCTTTTTGGCGACACTTGTGCTGTTCATAATTGTCACAAAAAAAGGCGTACGCCTCCCGTTTTCAACAAATCAGGGCAGATAACGATATCATTCGAGATGACGGTTGGCTAGGAGCGTGCTATGCTGTGAAGTTCATTTTTAAGAGTGAAGTGTACAGTTTTTCAACGGGACCGCAAGGCGCACCTGAGCACCATAGCACGCACTTAGCCAACTGCCGTCTCGAACTATATCGTTATCTGCCCTGATTTGTTGAAAACATGAGGCGTACGCCTTTTTTTGTGACACTTATGCTGTTCGTAATTGTCACAAAAAAGGCGTACGCCTCCCATTTTCAACAAATCAGCGCAGATAACGATATCATTCGAGACGTTTGTTGGCTAGGAGCATGCTATGCGGTGAAGTTCATTTCTAAGAGTGTATCTTATTTTTGTTACGCGCGTGCTGTATTTTCAGAGTGCATTCACACTGTTCTACACTGTTAAAACAGAACTTCACCACATAGCACGCTCTTGGCCAACCATTACTCTGAATGATATCATTCTGTGTCCTGATTTGTTCAAAACAGGGGTGAGGCGCCTATCTGGGACAAGATAATCTGTCCCAGATAGGCGCCTCCTCCCATTTTCAACAAATCAAAACACAGAATGATATCATTCGGAATGATGGTTGGCTATGAGCGTGCTATGTGGTGAAGTTCTGTTTTAACAGTGTAGCTTTGTGTAAATATATAGGTTGTGCTTTCTTTAACTGACTCGCGAACTGTCCTGGTCGTATACTCTTAAAAATTAGCTTCACCACATACAGCACGCTCCTAGCCACCCATCATCCCCAGTGACATCGTGCTTTCCCCTGATTTGCTGAAAATGAGGGGGGGGGGCGTACGCCGATTTTGTTGCATTTTGCAGTCCATAATTGCCACAAAAATGGCGTACGCAACCCCGCTTTCAACAAATCAAGGGAGGGAGAGAACGTTGCCATTCATGATGATAGTTGGCTGGGAAAGTGCTGTGAGGTGAAGCTCTGTTTTTAGAGTGTAGGTGCGAGGCTTTTTGTGACACTCATGCAGTTATGTTAATTGTCACAAAAAGTCGTTGGTCCCGCGCATTCCACAGATCAGGAGTGACAACGGTATCACTCTGTACGATGGTTGGCCTTCAGCGAGCTGTGTGGTGAAGTGCTGTTTTCAGAGTGAGTGCGTTTTATTTCAGCAAAATTCGGCGCCATAAATGTGTGAAATCTCCACTCTAGACTTACTATCGCGTGAAATGATGATCGCGGATGCTATTATCTAATAAGGCATAGACCGTGAACATCTAGAAACAGAACTTCACCGCGTAGCACGCTGCGCGCCGACGATTGCCAGGAATGATAGGGTTATCGCTTCTGATTCGAGGAAGAGGGGGCGTACGCCTCTTGGTGGCAATTATCATGTATTCAAATTGCAACAAAAAGGCGTAGGCCCCCCTATCTTTGCAAATCAGAATCGATAACCCTTCACACTCGGAACAGAACACAGCGCTCAGCGTGCTATGCGACGAAGTTCCATTTTTAGTGTCGCAGTCTAAACTACGGTACGAATAAAAATATATGCATTATGTTGAATCCGGTGTGAAAATTATTGACGAATCTCCGTACACAATAAGATATTCTTCATAAATACAAACCATATTTAATCGACAATTTTTTTTTTTTTTAAATAAGAGAACACGAACGACGAAATAATCGTCCCTTTAACCAACAACTGTAATATATTTCACCGCAACGCTACTTTCATATAGCCAATTGAATTTCCATCCACTCCGTATATGGAAACCTTTTGCGCCCTTCTTGTCCCTTAACCGTCAAAGGAACCTCCTTCAGACCAGCGAAGAAATCCTTCCACGAGATCAGATCACGCCTCGGATCCTTCCTTTGGAGGTTTATACATTCGTTGTTCACACTTTGCCGTCCCAGGGGCCTTAACGTAATGAGGAGAAGCTGCAGGAAACGCGCAGGCTATACAGCAGCAGCAGCACAAGGAAGCGGAGCAACACGTACGCCAGCCCGAGGAAATGCCTCCTTTTTCTTCTTTCTTCTTTCCCTGTTTTCCCGACTTTTCCCGACTTCTCTCGAACGTGATGCGTCGAGTGGCCTTTGCTTCTCTCCCAGTTAGAAATGGGATTCTCTGCGTTCGCCTTCAGTTAACGAATTTCAAACTATGTGTTGCGCTGTGTTGCTTTGTTTTGGGCGAGCTTGGGTGGATGGAAAAGTTTATGAGTTTCCGCGGTTGTGGTGTGTGCCACTATACGGAGTGCTCCGAGGCCATTCTTTTCGAAGCTAATTACTTGTACACTAAGTTTTGGACTGCGACTGAGAGTTGGGTCTTCGTGGAATGGCGTGTTTTTCACGCCGCAGAAAGTGGTGAATTGACCTGAGTTCGGTTGAGAGACTCTGTGCTACATTCCAGTGCGGTTGGAATCGGAGCTATACTTCTGCATATGAAACTAGCGATCTGCGCAGTGAAACTGTATTTTATGGGTGCGAAACTGAACGGAACTTGTGGAACTCTGGAATGGACCGGAGGATGTTCGAACAGTATATTCCAACCTTAACGCTGTGAATATAGTGATATTCTCCTTTTCTTCTTCCCTTTGTACCCTGGAAGAGGTGCTTCGCGAGGAGTGTCGCCCTGCTCGAGTATTTTTACTACTTCTTTCACACATTTTACTTACTATTTTTTTACCCATTGTGATGGGTAGATCCTTCGAACTGAAGTGCTCTTGATATTTAAATGAGATATGAAGAACACTTGTCAGTGTTTCACGAAACATGTATGTCACTGTTGCCTGGGTAACCGCTGAATATCACCGACATTTTATATATTTACTTAGTGTGCAATAACTGCTGTGGCATTGATACACAACGTACGAAACAAGACGAACACCGCAAGATACGCTCTTAAAAATGAGCTTCACCGCATAGCACGCTCTTAGCCAACTATCATCTTGAATGATATCGTTACCTGCCCTGTTTTTTTGTGACACTTATGCTGTTCATTATTGCAACAAAAAAGGCGTGCGCCTCCCGTTTTCAACAAATCAGGCCAGATAACGATCTCATTCGAGATGATGGTTGGCTAGGCGCGTGCTATGCGGTGAAGTTCATTTTTAAGAGTGTATAATTTCAAATCTCCGTAAAGAAGGACTCATTCGGTACAACAACATAGAGCACGCTTCTCTTTGCACACTCAGCTCCATCACATTTCGTCCCCCTTTACTGACATTACTGACTGACTCGTTTCTTAATTAGCCATCGTCAACAAAGAATGTCATACGTAATCATGTCGTCCGATGACTGGTTAAAATTGAAACTGTGCTTGAAACCTGCGTTTTTCTTAACGATTTATTCTAATCAGTAATAGTGTAGTGTACACTGCTAAAACAAAACTTCACCACATAGCACGCTCCTAGTCAACCATAATTCCGAATGATATCATTCTGTGTCCTGATTTGTTCAAAACAGGGGGGAGGGGCCTATCTGGGACAAGATAATCTGTCCCAGATAGGCGCCCCCTCCCATTTTCAACAAATCAATACACAGAATGATATCATTCGGAATGATGGTTGGCTAGGGGCGTGCTATGTGGTGAAGTTCTATTTTTACAGTGTAGTACTGTAGTGTACTGCACTACTAGTTCAATGTAGTGCAGTGTAGTAGAATTAGTTAGTGTAGTAGTGTAGTGCAGTTAGTAATAGTGTTAGTAATAGCAGTAGTAGTGTTTACGTATGTAGCTTAGTCAAAGCCGGGATGACTGCTGCAGTTCTGGCGCACTGAATACATAGCGAACTAGAGCGTCGTATGTTTGCGGACAGAAGCAAATAAACCGTTTACGAAGAGGGGGGGGGGGGGCTTCATTTAAATACAGTCAAGGGGCTAACGAAGCATCGATTAGCGTGCAACATCTAAGAGTGAGTCCAAGATCCTAGCTGTGATTTACATTAGTCAGCATCTTCCGTATTTCATGAATACAGTCAAGGCTCGTTATAACGAAGTCAATGGGACCAGAAAAGCATTCGATATAAGAGGCAATTCGGTAAAAGCGAAAATGTCACACAAACAGTTAAATTAGCCCGCAAACACCGCCGGAGACTCAAACAATGTGGCAAGCAAGCAGACATACTTCGAAAGTGATGACATTGGCTGTCTTTTAAGTTAAATGGAGAGACAAAGAGAGCGAGGAGGCCGTATGGGCTGGGTTTCGATTCGGCTATTCACTCTAAGAAAAAAGGGTGTGAAAAGGGGGTAACTTCTATAGCTACCATTTAGGTCAACATAGCGTCTGATAAAGGGTGTAAAACAGTGGTAAAAGCGATTGTCATACATCCAAATTGCTACAAAATGGCGTACGCCCCCCTCGCTCACCGAATCAAATGCGGTTACTCTATCATTGGTAGGTAGCAGGTAGAACTTTGCAACCTTTTAGGCACAACATATGCGACGACTATTACCTCCCAGGAGGTGTAATTACTCCACCCTTATTTCTAAGAGCGTTGGATTCGGCTGGCAGGACACGTCGAATAATAGGATTTGAAGCGACAATTCGAAAAAAAAAAAAAAACGGTTTTGTTATAACGAAAGTTATTTGTCCTGTCAACCCTCTTTCGAATTGAAACCGCCCATTCTCCCTCAGCACAAACCGGTCGTTCACCGATTAAATGCCTCAGAGAAAAAACCTAGAACCACGTCATGCCAAAAATCCCGACTCTGCCCGCAATTGCAACGACAGAATGTACTGCTCAGACAGTGCACCATACTCCTCCCTCTCTTTTTGCACAGCGTAGCCAATATGTATGGGCTCTTTGTTACTTGTAATCGCGTGTAAAGACAGGCGAAGAACAGATTGGCAAACAGTTTGTGCAGCGTAAAGAGTGAAGGAGGCCGAACTAAAATAGCAGACGACAGAAAAAAACGTCGTCTGCAAAAAGTCGTCTGCATGCTTTCTTCGAAGGAGGAGCTTTTCAGTGACGAGGCGTGGCTTCATGCTCTTCGCTTTCATGCTCTGCTGCAGTCGAAGGCCCCTTCTTTCGTCTCTGTTTCTTTACCATGTCATCTGCTTTCCACTTTACTCTCTCCCCCCGTTTTTTTCCCTTCCCCGTCACCTTTCTTTCTTCGTAACTCGTTCGTCTGGTTGGAGCGCAGATTGCTTTCGCAGATAGGCCGATTTCTGCATCTCGTAAGCAGTGTTTTTTTTTTTTTTTTTTTTGCTCTCCTCGCTTTAATTATTTTTGAATGTTTATAACTCGCTGCGATGACTGTTTTTAAGACGCATTAAACGGGACTCAACAAGTGCACGTTGCGCTCGCAGAGAGTGGAAAAGAGAGAGAGAAAGGGAGAACAAGGTCTACAATACGATGCGTATCGTGTTTTACGTTGTTGTAATTGGGTAGATGATAGAGAGGAAAGGGGGAAACAGAGAGGAAGAGGAAGGACAAAAGGGTTTGAGAGGAGGAGGACGACAATTAGCGGAACATCTGCGAATGCTAATCTGGGGAATAGGTTATGCGATGTCGTTGGGTTTGGAACTGTGGGAATGTTTGCAGCGTCACCTGTGCATTAGCATATACGCAGCGAGTGGGTGAGTGCATCCAGTGGAAACAGCGAGTAGTTAATTACACGCGACCATGAGTATACATCCCTTTGTAGTCTCTACCATTTGTCGTGTTCAAAAGAAAATGAAGTGAAAACAAAAGCTCTGCAATAGCAAGCAGGCTCTTTGCCTGGCTAACCTTTCCTTTTTCTCTCTCTCTCTCTCTTTTTTTCTTTCTTAACAAACATATCCCCCCACCCCACCCCTGCAAGGCTTCGTGTATAACTTCGGTGTGTGGGAACTGGACGTCGGTTTTCACGTGTTCCGAAGTAGGTGGTCGAGTTGTTGAGATAGGGGATTTCGATTTACATAGTTTCGTTTTTGTGTGTGAGTTCGCGTCCAGAAATCGTCCAAAAATCGTCCAAAACGGTGATCAAAACAAAAGCATTGCTTCTACATAGCCCTCTCCGTCAGCTTTTTAGAGCATAGCCGGTTGTGTGTAGTCACTCAACACATTTCTATTCGCAAACTCTTTACACGCATCCACCTCGAATGTCGGACGCGGGTTCGAACCCCAGCACTAGTCACGCGCAGCGCAACTTTCCCGAAATCTCTCGTAGACGAGGATTCATCCTCCCCTGATGTGAGACACACAAAGACACCCTCACCCATAATTTCTTCCATAGTCTTAATGCCTCAGTTGCGCGGCGGTTCTAGCATTTATTACACACCTTCTCTATTTTGGAACGTAGCTACCTATATTATTCCCTCGCACGTCATCGGAACCTTCCGCTGCACCTGCCTGAGGATCAACTCGGACATCCCAACGCATATATCCTCTTGTTAGAAACCTACAAATGACGTTTACAGTCACTAACGGAGCGAAACTTTTTTTTTTTTTTTTTTTCAGTGACATACTCACGCAAGATAGACAAATCTCCGGTGTAATTTAAAAGAGAAGCGAACCTATAAGTCGTGCGGAAAGCATGGAGACCACCGACGTCTTTGTAACACCCCACAGTTTCCACGTTGTCGTTAAAAAAATAAAAGAAACACAAGAAGAAAAAAGAAGAATGAAAGAAAAAAGACCGATAGGCGTGCAGGACTATAGAACGTCACGAAAGGCGAGTCCACGAAACGGTTCCTGATTCCTGCCGATGAAAATGAGACCTCTGCTATTCACAAACGAACACAGGTTCTCGCACCCCCGAGTATAATGGCCAGCGTGATTTAGCCCTCGTTCGAGAAAACCTGGACGAGAAAAGAACGTTCGTCCTTCCCCTGCAATTACCGTGTTGTTGTTGCGGTTTTGTTCAAATGGTACTGCGCGTCTTTGTGCGCGTTGTTTGTCGTCTGCTTCCAAAACTTCGCTGCAGACGACGCGCTTCGTCTGCGACAGATGCCGAGCGAGGTTCGAACGCCGTTTCCGGTGGCGCTGTCGTCGACCGGAAGCGAAGACGGTATTTTGAGGTAGGAATACGCGGACTTATCAGGTAGCAATCTTGAGTTTCAAAGAGACGAGAGAGCGTTTTAAGTGGCGCTGAGGATGAAGATGAATGGGTCTTTGTTTCGGAAAAGGTTCTGAGGATATTACTTGTGCTCTTGACGTCAAGCGAAAATTAAAAGTAACAAAATCTACTTAGTCATCGTGCGACATATTACTGTGCTGTTGGAGGCTATTTATTTACTTTCTCCTACCAATTACCGTTACCAATGGCTATAGCAACATGTCCGACAGAATGAACTTGTTAGGTCGGAGGTTCAGTCTGAAGATGGGGGGGAGTCGAGGTAGCGGGTTCGAATCCTTCCGCCGGTTTTTATTCTCTGAGGTTTTCTGACCTTCCTGACGGCACAGTTTCCCCTGAAGTCCGCCTTGATTCCTCTGATTGACTTGATTCCCCTGATGACTGATTCCGCTGATGACTGATTCCTCCGTCCTCCACCCCTTCTTGGTGTTTCCTCTCAGTCTGTTCACTTTCATGCGCCACTTATAGCCTCAGTTGCTTCGCTGTGCTAACACGTAACGATAAAACATATAAGAAAAACAATACCAATGGCTTTCTGAAAGAGTGACAAAAAAGCGTGTATTGTCATCAAGTGGGGGAACTGTCTATGAAAGCAGACCTATTTATACAGAATTACAGATACACTCTAAGAAAGAAGAAGCAGAAAGAGTAATTTTATCCCTTCCGTGGAGCATTGCCTAAACCACTTATAGTTCCTTTCGGGACTAAAAGTACAGACGTTTGTGCAAAGCTTATAGGGATGTTTGCACTGCTGCGGAGTAAATTTCAAGGTCAGAGGTCGAAATTGAGGGAGTGACTGCAATCCGAGGGACTACAACACTCTTAAAAAGTGTGTTTGTAACTCCTATTTGGTGAGTACACACATATATCGCTCCCTTTGGAGTGTACTTGACTCTCCATTACCTTCGTTAAGGAGTCTCCTCACTCCCTTCATAGCTACGAAGGGAGTAAGGAGAAAGCAATCTCGGGGGGGGGGGGGAGGTGATATATGTGGCAAGGGGTGTACTCCCCAGAAAAGGAGTTGCAGCACACCCTTTTTTTATTAAAGAGTGAAGTTGTAAGTGCTCCCAAGTTACCCCTTTCCTTCTTAGAGTGTAAAAAAAAAAAAAAAAAAGACGATCTTATATACCAGATAACGACGGCTCTCAAAGAGAGATTGCTTTCTTATACGCGTCGTAAACCCATGTAAACAACCCTGAAAATAGTGTCGCTACGGAGGGCAGCCCTAGTTTTCTTGCCAGAGCTGAATTCTCGAGAATTCAAGGAATGCCCACAGGTGTCGCTAGACTTCAGTGCCAAACCGTTTTATGACGCGTAAAGAACCTAACTCACTGTAGTTTTCATGCAGCGGACACAAGCAGCATGCCGGAGACGTCATTTCATTTCCCATATACTCCCACCACCAAACAAAATAAAAGGCGCGTCTTTCAAGGAGAACACACATATAGAGGTTAAAGTTCATACTGGCGCAAGATTGACTGTCTCTCCGCCGCCGCATGTGCAAACACAGAAAACTGACGCAGTCGAGAACGACTTCAAATGAAAACGCTCCGAGGCTAAAGACAACAACCCGAACCGCAGTGGATCTCATCTTCAAAATGGCGCGCGGACTCTCTCCCAGGGAATTCTGGCTGATTGGTTTCCTTTCACAATGATTGAGACTCGCACTGTTTTACAGCACACACTTGTAACAACCGATCTGAAATGCGCCGTTACAAGTCGTATAACGAGAAAGAAAAGCAAAAAAAAAAAAAAGAAAAGAAAAAAAAAAGAGTCTCAATACGGCGCTACGCAAGGGTCTCCGCGGGGCTTTGTTCTCCAAGTTCGCGATTTCGCCAACGCTGATTAAAGTGGAATGGTACGCGGTTTCCCCTGCTTCTACTTATGTGTGTGTATGGACTGAACATTTGTCTATACCGAGGAGTCTGTAAAAATGATGAGTTCTCCTGTTGTAAGCTTGATGGATGTTTTGAAAGGGATGTGTTGGGAGTCTTGCTTGTCGCGAAAGAGTTGCGCGCGCTTGTGGTACTCATTGTATTGTAGCAGTATATACTGATGATAAATGAGTACCCGGGATAAAAGGAGGTATTAATCTGTTGTGCCCCGCTGTTATTTTTTTTTCTTCTTTCAAACGATTGATATACCAGAAGTAAATGGTGTGGAAGTCTTTTTTTTTTTTTTTTTTTTGTCGTGGAAAGTGTTTTCGTGTTTTGGGGGGAGAGGTCCCTGGAAAGGTGATTCGCGGAAACTTAAATTGGCGAAAGAGGTTGGGAGTGTACGTTCCGCATTTTAACTCCTCAAAGGCCCTGTTTCACCAACGCGAGTTATCACTTGAACGGAGATATCAGACTTCCCTATAAACTTCGTGTTTTAACGTCAACTCCGTTTCACGAACGCGGGATAGTGAGATTTCCCGTTAAACTATTATTTATTGATTTATCTGTTGCCAACATACACAACATAATTGCTGCAAAATACTGTATCTATATTTTGTATTTAAAAACTCGTATTGAAAAGTATATATGCGGGCTTTTAAATACCTCTTTCAGCAAAGTGTTTTGTATTTATATTCAAGTTAAAAAAAAGCATTTATGCCCATCCCTGATGGGAAGCCCCTTGGTTCGCAAGGCATTCACGTACAATTTTATGCGCAAGATCTTACCTACCACACGCAGCAACCGCATTACAGCACCATTACAACGCAAACAGCAAACCTCAATCCACCGCACCACTCACATTGTATCACAAAACCAAACACAGCAAAACATCGCGCAGCACGAATCACACATAAAAACGGCCGTCTCGTTCCGTCTCTTCATCTGATAAGGACCCCCCTCCCCCCACCTCTTTCATAATCTCCCCCCATCTCGTATGCACGCGATTAAATCCGCGATTAGAAAACGCCCGGCCATCTCTGCAACACTTTTCTTCGAAGAGGGGGTCCCTTCCACCACCTCATCTTATTCAAACACGACAACGTGCATCTTGCATCTCGGACCACCGACTAAAGCAGGATACGAGATATCATTGCCCAATCCGTCATCCCCTTAAATGCTCTTAAACTGCGCCTTCCGCATGTGTGACTGCCTCCCACACCAGGATGCCGCCGCAACGCAGAGGAGATGCGTCCATCACTGTGTATATATACAACGATAGCCGGTCGGAAACAGTGCCTGAAACTTTCATGTGTGTAAAAGGCACTATTATGATACAGGTGGGCATACAGGGTTGGGCGTGATAAGGCGGGAGTGTAGTGCGATGAGGGAGAGGGCGGTTTAAGAGCAAGCGTTTAAGGCGGTGGAAAATGCTCTTGTCATTTTTTTTTTTTGTAGGTACTAGTCGGACAGAAAAAACGAGACTGGCAAAAGTCCACCGCCTTGCCGACGGAGGGAATCATCTGTTCGTTAGATAACTAGCCGCACTTTTTGTAGCATGCGACGTCTTCAAGCGCATAATTGCCTGCAGTCGCATATCTGGTATGGAATGGATAATGCTGGCTTCATAATTGCGACAAGAAATTGGTGTGTTTTTGTTCTAGGACGTCATATATGAATTATCGTCTCCAGTTCATAGCTCCAAGCAACCAAAAAACATTGTCGAAGGCATATGCGTCGCAATTTATTTGAGCATTAATTTGGCCACGCGCGCACTGTTGCTACGCACCATTATTTGCATTTTGATTTTTACCTTCTTCTATTACACAACATATATCTGTACAAACGTGTTGCAAGACCAGCGAAATTTTAAACAACCAGTATTGTATCATCATTGCAGCGAGGGTTAGTTTCGGTTTAGTTTTGGGTACGTAGCGCCACCTAGGGGCACTGGAATCCAGACGACTTTGCAGATGATAGCACTGGGCTTGAATATGCCCCGTTCAAATGCACGTCTGTGCAATTTTAATCGTTTTTCAGTTCTATTCCAGCATCGTGACAACGTCTGAAAAGCATTGTAAATGAAACTTAGAAAGAGATAATTGTGTGTAGAGTTCTAGTCAGGTAAAACATATTTCCCCGCTATTTTTTCTATGCAGTCGCTCCCTGAATTGCTTGGGCATCGTGCACGCCACATTTCAAACGAAAGACGAACTCCGTGTGTTGAATTCACATAAACGACATTCCCCAGAATACTCCAGCGGAAGATGCGCAATACGTCATAATTTCTGCTGCTACGTACGCGCGAGTCACCTATTTTCGTGCTCTGCTAACCATGGGAAATGTCCTACGGTTCAGCCGCAAGATACTCCGTAGCAGACGACAGTGGCGACAGTGTCGTCTGCTATGTCCGCTGTACGCCAATGGCGATGGTGTCGTCTGCTATGTCCGCTGTACGCCAATCTCGATATTCCAAAGACTCGGCGAAACTTCTGCCCCGTGAGCAGTTCTTCTTTATTTTTCTTAACTGTTTCTTCCTCTAGAATATTCTGTGTTGATGACGCCCGTGCGAACACGCGGATAGGCTCTCACTGAGGAGATTCCAGCATCTATAAGCTGACGAGAGCGGGCATCTCCTTGCCCCGTAATGGAGAACAGCAATTATCGGCTGCGTTGAGCGTCATCGGGGAATTGCTTGATAGGCACGCGTGAACGGGCTTATAGATGCCTATCGCATTGAACGGCTGAAATGTACTGGTGTTTCGTCAGGTCACGGTTGTACTTCGAAAAGTTTTCTCGACCATCGTAGGGCTTTTACTTTCGCGTATTTATTACTTCCGTTTTGAGGGCTCTTGGGTGTACTAAAATTTATATAACAAGGGCAAATGCTTCAAGTCGTACTGAACAGGTGTTAGATGATTGCCTGCAACGACGGGATCGCAAAATTGACCTTTCTATAAAATAAGTTACGTTGTCGGTTTCTGTTTCATGTTCAGCATTGTTTTGCACTGCACTCTGAAAACAGAACTTCACCGCATAGCACGCTCTGCGGCAACTGTTGCCACGCATGATAGGGTTATTGCTTCTGATTCGAAGAGAGAAGGGGGCGTACGCCTTTTTGTGGTAGTTACCATATATCCAGATTGCCACAAAAAGGCGTACGCCCCTCTCTCTCTCCTCGAATCAGAAGCAATACCCCTATCACTCGTGGCAGTGGTTGGCGCACAGCGTGTTATGCGGTGAAAGTCTGTTTTTAGAGTGCATAATCTCGAATGATATCGTTATCTGCCCTGATTTGTTGAAAACGGGAGGCGTCCGCCTTTTTTGTGCCACTTATGCTCTTCATAATCGTCACAAAAAAGGCGGGCGCCTCCCGTTTTCAACAAATCAGGGCAGATAACGATATCATTCGAGACGATGGTTGGCTAGGAGCGTGCTATGCGGTGAAGTTCATTGTTTAGAGTGTACTATACGGTCCAGGGGCTGCCTCAAAGCGCTGGTTAACATAATGGTGTTCGCAAAGGTGCCAGCACCGAAACGCTGGCCATCAGACACAAATGTGAAGTAAAGGATGGCTCATTTAATCGTAATTAGCCTAACTAGACAAAAACACAATCCCAATCATGGAATGCAATGATCAAATGATTAACCTAAACCGGAGTAGAAGCTGATTATACTGAGTAACAGGCCGCTAGCTAGACATAGTCAAACGTGACAATTAGTGCCGTCGCATAAGTGACGTACATTACAACGTTTCTGTCTCTGCTCTGTCTTCGAGTTGTGGCCACATTTCGCTTGGGAAGACGTACTCAGTAGAAGAAAGAGGGTCGTAATCGTAATCGTAATCTTTATTAAGTCAATATTGCAAAATGTGCAGAAAGCGGGACTGTGAGGGCGTCACTGGAGAGGAGTGACTTCCTTAATCTTGCCTATCAAATTTACGATAAACTTCTTACTTCAACAGATATCCCCCAAAAAAAAATCTCTTCCACTTTCGCTTTGTTTGTTTCTTTCTTTCTTTCATTCATTCATTCATTCATTCATTCATTTCTTTTCTTCTTCTTGTGAAGCCTTTAACTCCACACGTGATCACCTACACGCTGCCCGTCCACACGCACTGTCAGAGCCTACGTTGACAAATGTGGCCAAATAAGCGTTTACTCAAAAATGCGACTCGAGCATGAGCGGGTCAGTTAATTCGCCGCTACGCCTCCAGGGGGAGACGCCAACCATCCCCGTAATAATTAGCTTCGCAGAACGCAATGAACCATTATAAAATTCCCTACGGCCAGCATCGGCGCAGAAATTAGGGTATTTTCCTGGGGTGACCGTTTGTAATCTGGCATGTATACGTCACAGCGGAGGACGGACGGCTGGGGTTTGCTAGCGGAAATGCGAGAACACAGGTACAGCCGACGAGGCTAGCTGGGAGCAAAACACGCCACTACCTAAGTGGTTCTCCCATTAAAGAAGCTCGTTCGATGCGAGAGTGCAGGATCGGAAGATTGTTGCGTATTATTGACACTGGATGACGTTATGGCTACTTCGGGGTCCTGGGCCGCCATTATACGAAGGGTGAATTTTATCATGCCACGCGAGAGAGAGGGAAAGAAAGAGAGATAGATGAGGTTTAACGGATAAGTCAAATGTGTGACAAACATTCTGAGCACCGTTTGATTGCCCTGTATGTCGTAAGTCTGTGATAACTGCGATTCGACGAGTGGTCGACAGGTGGCAGTGCAATGCAGGAACGCCACACTAAGGCGCAACGGTAGTGTAACCCTCACTTGCCTCAAAAGACCTCACTTGCAGCGTGCACAGAAGACGACTAAGTTTCTCTTTTTCTTTTTGGCACCCATTGGTTGAAACTCACCGAAAAATCATGTCATCGATGTTTGAAAGGTGATGTGTCTGTTACTAACAGCAAGTCTATTGGGAAGTTTCTAAACACTGTTTTCTGCAACAGACTCACCTCGACCAGGTCATGCACGCACATCCAGGGTGAATGTCATTCGTCGGAAATGACATTTAATTTCAATGGCAAAAGCGCAGGTGTGCTTGTACATGTTGAGAGATATATACTGAGAGATATACTATACTATGAAATATATATACAAGAGATATACTAAGATATATATACATGTATATACTGTGAGAGATATACTGGGGGGCGTACGCCACGCTTGTGGCATTATGCTGTTCATAATTGCCACAAGAATGGCGTACGCCCCACGTTTTCATCAAACCAAGCGAGAGAACGTTGTCTTTCGGGGTGATGGTTGACTATAGGAGCGTGCTATGCGGTGAAGCTCTGTTTTTAGAGTGTAGGATTTTTAGAACAGAACGTGGGTGAAATGCAGTCCCAACTCTGTGGCATCCATTTAGTCCCAAAAAGGTCTAAACTTATTGCCTCTTCTTCTTCTTCTTCTTCTTACACTATTAAAAATGAACTTCACCGCGGAGCACGCTCCTAGTCAACCATCATCTTGAATGATAGCGTTAGCTACCCTGATTTGTTGAAAACGGGAGGCGTACGCCATTTGTGTGACCTTATGCCGTTTCTTAATTGTCACAAAAAAGGCGTACGCCTCCCGTTTTCAATAACGCTCTCATTCGAGATGACGATTGGATAGGAGCGTGCTATGCGGTGAAGTTCATTTCTAGGCTCCCCACGCCAGGCCTGGTATACTGACGGACGTCCTCTTCCCCGAAGGTTCTTGTGCGGAACGACTTTCAAAAACTCGCGGCCTCGTGCGCTTTCTCCAAGCAACGGGCCTAGCGGAGAGACCACTCTAGTGCACCCCACACCTACAGTGTGCTTCCGTCCCATCAGTACCGGTCATCCTGCTTCTACATCACTTTGAAGTCCTCAACTCCCCTTTCTCCCACCTTCTTTTCCTTTTTTTTGGCTATAGTCGTGACGATGCCCACTTGAGTGCGGCCAACAACGGCAAGCTACCTCGACACCCCCCCCCCCCCTCATTTCTAGGCGTGTAGAGTGTAAGCGGCCAAAACACACTTCCACTCTCTTAAAAATGAACTTCACCGCACAGCACTCTCCTAGCCAACCATCATCTCGAATGATATCGTTATCTGCCCTGGTTTGTTGAAAACGGGAGGCGTACGCCTTTTCTGTGACACTTATGCTGTTCATAATTGTCACAAAAAAGGCGTACGCCTCCCGTTTTCAACAAATCAGGGCAGATAACGATATCATTCGAGATGGTGGTTGGCTAGGAGCGTGCTGTGCGGTGAAGTTCATTTTTAAGAGTGCACAGGAAAGAAAGGAAGGAGAAGAAAAAAAAAAAAAAACTTTTTTTCTGGACCGCCTCCATCTCCTCCTCCCTACACCTCCCAGTAACGTCCCAAGCAGGACTTCCCCGTCTCATAGATGAGTCACACATATTCTCCGTCACCGCGAAGGAAAGGGTTATGGAGCGAGCATCGCGCCTTGGCTGTTCCCTGTTTCGCGTAAGGTGTATATATACCGTACATATAAAGCCCCGAGGTTATCGGCCGGACACAGCGCGGGGCGGTATAAAGCTTGCACGGCCCATTAGGAGAACTGCCTCGTTTGACGAGGAGCAAGGCCGAGATAAGAGCCAACTTGGTGTCCGCGGAGGGATCTCTCGGTGACGACATCTTTGATGGCTACTAAGTGTGCCTCCTCCTTCCAAGTATCGTCGTATATAGGCGCTCCGTATATACGACCAGTTAATGGTCCCGTTTATATTGTCCGCTGGACATCCACACAACATCCTATACGACTCGTGAGATTGCATCGCTTTTTTTTATGCTTTCGTATAGGCGGAGCTCGTCGTTGTTTTAAAGCTACGCACGTGCAGTGAATAACGCCAGCTTAGCCAACCAAAATCCGATGTTGAAAACGGGAGGCGTATAGGGCTTTTTTGTGGTACTATGCAGTTCTCTTAACTACCACAAAAAGGCGTGCGCCCTCGTACTTTTCACAAATCAAGAGTGATTAATTGCACTCTAAAAAAACGGAACTTCTCCGCACACCACGCTGTTCGCCAGCAACCATTGCCACGAATGATAGGGTTATCGCTATTCATTCAAAAAAAAAAAAAAAAAAAAAGAAAGAAAGAGGGGGACGTACGGTTTTTTTGTGGCAATTATCATAAAATCGAAATTGACACAAAAAGGCTTACGCCCCATCTTTCTTCGAATCAGAAGAGATATCCTCTCTTAAAAATGAACTTCACCGCGTAGCACGCTCGTAGCCAACCACCATCCCGTGACATCGTTCTCGTCCCTAATTTGTTGAAAACCGGAGGCCTACGCCTTTTTTTAGCCGTTATGCAGTACATAATTTGTACAAAAAAGACGTATGCTTCCTGTTTTCAACAAATCAGGGACTAGAACGATATCATTCGGGATGATGGTTGGCTACGAGCGTGCTATGCGGCGAAGTTCATTTTAAGAGCGTGTCATCTCGTGGCAATGGTTGGCGCAGAGCGTGCTGTGCGGTGAAGCTCCGTTTTTTTAGAGTGTAGAGGTGAGCACGGGTAAACTGAATTCGTACTCGCACCGGCTTCCTCAGGTGCGCCACCCGCACCCGCCATCCGCGCCGTCTGATGCGGGTGTAGCCCGCACTACCCGCGGTCGCAGCGCGGTAACACACACATTGTACCCGCAACCCTTCGGGGACATTGAATTTGCACCCGCAAATCGCAAAACTGCTCGGGTATCTGCGGGTAACCGCGGGTATACCCGCCACTCGCGGTCACCTTTAGTGATAACAGTACAGTCAATCTCCTTTACAATGAAACTCAGGGGACAGCAAAAAAACATTCGCAGTAAATGTATTTTCGTTAAAAAGGATGTCCATTATTGGACCTATAGGGCTCCAGCGGGACCGCAAAAAAATTTGCTGTAGTGGTATTTTCGTTAAAAAGGTGTTCGCTATAAAGGAGTTTGACTGTATATTGTTCTGTGCAATGGTTGCCCTTCAAGGTGTTATGTATAGTGAGGTTCTGCGTTAAGAGTGTGACACTTACTTCTTGCACAAAGCACTTCAGGTTGAATAGGCTGTGGGGAAGTATCAGACATCAACGCATCCGCTTTCGTGTCTCCATTTATTACTCATGTTTTACTATTTTTATTATTATTATTGCTGCTGCTACTTGGTTCATGCGTACATAACTGGCAAACCTTGCATGTGACTTACGACCGCGTAGGAGAAACAATGCTTAATCGGCGCGGTCCCTCCATGCTATTCGTGGCCACCTTTTACTTTTTTGTTAGTTTGTTTGTTTTTTGAAGGCACGAACGGTCGTTTTAGCGTGGCACGTTATAGAAACAACTGAGATGGAGTGGTGGTTAAGGGGATGTCTGTGATTACAGCCCTGCATTCCTTCTTGTTTCTTTGACGGCCATCTTTGTGTTGAGAATGCTGTTGAGCGAGGGAACCTATAAAAGGGTGATTATACCCGCGTGTGTGACATGGCCCGACTTGATAAGAGTTGCAGATTGATGGCGTACTGGACGGTAAAGTTTTGAGGAAAGGAAGATGTAAGGAGAGATAAAGGATGTGCCGGTGTTTTGCAGCGCACTGTAAGAAAAGAAAAAGGACTATAATAGCGGTCATTTTGGGCACTATAGATGCAGTGTGTCGACTGTTAGTCCCATTTGATAGTCCCTAAATGCGCGGAAGTCTCTATGCGAAGTTCAGAGACGACTGCTTGCGGTGCTGGGGAGTAATTTTCCGGTTCAGAGAACTAAAATTGCGATCTACGGGACTAAAAGCTGTAGTTGCTCCCCAAATAATTAGTCACTTTCTTAGAGCGCGGTTAGCACGCGACCAACTCACATTCTTCGGAGCGTAACCGCCGGAGTTTGACCTTTCTCAGAACTGAACTCCGTGTTGTCCTCGACAATTTGTTTCTACTGCAGAGCTATCACTCTTAAAAATGAACTTCACCGCATAGCACGCTCCTAGCCAACCGTCATCTCGAATGATATCGTTGTCTGCCCTGATTTGTTGAAAACGGGAGGCGTACGCCTTTTCTGTGACACTTATGCTGTTCATAATTGTCACAAAAAAGCAGCACGCCTTCCGTTTTCAACAGATCAGTGCAGATAACGATATCATTCGAGATAATGGTTGGCTATAGAAGCGTGCTATGCGGTGAAGTTCATTTCTAAGAGCGTAGATGTAGTGGCGACTTGTTACACAGCAGTCCGTGATACGTAATGTCATCTTATCCGACTGACTCTTCTAAAAAGTACATTTCTTTCATACCCTCCATTAGCCGAATATACGGAAATGTCGTAACCATAGAAAAAAAAAAAAGAGAGAGAGAAAAATTTAACGCCCATCTATGCCACATCATTCCAGCTAATACACAACCATATACGAAGAAATTGGAGCTCTAAGGACAAGGGACATAAAGAACGCACGTATACACGGGACCGGCTGCTCCACTACAACAACTAATTTATTTGTCGAGGCAACTGCTTTTATACAGGTTTGTCACGTGACCAGAGGGGAACAAATAAACACACACGGGAACGACACAAATCAGATTACATATATCTCCATCATTCACCGTACTTACTATCTATAAGCACATCAGTTCAATTTCTCCAATTTCTTCGTATAGCCAGTGATGGCCAGTAGTTAACTACATGTAGTTAAACTACCTGATTGTAGTTAAAAAGTAGTTACTTGCAGAAATGCAGTGGCAACTACTAGTTAAACTACTATTTTAAGTAGTTAACTACAGTAGTTAGGTTACTGAAGGTGCCAACTACTTCCGATTGTGCCGCAAGCTTTACGGCACGATTGTGCTTCCGACTTTTACCTCGAGCTACTTGTTTGATGAGAACGGAGGTGCAGAGCTATTGTGTCATGCATGCGTACTAAATCTTCACTCTTAATGCTTGTCTACTGGAGCCTCATTTGCTGCGAAAGAATTCTGCAACTTAGTTTATCGTGTAGGCACAGAAAGAATCCCGCCGCAGGCTTTGTATTTGACGATCGTAGCAATGGCTTGAGCCAAAGTTTATCATTGCTTGTGATCCATATTTAGGTGTCCAAGAACACTACAAGGGATTGGTGTTGGTGGACAACGTTGAGTAGTTATAGATGTAGTTAAACTACATTGCAGTAGTTAAAAAAGTAGTTTTAACTACTCCCCTGAAAAGTAGTTGAACTACTAGTTAAACTACTCAATCGCAAATTAGTTTGTAGTTACAGTTAAACTACTGTAGAAGTAGTTAGTGGCCATCACTGCGTATAGCTATATGTACCTAAGCAGGCATACTCAGCCGTTCTAATACACCGCCATTCTTGAGAATAATATCGAACGTAATATGCGAACACCAATAACAATGATCCTAATAGAATGCCTATATGCCGGTAATAGTAAAAATAAAATACTCTACGTCTATGTCGGCGCGTGTCCGCTCCAAAGCGCAAATAGAGCATGGCCATGCAGGTAATACTCCGGCATCTTATGTAACGCAGCGTATATGCGTCGGGTTAATTGCTTTCTGTGTTCTTCATTACAGAAATAAATGAAGCGTAGTCCATGCATGTCGGGCCAAGAGCGCCTTCTTATAATTACGCGTATTTTTCACGTTGGAGATCCGCCACGACTGCAGTGCGCGGCCCCCGCCACCCAAGTCGCTGACAGGCAAATCGCGGAAATCGAGATGTTCTTTATCTTGTAATGTTTGCGCAGCGTTATTAATTAATCGGGGAGAATATTTATTTCACTCAAGGTCGAAGGAAGGAGGGTAATGAAACGATGAGAACCGTGGGTTATTTGTAAGGAGCGTGTGCTTTTAAGTGAGTGAGTTTTTTTTTTTTTTTTTTTTTCGTGGCACTCTCTCTGTAACGAAACTTCACCCCCTAACATGCTGAAGCACACAATGAGTGCGCAGAATGATGAGAGTGTCACTCCTGATTTGTGGGAAGGGCAGGATTACGCCTTTTTGTGAAGGTTAATACGAGACGAATCCAGAATTTTCCGGATCCGAATTCAAGGAAGGTTCGGCGTATCCACGAATCTTTCGAATCCTTTCTTAAAAAATCATCTCGAATGATATCGTTATCTGCCCCTATTTGTTGAAAACAGGGAGGCGTACACTCTAAAAGCAGAACTTCACCGCATAGCACGTAGTGCGCCAATCATTGCCGCGAACGATAGGGCTATCGCTTTTGATTCGAGGAGAGAGGGAAGCGTATACGCCTCCCCTATATACGCCTATATATACCTCCCGGCGTATACGCCTTTTTTTGTGGCAATTACCATATACCCAAATTGCCACAAAAAGGCGTACGCCCCCTTCTCTCCTCGAACCGGAAGCGATAACCCTATCATTCGCCTCCCGTTTTTATCAAATTACTGGGCAGATAACGATATCATTCCAGATTATGGTTGGCTAGGAGCATGTTATGCGGTGAAGTTCATTTCTAAGAGTGTGCTTTTAAGAGTGTTGGGAATATCCTGCGGTTCACTCACAAGATATTCTATAGCAGACGACAGGAAATGATGGTGTCGTCTGCTGCACGCACATATACGTCACTTCCAACATTCTGGTCCAGCGTGAGTGCTCAACATAGACGCAGCGGAACTCCACGAGCAGTTTCCGCCCCCCCCCCTTTTTTTTTCTTCCTCTAGAATATTCCGTGCGGACGTCCCTCGTGTGAACACGCAGATACTGCGCTTTGACATCGTTAAGGGCTGCACCGTTATGCACAGCCACACATCTCATCGTTCCTGCACCTGTCTTACGGCTTATACGAATAAAGCTGTATATGGAAAACCTACCGTCCTCTTGCCTAGAAGAGCTGTGTGTCTTCGAGAACTCCTCCTTCCACCCTTCCTTGATGTATGAAGCGTGGCCCATTCGTAACGAGGGTTTACCTAGTGGAGAACACGTCAGGAATTCAATTATATACAGCCGTGACCAGGCAGGCACCAACGGGTGAAAGATTAGTTTTTAATCTCCCGTCCTCTCTCGATTCTCATTACAACGCCGAGGCTGCATTGCGGTCCGACAAACAGAACTTCATCCTGGAAGACGTTCGCGGCCGAGCACCGTTTTCGCTTCCGGAGAAAGCGTGGCGTATATACGCCATTTTGGGATATTATCGCGAACGGGAAGTACCGTAAAAAGGGGCGTACGCCCCCTATATTCAGCAACTCAGTGGTGCTGAAGTTGTTTCTGGATTTTATTAGTTCCGTACGCCCTAAAGACAGCACTGAGCCAGCACGGTCTTAGCCAATCACCATCCTAGATGACATCGTTCTGCCCCCTGATTGGTTAAAAACGGGAGGCGTACGCCTTCTTGGAACACTTATGCTGTTCCAAAAAACGGCGTACGCCCGCGCTTTCCACAGATCGGGAGTGACAAAGGTATCATTCTGTGCAATATGGTTGGCCTATGTGGTGAAGTTCTGTTTTTAGACTGGGAAGTACCCGGGTTCGAATCCCGGTGCCAGCTGTGCTGTTTGGGATTTTTCATTGGTTTTCCTCAGACAGTTTCAGACATATGTCGGGACACAGTTCCCTTAGAAGTCGGCCCAGGACGCACATTCCCCCAGGGCGTCAGTGGTGACGTTGCCCACCTCTGTGAGGCCGAGACCTTTCACCATCACGTACCACCACCACCAACCTGTTTTTAGAGCGCATTGCCACGAATGACAGGGTATAGGGTAATTTGGCCATATGATAATTGTCACAAAAAGGCGTACGCCTCCATCTCTCTGAAGGATCTCTCTGGTGAAGTTCTTTTTTTTAGAGTGTACATTAGTCCCTCGATTTTTCGGACAGAAACCCTAAGTTGCGAACAGCGACGTCACTGCAACCAAAGAGCTGGCTCTAAAATTCAATTACAAAAAATATTATTAGTTCAAAACAATTCACGAATTTTAATTACTCATAATTCAATTTAAGTTCTTATAAGTAATGCCACATGTGGCCGTTAAGGTACTGCCATAAACAAATAAATGCAACTAATTCACAAGGGAATTTAATTGAAATATTTGGCACAGTGACAAAGAATGCACGTGACAGCGTTTGTTTAAGCTTTGGTTCATGTCCCGAGCGAGGCATTATTCCTCTCCGCATACGCTACATTACATTGGAGCTCGCGTGCTGTCTCAATGAATCTCCTAAGGTACAGCACGTGCTTGTCCACTTAATCACCGAGCCTCCCCGCGTGCCGTGTAATTAATAAATTAATCGTACACTGTGCAAACATCCTCTTTCATCGCCCCCAATCTCCCGGCGCCCAATTTTTTATCGGCGTCCGTGTAGAGCCTTGTAAAGTCAGCCCGTTTTGCGTGTGAGAGGGAGAAAGGGACAATGTTTGGCAATGCAAGCGCCGCGTCTCCGCTGCTGCATGGGTTTAGAAGTTTGGAAAGTGCACGCACACAGTCGTGCGTTGAGTAAATGCCGTGTAAGTGCATAGGATAACGTACGGGCTCTTGAAATATACGAAGGTTCGTTCTGTATGGTGTGAGCCTCATGTGTGTGTGTGTGTGTGTGTGGATGGGAGGTAACGTCTTCTAGCTTACATCGTCCCCATCCCGTTGAAATTGAAACCATGCAAACGCCGGACCTGCACTGTAAACTTTTTCACGCCTTTAAAGGTGTGCGCTATGCACATTCAACCTGGTTGCGTAACATTGCATCTCCAGGACGATATTTTACAAAATTTGGAAAGCATTACTAAAGATCAAGTGTCAGTGCAAATCTTGCTTTCATTATGTCTTGGATATCGTAGGTGCGAGCTAATGCATATATGCGTCGCTATCGATAATCGAGCACGCGCAAGTGTCTACTAATGCTGTTGAACAATATTGAGATGTTGCAAGACCGGATTTTTGGAGGACAGACAACACTCGAGTAAAGAAAATTTGTGCGAAATCGTGCTCCATTATGATGTTACCAAAATTACACCTAAAAAGGCGTGCGCCATGCACGTTATTACACCTTTAAAGGTGTGAAAAGATTTAGAGTGTGGACAGCACTCTTAAGAGTGAACTTCACCGCATAGCACGCTCCTAGCCAAACATCATCTCAAATGACGTCGTTCTTCCTCCTGATTTGTTGAAAACGGGAGGCGTACGCCCTTTTTGTGACACTTGTGCAGTTCATAATTGTCACAAAAATGGCGTACGCCTCCCGTTTCCAACAAATCAGGGGAGAGAATGTCATTCGAGATTATGGTTGGCTTAGGAGCGTGCTATGCGGTGAAGTTCATTTTTAAGAGTGAGGACGACACCAACGTAAGACTCAACGCAAACAATGGGAATTAGCCGAAGCAGCCTAGTAGCCAGTCCCGAGTGGCTCGGGACTAACGTCTCCATTTTTTTCTTTTACAAATCGAATCAAACCAAATCAGGCTACATTACTCAGCACCTTTTTTCCTGAGTTTTGATTTCAGTAATGCTCAAGCCAGCAAAAGTTTCTTTTATATTGTCGGCCCCAGAACTCAGGTGTACTTCCCTCAGAAATATTATCATTAAATTATCATTAAAATTCAATCGCATCCCTTATAACGAAACTTCAGTGTCCTTTAGTTCTAATCACCGTTCGAGAAAGTTAAATTTTAGTATTGATTCTCAAGGGCGATAGCCTTGCTTAGGCAATGAATTAAAAAAAAAAAGAAAGTTGCCTGTAAAGAATATCAAAATAGATCCGAGCAGTACGCCCTGGCACCAAATATGCTATTCTATGTTATCTCTACTGTTCTCGAGAGCGGTCTCACAAAGACACCGCCTTGCCGAATATTTAAAAATAGAAAGAAATAAACAGTTAAAAAAAATGAGGGCTTTCAAATAATTATCGCTAGCCTGCGACAACAAAAAGCCAGAACTGCGTTGTGTATCTACTTTACCTGCTCAAGCCACCATCTGAAATGCCTCCGCCCTGTCATATTTTTCTTCGTGCATAATATCCCCCGTATTTACTACTCGACCGCGCCGAGGTATGCCCGCCCTGCTTCCCATCAGCGGCATCGCTGCGCACCGCAAAACATACATACACACATACGATGTCCTTTCTCTTTACGAACGTCCCGGGCAGGTCCTTGATTGAGCATGCAAACTCCGTCGTCGCGTCAGTTTTTCGCCGACGTCCTGCTGCAACGAAGCATTCCACCAAAAAAGAACCGTACCGATGGCTGGCCTTGATAAATGACCGGTCCCCCCTCATCCGTTGACGAATGTCCCCCATCGTATCTAGGCCTAGGTTTTAGGCTTAATCTATCTGTCCTAGCCATCGCGGTCTGCGGAAATCATTCCACGCTGTTGTACACGGCGAAGCTCTGCTCGAAGCGTCCGTCTTCCAGAAGGTCCTTTTTGGAATTCTCCGGGCGTTCACGCGCCAAGATGTCAGTCCGGTTTTGTTTTCGTTTCCTTTGTGTATTTAAGCGGTCGTACATTTTTATTGTGTGCGTGGTTTCTCATCGAGGCCGTAAAACACGCTGGGCCAAGCAATGGATCAGTGGGTCTCCGACGTGGCAAAGATGCTATCGCGTATTGTGTGCCTTCTTTCTCTGTATCTGGGCTCGGTTTTAGGGACTGATTCTCTATATGGGGCTGTTGTGTGGCTTTAGGTTTATGTATATGTGCGTTCTTATGTTGCTGAAGGACGATGCATGAAGCTGAGAATTTCTCTGCTGAGCGACGCTTGTACTGTATGAGGCGTAGCTCTGGAAGGAGCGTTTACCTGTGTACTGCTTTCGAGACTAGAGTTATGTTTCGCTGTGTATATGGCCTATGTAAAATAGACTTCTCCCTAGGGGCTAACAAGGTCGCGCCCGAAAGCCGCGGTCTTGAGGGGGTCACGATGGTCCATGAAAGGGACGCGACCTTCGGTCCTACACTCTTAAAAATGAACTTCACCACATAGCACGCTCCTAGCCAACCATCACCCCGAATGACAACGTTCTCGCTCTAGATTTGTTGAAAACGGGAGGAGGAGCCTATTTTGTGCTCATTATGCACGGCACAGAATAGGCTCCTCCTCCCGTTTTCAACAAATCAGGGGCGAGAACGTTGTCATTCGGGGTGATGGTTGACTAGGAGCGTGCTATGTGGTGAAGTTCATTTCTAAGAGTGTACTTTTCTTTCAATAGGAGGCAGCGAACAAGTGGTCCTTCGTGGAACCCAGCCATCTCCTTCCTTATTTGTTTCGGTTTCAGTCTGTCTACCCACGTCATGATGACGTTTCTCGGGTAGAAGTCCATTTCGTTCGACAGGATCTCGTAGTTTCGGGGATGAACGAGGACAACGACAGTCGTCGAGAAAGTCGGGGAGCAGCAGAGAACGAACCTGCACCTCCTTCATGTTATCGGTCCCCTTCAGACGTGTGTCGTGCTTGACGTCCAGTTTGTGTATTCCATCCTGAAAACAGCTCTGTTTCACCGCATGTCTGGGTGTGGTCTCGGTTTTAGAGCTTCTATGATTGGCGGAACAAGACCAGGAAGCTGCTGACGTGCAGTCACTCCCCTTATAAATAACTGACTGCGAGTCTAGTTGAAATAATACGCCTTTACGTGACACTTACGCAGTTGTGTTAATTGTCACACTAAGGCGTACTCCGGCGCTTTGCACAAGTCAGGAGTGGTCAACGTATCACTCTTAGAAAAAAGAGTGGAGTAGTTACACCTTTTAGGAGGTAATAGCTGTCGCATATGTTGCGCCTAAAAGGCCGCAAAGTTCTACCTGCTATACGTCGTATACTAATGGGTCGTTTGCCCGAAATAATGCTGATAAATTATATTACGGATACCTAACGATCATCCTTAGTCTATATCGTATTTCTTGGTATATCTTATCTACCCTCGTCTCTAATGAGACAGACCGTGTGTCTCCTGTATATACGTCGTTCTTCTCCTACATAATATCTCGAAAACGCATCTCGTTTCCTTTACTCCGATATCACGCAGAGAAAATCCTAAAAATGAGCGATGTGCTCTGTCAGGGGACCGCCCGGTGTCACAAGTAGCTGACGTGGCCAAGGAACCGTATCGTTCTTCGGATACCTTCGCTTTATCTCATCTGGAGGCTTCATCTGGTCTTCCCGCAGTTTGATAACGAGACCCTTGACCCACATGGCGTTTACTGAGTTTACTTGGCTCATGTCTGTGACTTCTCCACTTTGTGTTCCTGTTGGGAGAAACAGATCAACTTTCCTTCTTTAGAGCGCTGTTGGTCTTCATAAGAGTGCAAGAGCTTTATATTGTTCGTAATGGTTCATCGCTGCGCGAAATCTAGCAAATGATCTATAGCTAACTCTTTCTTTTCACTGCGATTCGTGTCACAGTATAGACTTCATAGTTCCTCACTGGAGGGCCCTGCCTCCATAGACTCGTGGTGTTTTCTGCTTGTAACTTTGTTCCGGAATGCTTATAAATTTTCAAATTTACATTCCAGGTTCTTGTACCATGCCGCCATGTTGCGGGCGTCCTCAACGTTCGGACCAATACGCGGACGTGTTGCCAACAGATCCAACGTATAGACACTATGGAAATCTTCGTGACAGGTAACCATGATCCCGCGTCTGTTGTCTCGACTCTCCCTTGTGTTATCTCTTATCTGTTATCGATGGCGATAGCCGTTTCCGATGCCCCAGTTATTGCTCATGTACAGCGTACACTCAGCGTACAGTCTGCGTACTTGCGTACTCTGCGTACTCAGCGTACACTCTGCATGGACGTGCTATACGGTGCTGTTCCTGACAGCGTTACAAACGGAGGGAGTGTGAGGCCTCGCCCTCACGCACTCGTAGCACATGGCAAGTGTCGTCTGCAAGACTGCCAGCGCAAAAAAAAAAAAAGTTATCAGAAAGCATAGACAGTGTACTCTCAGATCTGTCTGTCAGGTCTGTCTGTGTACTTTTCCTTCTGTCTGTTACATTCCGTCTGGTTACGTATAGCGCTACGCTCGATACACAAAAGGTGGCGCTCTGTAGCTGATATGGCGACATGTTGTTCTCATGTGATCCTGCGTCCTTTAACCGCGTCCTCGTCATATATGGTCGTGCGCCGGTCTGAGCCGGCTTTTGGGGAACCGCGCAAACAGGGAACTGTGGGACCTAAGCCTTAGACCTCCCGCGAACAACCAAGAGAAAAGGCACAGCACAGCCGGTGCGGGGTTTCGAACCCGTGTTGCCTCTGAGCCTTATAGCGCGAAAGGCAGTATCTTAACCTGTAAATCCAGCCACGGAAGACTCACCAGCAGCCCAGCCAGGAAAACATTTTGGGGGTTTAATGGGGACTTCACGTGGAGAGGAGGGTTCCACCCCGCTTTTTCTTCACCCAAATGAACTATCAAAGCAAAGATAACCCCCCCCCCCCCCACCACACCCTGACTACACCACTGAGTCCACTGTACTAACTATATACCATCCAAGTAGTTTCTTTTTCGTCCGAGCAGTCTGCGAGCAAGTCACTTAAGTGATCTCTAGTGGACCAATATTGGCAATGTCGGCCCAACATTGGACCAAGATTGGACCATGTTTGGGCCAGTATCGCCAATATTGGGCGAAGATGTTGTGCTGCATCGCTAGAAGCTTGAGAGTGGGTGTCACCACGCCTTCCCAGCGCTCCACGTTGTTTTCTTCGCTCAACTAGTCACAACGTCACTCGTAACAAAACTCTGGATTCGCCGCGTCTTTTGAACAATCTCGAGAAAGAAGCATTGTATGTGTGCTGCTATATCACGCACCTGCAATGCCATCCCTGAAAACGTTTGTGCCTCGCATGCTCCGAACGTCACATTACTCGAGTGTCTCGCTTTCTCTTTGAACAACAGCAAACGTCACGCGCTTTGAACAAAACCAAACAGACGGTACGAATATGGCCTACGCGATTGGGAAGCAGCGATGCATGCATAGAAGAGCTGGAGTGGTTGGCACTGACCATCGCACTCCACTTAGCTGGAGGCATTGTGAAGATCCTGCTGGACGCAGCTCATCCATGCATCCATAGAGTCCGGAAGGACGTACCATATACGTAGGTCGAAGCGTGTCCACGACAATGCGCTCTTTTCGAGGCAGACAGTGTGTGGGAGGAGGTGATGAGCCTACCTATTTAGTGTGCGGGCTAAGCCTATATATCGTGTAGAGGTATATGAGCACTCGGTTCAGGTCAAAGGGAAGAGCAACAAAAGTTTCGGAGGATGTAATGGGACTGAATAAAGCGACGAGACTATCATGCAGACCAATCTGAGCTCTGTGCTTCGTTAGCTCCTCCCTAAAAACTGTCGAGTTATTCTTCGCTGCTGTAGGGGGTCTGTATTTCGACGATTCGTTAAAGACTGGCGTTTAGCTTCGACCGTCCGAATTCTCTCTCGGATATATATGTTGTAGTCTGAATTAGATTTCGCACTGGTTAGGATCGGAGTTTTTATTGTTATTATTTATTATTATTATTATCATCATCATCACCATAAGATAAGCGTAGGTTCGTTTCACGACTACTGGGCCTCGAAAAGTCTTCGATGACAAGTGGCTTCAGAGTCATGAGCTCTCAAAAGGTTTGCAAACCAGGTTTACCTTCTTGCACGATTTCATTTCACCGTTCGAGGCACCTTGTCTCACGTGTAGTAACACTGTCTGTCACACACATGCTTGACACCCAGTACAAGTTTTCGGGTATTATGATTTTTTCAAATTCGGGAGGGAAAAAAATCGCGTGCTATTTACACACGAGAATTCGGGGCGAAATCGGGTACCATGATCTCTGATATGTCACCGGGGAGTTTTCGGGTGAAACGAAAGACATATATGAAAGTGGCCACTGGCTGTGACACTGGGACACGAGAAACAAGAATCTTTATATTCCCGCTCGGAACTGGGATAGTGAATGACAGCGGTATTCAAACACTTGCCCGAGCTTCAAAAAAGCTCGTCTTTGACTCCTGAAGGAGGGGATCATAAACGGATGACAAGTAGGTTGTCACGAATAGCTCTCTTTTCTGATATTGATCCACTTCTCCGAACGGTTTTTCCCGAGAACGACAAGTTGAAGGACCACAAAGATTTCAGGTAGATATTGGGTTGTACCCGAATTCTTGAATATGTGTTCGGGGGGGGGGGGGGATTATCGTAGAAATTCGGGTTTAACACGAAAACGAAGAAACCTAAGTACAAGGTGTCCTTTAAAACCTCGTCACACCTCCATTCCGCAGCACTTATTAGTCCCACACGAGCTGCGCGCAACAACAACAACTTATCATCCCTCGGCCACTCTACCCGTCTGCCGAGTGTTTCTCGTTATCGTGCGCACGCAAGCGTTCCAATCGGCACCGCTAATCTCTAATCCTTTCTTTGTGGAGCGAAAGCAGCCTGCTTCACGGATCCGGCCGGAAGTAAACAAACAAGTAAACGAAGCCACGTCAGCTTTTCGAGCAGAAGCAACAACACCATATAAAAGAAGGAACTCCAGTTACTAATTCATGGCAAGAGCCGATCCCAATTGATGGTCAGCAGACCCCTGGGACTACGCGCGCAGCACTTGGCTAAGTTCGTTGCTGCCAACAAGAACGGAGCCCCAGGAGACACCAGGAAATGACGAAGGCAAGATGAAGTTTGGCAAGGAGGACCTCACGAGGGCTTAAAGAGTAACTGACGCCTAGAGGTGACGCGGCTGTCTTCAAGGAAAGGAAGGTGACTTTGTTAGTGTTGCGACGCTGATATGGACGGTATATAACCATAGGGTTTCCACAGTTCGTGGTGGTGTAATTATTTGGAAACTCGGCGCGAAAAAACGGTGGTTATTTCGCTCACCACGAATCGGCGGTTTTCGGTGGTAACGTTTTGCACGTGAAGTCACTCGGTGAAAAATGTGGAGAAACGAAATCGCTGTTTCCTAAATAGACCGAGAAACGTCATCATGACGTTGGTAGACAGACTGAAACCGAAACAAATCGGAAGGGGAGGGCCGGGTTCCGCGAATGGGCACATGTTCCCTGCCTCACACTGAAAGAATAGTAGGACCAAAGGTCGCGTCCCTTCGTTCGTATATACGAAAACTCCAAGCGAGATTTTATGATCGCTTTCCATGGCGAGACTGGGAGGTGACATGGGTTCGATTCCTGTCACCGGCTGTGCTGTCTGAGGTTTTCCCTGGGTTTTCCGAAGACTTTCCCGACGAATATCGGCACAGTTCCCTCTGTAAAGTCGGCCCAGGACGCTTACTAACCCCTCTGTCCCCCATTAAATGAACAAGTAGATGACACTAGACGGTTTGTTATTCAAAATTACATATTAGGATGGCTTCTATGGCTGCACGCACTGAAACAGATACTATCTATATGTATATATATATATATGCAGGAAAAAAAGCCATTAAAGAAACAAATAAATGATACTAGACGTGTTTGAAACTCAAACTTACAGATTAACATGGCTTCTATGGCTGCACGCAGAGAAACAGATACTCATGGAACGATGCGGCAGCACCAGAGGACACGTGTTTCGCCGTTTTTGCGGCTCGTCGGCCCTGGGTAGCTGCGCATCGTTCCGAATTGGCAAACCAGGGGTCACTCAGCTCGCTGAGTGACCCCTGGTTTGCCAATTCGGAACGATGCGCAGCTACCCAGGGCCGACGAGCCGCAAAAACGGCGAAACACGTGTCCTCTGGTGCTGCCGCATCGTTCCATGAGTATCTATATATATATATATATATATATATATATATATATATATCTTGAAAAGTTGGAGTTGGATCGGACGGCTACGTAATTATAGTTGAAATAAAGGGGAGACAGAAGACGAAAGTAGGGGAAGTAACAAAAAAAGAGGTTTATTAAAACTTAAAAATCATAAAAGTTAGGGAGGATGTCTACATTACGGCGGAAGCTCCGCCTTCTTCGGGACAAAAGAGCTAAAAAAAAATTTAGCTCTTTTGTCCCGAAGAAGGCGGAGCTTCCGCCGTAACGTAGACATCCTCCCTAACTTTTATGATTTCTAAGTTTTAATAAACCTCTTTTTTTGTTACTTCCCCTACTTTCGTCTTCTGTCTCCCATTTATATATATATGTATATATAAACAAACGAGTTTTAGTGCGTAGACAATACGATAAAAGAAGTTATCAAACCCAAGCTTCGCAATGTGATGTAACTCGCTCCCAAGAAAGAAGGTGCTTGCCTTATCATGGTTTTCGGAACTGTTATCGTGAACACCTTCCGATGTAATGACACTCGGTCCCTCATAACTGCTGAGACGCCCTTATGTTCTCTACGTTGTGCACGAGTTTGTGTTGCCACGTCTTGGAAGTTTTTTTGTAAATGTGTCATTTTGGCTTACGATCTTGTATACTCTAGCAACGTCTTTTCTCTTTTTTTTTTTTTTTGAGAGCGGAGTGGTGGTCTGAAACGATATATGAGCGGCGTACAGATGTGTACAGATGGAGATAGGACAGCAGGAAGGATTGGGGGTTAGTAGGTATCCTGGGCCGACTTCAAGGAGAACTGTACCGGCATTCTTCTGAAGAGTCTGCCGGAGAACCCAGGGAAAGCCTCAGATAGCGCGGCCTGTGCCGGGGTTCGAACCCGCATCACCTCGCAGTCTCTCGGCGTGGAACGAAACTTTATATATCTGGAGGTTTAGGGAACCTCGCATGTGTTCGTGAGGTTGATGTTCAGTGACAGAAAAGAGAATGAACGAACAACAACAACAACAACAACATAGATGAATGGATGATGATGATGATGATGATGTGAACGAACAAGAAAAGAGTGGTCTGGGGTACACTCTTAAAAATGAACTTCACGGCATAGCATGCTCTGCGCCAATCATAATCTCGAATGATATCGTTATCCGCCTTGATTCGTTGAAAACGGGAAGCGTACGCCTTTTCTGTGACACTTATGCTGTTCATAATTGTCACAAAAAAGGCGTACGCCTCCTGTTTTCAACAAATCAGGACAGATAACGATATCATTCGAGATTATGGTTGGCTATGAGCATGCTATGCGGTGAAGTTCATTTTTAAGAGTGTAGCCAATCCAGTCTGACTTCGTCGTGACTTACGTCCCCAATTTTTTTCTTCCTCTATCACATCACATCACATCACATCGCGGTACTATCTCATGGGTGCACGCGATTGCAATACGTGGCCGCTGAGAGGAAAATGAACCGGACATACGGACGCTGTCGTAAAAAGAAGGCGTATATTTCTGCCTCGCATACCTCTCGCGTCCAATACGCGTTCTTGTCTTACCGCTGTACGTTAATTTGCGGGAGGCAGTATATACTCGTCCTCCCCATTTTCCCCTTTCGCACCTCGCGCACTCCTTCCATATATATATAGAGAGAGAGGGGGGAGTGAGGGGTTAATATGGCGCTCCGAGGAATTGACAAATTACGGATTTCCTCGGCTTAACGAGAACTGGGAATTCGGTCCTTCCTTGGGGAGTCCCGAGGGAGAGGATGGGGATTCTTATCTAAGCTGCAGAAAAGGGATAAAAGGGGGGACCAAGACGAAGAAAGATAACCGCGCAATTACTGGCTCGTTAATGCCGGGGCGACCTCTACATGGGGATGCGTTGGCTAGAAGGAGGAGCATGTTTTACGCCCTTCTTCCAGATATAAGGCGGGCGATGTACTATACTACCTGAAGGCTTGATGACGGCGGGTCTGGTGATGTGCGGCTTCCTCGAACAGAACTTCACCACATGGCACGGTGAAGTTCAACCGTTGCACATAATGATACTTTTATTACTCCTACACTCTTAAAAATGAACTTCACCACATAGCACGCTCCTAGCCAACCATAATCTCAAATGATATCGTTATCTGCCCTGATTTGCTTAAAACGAGGGGCGTACGCCTTTTTTGTGACACTTATGTTGTTCATAATTGTCACAAAAAAGGCGTACGCCCCCCGTTTTCAACAAATCAAGGCAGATAACGATACCATTTGAGATGATGGTTGGCTAGGAGCGTGCTATGTGGTGAAGTTCATTTTTAAGAGTGTAGTTTGTGGAAAGCGCGGGGCGTGCGCCTTTTTGTGACAGTTAACGTAACTGCATAAGTGCGCTCCAAAAACAGAACTTCACCGCATAGCACGCTCCTAGCCAACTAGCATCTCGAATGGCATTGTTATCAGCCCTTATTTGTTGAAAACGGGAGGCGTACGCCTTTTTCTGACACTTATGCAGTGCATAATTACCACAAAAGGGGGCGTGCACCTCCCGTTTTCAACAAATCAGGGCAGATAACGATGTCATCCGGAATGATGATTGGCTAGGAGCTGGCTATGCGGTGACTGAGTTCGTTTTTAAGAGTGTAGGAGGGTGCTATGTGGTGAAGTTTCATAGCTGCGTTGCGTTATGGAGAGATTCGTGCTTCTGTAGGACGTCTACCAGCCATCTTCGAAAAAGCTTGCGTTTTTCTTTCAGTGGATTAGATAACTGCATTCTACTGCGATATTGTGAGGTTACTGGGGTTCTATTTTCAAATGAACTCGACAGGGCAACGAAAGAAAATCACACGGAACATTTCCTCATGAACGTACACTCTTAAAAATGAACTTCACCGCATAGCACGCTCCTCGCCAACCATAGTCTCGAATGATATCGTTATCTGCCCTGATTTGTTGAAAACAAGAGGCGTACGCCTTTTTTGTGACAATCATGAACAGCATAAGTGTTACAAAAAAGGCGTACTCCTCCCGTTTTCAACAAATCAGTGCTGATAACGATATCATTTAAGATGTTGGTTGGCTAGGAGCGTGCTATGCGGTGAAGTTCATTTCTAAGAGTGTAGGATTGGCTTCTCATGCTCCTTTTAGCTAGCGGCTATAGCAACCGCTGAATGTAGAGTATACACTCTAAAAACATAGCTTCATGGCATAGTAGGTTCTGCGCCAACCGCTGCCACGAATGATAGGCTTATCGCTTCTGATTTCAAGAGAGTGGGGGGAGTAGCCTTTTTGTAGCAGTTATGATATATCCAAATTACTACAAAAAGGCGTACGCCCCCCTCCCTCTTCGAATCAGAAGCGGTAACCCTGCACCCTAAAAAAAAACTGAACTTCAACGCATAGCACGCTGTGCTCCAATCATTGCCACGAATGATAGGGTTATCGCTTCTGATTCGAAGAGTTCGAGAGGGAGAGTACGCCTTTTTGTGGCAATTTGGATATATGAAAAGTGACACAAAAAAAGCGTGCCCCCCCCCCCCCCCCCCCGATCTTTTCGAATCAGAAGCGATAACCCTGTCATTCGTGGCAATGGTTGGAGCACAGCGTGCTATGCGGTGAAGTTCTGTTCTGAGAGTGTAGCGATCGTTTGCAGTGCTGGGAAGTGAACTTCAAGGTCGAGGACTGCAATGGGGAGTAATTCCGATCTAGGAGGATGCAAGCCATAACTACTACCCCAATTACTCCTCTTTTTAGACTGTAGGCCATGTACAACGGTTAAATTTTGACAGGCATGTCCCGTTAGTAATATAAAAATTGCACGGGCTCGATCCGTGACTGTTTATACATGACCAGCAGGTAGCAGAACCTCCCCAGTTACCAATCTGTTCATCAAATTATTTGAAACCACCTCGTTCCACTTAACACCGTCCCTTCAACACCTTAGAGGACACGATTCGCACCATTAGTCAACCTGGCAAGCCTGGCTTTCCGCTCCATAAGACGTCGTAGCCACTTGGTGTGTACCCCCTTATCAGTCTGTATCCAGCACATCTGTAAGGCGACAGATAGGAGCTAAAGCTTGCTCACAGTCGGGCTGGATAAAGGACAGTGTAAACACCGCCAGCGACTCACACTTGATTTAAGAGCGCTTTTCGCGGGCGCGACCAGGGCGCGCGCGCGCGTGAGGTTGGGCGGGGGACACGCGCTTTAATTGCAGCTAATTCCGTGGCACGACGCTCTGTTTGCGCAGGGACGGCTCGTAATGCCCGGGCTGTTAGACCCCCCTATATTGCTACCACCCCGACTCCTTGGTGTGTAGGGGAAGGAAGCGTTGTGTAGGCTTCAAGTGCGGACAAAGTTTGAAGCTTTATGGAGCGGGTGGACTTTTAGCGTGGACAAGGGTTAGTGGAAGATGCAGTGGGCAGTCAAGGAGTGTGTTTCAGAAAGGGAATGTGTGGGAGAAAAATGCAGAGGTAGTTCCTTTGGAGGGAAACGTGTAGAGCGAAATGCAGAGGTAGTCCTTTTGGCGAAAATTTCAGGATAGAAATGTGTGGAGAGAAATGATAAGGTACCCTTGGTAAAAGTTTCAGGAGGAAAATGTGTAGTGACAAATGCAGAGGTACGGTTCCTTTCGTAAAAGTGCAAAGGAACACGGGAAGCAGAAGCACTGGTGTTTCATCTATACACTCTAAGAAATAAAGGAGTAATTTTACTCCTTTTTGGGACTAAATGCATTGGCACAAAAGATAGTCCCTTTCGGGAGTAAATGAATGTCACAGAGTGGAGATTCCATTTCACGCTCTGTTCTAAGAGTCGCAGGTATATATAATTCGTGCGCACATACATGAAAATACTTCGAATCAAACCGTCAACAGTGATATATCGGGCACATACATAGGGCACATAGGGCATAGGGCACATTAGGCACTTACATAGGGCACATAGGCGACATACATAGGGCACAATTCCTGAAGAAAGAACCGCTTATTGTTTCTTACTCTGTGTGGGTGAGAAATTGCTAAATTGGCTGAGTTATACAGCCCTACGCCATCAAATTGACCAAGAGCACATATTTACGTAGACTGAATTGCATTCGGAAGACCATTTGCGAAGTACAGTGACAATTCGCAGTCCTGGTGGAGTAAATGTCGCGATTAGGGGACTAAAATGGGGAGTAATTGCAGTATAGCGGACTACACTCTGAAAAATGAACTTCACCGCATAGCACGCTCCTAGCCAACCGTCATCTCGAATGATATCGTTATCAGCCCTGATTTGTTGAAAACGGGGGGCGTACGCCTTTTTTGTGAAACTTATGCTGTTCATAATTGTCACAAAAAAAGGCGTACGCCCCCCGTTTTCGACAAATCAGGGCTGATAACGATATCATTCGAGATGACGGTTGGCTAGGAGCGTGCTATGCGGTGAAGTTCATTTTTAAGAGTGTAGAAGCTGCAATTACTCCCCATTTTACTCCTTTTTTTTTCTTAGAGTGTACTGCTTGCGACGCACTTGTCTGAAATCTTCATTCAAAGGTACAGCAGTTCATTATTAGCTTGGCCGCCCTCCAAGGAGCTCTACCTTTATCGTGTTTGGGCAGTATGCCGTACGAGTCTATTAGTCGCGGAACAAACAATCTCGCAACACCTGCAGATTTCAGACACGATAAACGGCGAGCTGTCGATTTCAGATAAGTATCTCGCGAGCAGTATCTCTTTTCACTGTGAGCAACTACAAAATGATGGCGCGTTCTTCGAAATCCCGCGGTTTGCACCTTCATAAAGTTCACTCTATATATATATCGTACGCCTACGTACGTATACGGCAAAAGAGAGAGCACAGCCACTCGGTGTTAATCCGCGCGCTGTCAGCCATGGGATCGGGAGCGGTTGGATTTCCCAGGGACATCGGATAATCCGCGGGGATTTTCGTTCGGGACGGCGCAGCTGCGAAATCTTTCATTGCCTCTACTCGGATTCACGTTCCCACACACAAGTAGAAAGTGCTTCCAGAAGGAGAATAAGAAGAGAGACATAAACTGTAGGCATACAGGGTTTCACGTGCGGTATAAGACCGTATCACGTATCGCACTTGAGGAAAGAAGGCAAGAAAAGAAAAAGTGTCGGCTGAAAACGCCATATCCTCGAAAATGAACTTCACCACATAGCACGCTCCTACCATCATCCCTACACTCTTAGAAATGAACTTCACCGCATAGCAAGCTCCTAGCCAACCATCATCCCGAATGACAACGTTCTCGCCCCTGAATTGTTGAAAACGAGAGGCGGGGCCTATTCTGTGCCGTGCATAATGGCACAGAAGAGGCTCCGCCTCCCGTTTTCAACAAATCAGGGGCGAGAACGTTGTCTTTCGGGATGATGGTTGGCTAGGAGCGTGCTATGTGGTGAAGTTCATTTTTAAGAGTGTATTGACATTGTTCTTTCCTCTGATTTGCTGAAAACGGGGCGGGGGGGGGGCGTACGCCATTTTTGTGACGTTATGCAATTCATAATTGGGCGTACGCCCCCCGTTTTCATCAAAACAAGGGACAGAATGTTGTCATTCGGGATGATAGTTGGCTAGAATCGTGCTACGTGGTGAAGTTCATTTTTGAGCGTGTACTTTGGCAAGATATTCATTGGGAAAGCGGTCCACATTTGTAGTACTTCTCATTATAGTTTAAGAGAAATTAAGACGAGAGTCGGCGATATATATATATATACCTTGATAGCCGAATAAGGTGCATAGATGGCGTCATGTGTTTACCATCAATGTTTTTACTGTGCTTTAATTGTCCTTCATTCCTACATTATTATTACACCAGGTAAGGAGTCCTGTTTTGATTAATAGCGCTTAAAGCTGCAATAACTTCCTCTTTGCACGGGAACGTTATAAGAACTTCTCGAGCCGTTAAAGACCTGATGGACAAACACGGTTTACCGTCTAGTGCTGCTATAACCCACTTGCATGACAAACTTCTCGCATTCTACCTCTCTTCCTTAACTTTCCTCTAAACACATTTTCCGAAACTTCGCAGAACAATTTTTGTACCACCGCGCAGCAGCGCACTGTCCCATAAACTTGATTGGTGGACGTCTAACTCAACTTCCCCAACGTCGTCGTATATATCGGTGCAGAAGTAATCTAGTAATCCACGTCTAAAGTCTCTTCTAACACTTCACTTTTCTTGCAATTAACCCACACATAACGGAGCTCATCGTGTCATCCCACTATCATAATAACTGCAACAACCGCTTTTCCCCATGCATCCCCTATTAAGTAATGACCATTAATGCTGAAACCCTTCTCGCTCGCGCACACCTAACTCGAACTCCTCGGGAATCCGGCATAATAATAACTGGCACGTATTATATGGGCTAGAATGCGAGAGCCCTCACAAACCTCCCTATACCTTCTAATGTACTAGACTTGGTCCTTCCTCCCCCCTCACCCTCACCCCCCTCTCACACGTTTAGTTGACGAGTCAGTTCGTCGTCGTCTTCCTCCTCGACGAGCCTCTGAACATGCACGCACATTAAGGAGGCAGCTCAGGTATATATCGCGCGCGGGAGGTAGGACATATAAAGCGCATTCCGTTGGGAGAATTTGGGCTCCAAGTGCACCCTGGGGACTCATCCAAGTGGGGTACCCAATTACTCATCGCCACGCTCCACTGGTAATGACGCCACCATAAAAATCGTCTCCTCAAGAAAGACGGGGATATCGTTACCGGCATGTTTATTGGAGCGTTTGTTTGCGCGAGGCAGAAGGTGGAATCTTATGCAGACGACGTGCTGGGGTGATTAAATAAATTCCTCAGTCTCTTGTATGCAGACGACGCGCGATGTTTCTGCGAGACGACGGAGGTTTGTCTTTTTTGTGTGTGTGTTCGAGGAAGTTAGTTTCTGCTGAGGTGCGAGTATCGGGTGATCACATGCGTAGGTGTTGGAGTGAAGGGAAGGGGACATAGCAGACGACGCGGAGGCAGATAGTTAGCAGACGACGGGAAGTGATGATGACGATGCACTCGTCTGCGACGGTGGAGGAAAGGCGTGGGAGGCAAGAGAAGAACGGTGAGCACGTGCGACAGGTGATGCGATATTTATTTACCCTAGCTGTTCCGTGGGTCTTGTTTTCTTGTAGGATATATTTTGGAGTCGTCTGATGAAGAGTCGAAGAATAGTTGAACAGTCAGAGGACTCTTCATCTCTTATTACATAACTGAAACGAGAATTTCCCGTTCTTTGAAGCAGGCTTCTCCGTGAACTCATGTTCGGAGACCTTTCTGACCGAGGTTACACGGCTTCCGAAGGAGTTCGTGTCTTATTATTTTACATGATGCGCATTAAAATACACATGAACGGTGGCTATGCGTCGTACATAATTTAGTAGCAGAAGAAAAACTGCGAGCTGTTACTGACGTAATCGCTGGAATTTTTAATATCTAACCTCACATCTGATATCTAGATATACAGATAAATTGTAATCGCGAATATGGCATTGCATGCGGGTGAAGATCATCGTAACACATTGTGAAGGCCCTACTTCCGTAAAAGGTTAGCAGACCAGCTGACATATTCCGACCACCTTATATAAGCCATTAGCCAATCACGTCTGCTGATTATGTGTCCTTCTACAACGGTACAAGGCGAAACTTGTCGCAGACAAGACAACAAGACCGGGCGAGACCTGAGTCCCTGCTTCTGGCGCTCTTGTCACCCCCTTTCTCTCGGAACTGGTCCTCCCTTTCGGCACTACGCCAGACTCCTTCTCATCAGCAGCTCTAGTCCTTCGGGAGAAACTTCCCGCTTTGTTTCAGTACCTCCCTATTCGTCTTCTTCCCCCCTGTCTCTCTCTTTTATTCCACTCGTTTTGTTTAAATTTTTGTTTCACGTATATCGTTGGCGAAGGTTCCGAGTACAAATTTAAGGCGCTGTCTTCTGTCGTTTTTTTTTTCTTTTCTGTTTGTTCCTTTATCGCCTTTTTTTTCCCCTTTACGTGGATAATTCCAACCCGTTCCTTCGCAAGAATTAAAATAGAAAACAGAAATAGTAAATGAGGAAAGAGTTCAATCTGATAGTGGCCGACACCGGCAGCAGAAAAAGAAAGAAAATAAATTATTTTATCCCTGGGAGAAAAACGAACAGAAGAGGGAAAAAAAAAGGAAGGCGCTCCTCCTTTGAAGAAGAAAAGGTTCTGACGCCTACAGTCTTCTCTAGGAGAGAAACCCCCAGGGGAACACTTCATCACTCGTGTAACAAGCAAAAATTAGGCCTGTTTGCAGCTGTACGTTAAAACCGAACTGTGCTTCTTCCGACAGATAAAAAGTTGTACGTATGGGGATAGGAACTGAAAAGGAACTGAAAAAGAACGTATACATACGGGCACGAAGAGTAAAGTTTACGTTGAAGTTCGGGTGCTCGCAGCATTACTTGACGTTGATTTGTTACGACGGGGGAAGACATAATTTTTCAATCCGTTACGCGTATACATATAGTGTTCGTTGTCAAAAGTTTTTGTGTTTAGAGCGAAGGGAAGTAGTTTTATTTTATTATCGGACCATTCCAATCTCTGTTCGCCAAGACTGTGAAGTGACATGGGTTCGAATCCTCCTACTGGCTGTGCTGTTTGAAGTTTTCCCGGATTTTTCGTTAAGACTTCCCAGACGAATGTCGGCCCCTGAAGTCTGCCCAGGACGCATACTAACACCCCTCTGTCCCCCACTCCTTCCTGCTGTCCTCTCTACATCTGTCCACGTCTGTACATCTCTCATAGCCACAGTCGCTTCGTGGCGCTAACGGGAAATAATAATAAAAAGATTTGTTTCGGTGTGAATAGATAGATTGCGTGATATGAGAAAGAAGGAACGTCCTGCAGGGACGGCGATCGAAATTTCTCCCTTCCGAACGAAGAGCGTTCTTAATAACTAGCCAGCTAACAAACTGTGTCGCTGCGTCGCGGGAGAACAATTAATAACGACCAATAAGTATCACCATGGCGACCATATACGGCAAACTCATCCGCCGAAAGCAAAGAGAAGTCCTTCAACCATGTCTCTCACTGGGCGTCGTTAGTTTCGTAAGAATGCTCCTTAAATTACAGCTCAGGAAGTTCCTAATGTGATCACCAGGGGGAAGGAAAGTCCGCCCCTCCCATGTTTGATATATTCTCCGTAGATTTGTTTTACCTTGGCCCGGACAAGTTATCACCAGGGCGTACTTTATTATCCGATCGGATTCGACTCGGGGGCCCCCCTCCGGTCTCTCATTCAAATTTATTTGCCCCGCCGACGGAAGGAACTCTGGGTACCGTATCTCACCGGAGGCTTTAAATCTTCCGAAAAGTAAGGAATAGATACACGGTATCTCCTTGTCCAGGGTGCTTTGCTCTGCGCGTGGTCGAGGCTTTATTACCTTCCTTCAAGTCGGTGACTGGAATCGCGCGTGCAAAGTTTTCTACATTGGCCGTTTTCTTTTTTCGGTTACAGGGAGCTCTACGGTGCATTGTTGCGCTGTGTACTGTAGGATTTTGTTCTGTTCGGTTGAGAGCACGCCTATGCGAATATTCCAATCATTCGAACACCGAAGCGAATGATTCTGTATTCGATTCGATTTCCGAGTCGGATACGGAATTCCATATTTGAAATTTCGAATCGACATTTCTTCCAAACCGAATTTTTCTGCATACTACCGAAGCTGCAGACGTATATAAGTCGAAAACTAGCGTTTCGAAAACGCACTTTAGCGCTTACTTTCCTTTTCTTTTTTTTTTCTTAAGGAGATAGATCCGTAGCCAGTTGAAATTTCAGAATTCTACTGCCTTGAATTCTTGCTCAGAGTCATGCATCTGCATTCCTCCCTTGACTACAGAGCCATGTAGCCACGCGCATAAAAGACTTTATCTATAGCGATGCCAGTACAAGCCCATTACATGAAGCCATATTCACCCATTAGAGGTCGTTAAGCAGACATGATATAGACCTTACGTAACCCTTTATCGGGTTTCTCGCATAAGAGTTTGCTGCACTTGCGAAAAAGCACTGTCTCTTGCATCGACGAAACAATATATATAAAAAAAAAGCACTTTATTGAATTTCTTCTAAAAGCACATACTTCGGCATGCGCCTCAAACGCGCTGCTTTTCTGCAGACGCGAAACTCAACGAAAGTTATTAACGTTTAATGGCGCGAAGCTAACGTCTAGACTGTAGAACAACCCCGTGTAATTATAGACAGATCCCGTATAGCGCATAGAATCGTGCGAAGCGTCAAAGTGAACAGGAGTGTGTGAGTCACTTGCATAGAAGAAAGTGAAGTCGCGACGCGCAGATGCAAAATTAATGACGCGAGCACCTAGAACCGCTAATCTGATTTCACGCGCGTTGAATATCGAAGCGTAAAATTTCCAGTTGTGCGCGCGCGCACTATGTCGAGGCCCTCTATTGCTTCTTTTTTTTTCGGTTTCTTTTTTTTTTTTGTTTGTTTGAAGCACGGTGTGGTGGGCGTCGCGAATGTCTGCGTTCACCTTTTGGAAGTCCCGGATGTGTAGCGTGTTTTTTAAGAGCCGTTTGACCCTCGTATACGTAAAGTCATTTTTACGGAGTCATATGGAGCGTGAATGATGCATGCGACGAACAACGGCGTTTTGATTCTATGCGCGGCTCTGTTTTATTATGTATGTATGTTTGCAAGTGTGGATGAAGATACGAAAAAGGATGGTTCGAACGGGGTGAAAAGTCTTTGGGGCGTTCGTATTGTCTACAGAGCACGCATCTGATGGTAGAGGGCAAATATGATTAAGTGATAATCGATGACGTAATTTGATTGTGAGGGAAGTCGGAAACTCATTATTATGTTTTCGCTGGCATGATGAGAGAGTGCTGTTGTTCTCTTCGCAAGTGCTTATCTATTGTAGCCGTCGAGTCATATGTCTCTACAAGTTTATTAACTACTCGATCTAATTTAGCAGCAGCGAAGGAAGTCAATTGATGAGATATATTGCGAGAAGTCTGAATATTAAATACGTATCTCCTGTATGCTTCCCAACTGTAGTCGCTAGACAAGTTTTGTACCAGTTTATCGTATCGATTGGTAGTTTTTTTCGGTTGATCAGTTATTTTAACAACAACAACTTTTTTTTCATGACGATGATTGGGGAGTTTCGTCGCCAGGGGGCGATACTCTCTACCCCATTGGATTATTTTTATTATTTTATTTGTTGCCTATAGCTAGTCCTAACTTTCTTGGACCTCCGCGGGTAGGCACCCTATTCGTTTCAGACATCGATGGACCAGGTATCTGGTAATGTGTGTACGTCTGCTGATACGAAGCTTGCAGGTTCAAGATCCGACCCACGGTGACCTAAAGCCACGGACTAATTACTATTATTATTATTGTAGTTGTTGTATGTTATCTTCTCTCAAATACATCAATCAGAAGCTCACACACACAAAAAAACAACAACAAAACGACACGACTTATCTGGTTTTGAATAGTAAGTATACACCATAATACCTTCACACTACTGAAAGACTAGCTTTTACTACCTCTTACATCATTATTTTCGCGCGACAATGGATAAGAACAAACTAGGAACAAAGGAACTCACGAGCAGAGCGTCTTATTATTAGCTCACTCACCTGAGGAGTACGAAAAAAAAAAAAAAAGAAGAAGAAAAGAACGGACGAAAGGGGCAGGACGCGTGTACTGTCGCGCACATTATCATATTACCCGACCATTTTTTGTCTCGTCTGACAAAAAAAAAAAGAAAGAAAGTCTATATATGTTAATTTCGAAGAGACGAACATATGATGAACCAAATGAAGGCACCATGATGGATGAACACACCGCGTCCGTGCCCTTCTCATTTCGCCAAAGGTCGTTCTCATAATTATTTATGGACCTTTTGTCCGGCGGGCCGCGGTGCTGCTTGGATGACTCTCGGAGAGGCGAAGCTCGTAAAAGCTCATTTGTGGAGGCATCGGGACAACAACATTCCTCAATTTCCAGACTACGCCGCCGCCGTCCCTGCATGCACGTTCCAAAAAAAGTTACAATACAATAATTAAATACCGGCCGAAAGACGGGGCAAGTTTCTAAAGGTGAAGTCCGACGGGCTTTTTTTTTATCTATATTTATTCATCTTTTTCGTTCGTATTTTTATCGAATAAGTTGCGTATTCTTCAGCTCGTTATTCGGGATAATACAAAGGAGTACAAACAAAGATGCTGCGTATAGTTTATTTTTATTTTTCGAACCAGAATTTATGGCGTTGTCAGGCCGTAATTTCCTTGTCTTCCCTGTACAGCGGGGAAGCTCCTCAGCGTTTTGTCTTATACGGTTTGTTATTGTTAATATTTAATGCGTGGGGGAGGAGGGGCGGAGTTTTTACTTCCGTTTCAGCTGGCTGCAGGTCATGTATAGAGTGTGTGTGTACAGGTTTATTAGCTCGTCCGTTGTGTGCAGAGATGAAGTTTGCGAGTCGTATAAGTTCGTAAAGAGGTCGTTACAGCTCGGTATTTTTACGCAAGAAGGTTTGCCGTCGGGAATAAATTACTGATATAAAGAAGAAGTAGAAGAAAAAAAAATTTCACCGGTAGGACGTGTGGAACGTGTAGCGGAGTGTGCTGAGTGTTGTACGTGCGCGACATTTTAATGTTACATTTAAATTTTATTTAAATTTATTTAAGAGATATCACTCTTAGAAATGAACTTCAGCACATAGCACCCTCATAGCCAACCATCATCTCGAATGATACCATTATCTGCCCCGATTTGTTGCCAACGGGAGGCGTACGCCTTTTTTTGTGACAATTATGAACAACATAAGTGTCACAAAAAAGGCGTACGCCTCCCGTTTTCAACAAATCAGGGCAGATAACGATATCATTCGAGATGACGGTTGGCTAGCAGCGTGCTATGCGGTGAAGAAGAAAACATAACTTCACCGCATAGCACGCTGTGCGCTAGCCATTGCCGCGAATGATAGGGTTATCGCTTTTGATTCGAGGAGAGAGGGGGGCGTACGCCTTTTCGTGGCAATTGCCATATATCCAAATTGCCACACAAAGGCGTACGCCCCTCTCTCTCTCTCCTCGAATCAAAAGCGATTACTCTATCATTCGTGGCAATGGTTGGCGCACAGCGTGCTATGCGGTGAAGCTCTGTTTTTAGAGTGTACACGCTTAAAAATGAACTTCACCTCATAGCACGCTCCTAGCCAACCATCATCTCGAATGATATCGTTATCTGCCCTGATTTGTTGAAAACGAGAGGCGTACGCCTTTTTTGTGACACTTATGCTGTTCATAATTGTCACAAAAAAGGCGTACGCCTCCCGTTTTCAACAAATCGGGGCAGATAACGATATCATTCGAGATGATGGTCAGCTAGGAGCGTGCTATGCGGTGAAATTTAATTTTTAAGAGTGTAGGTTCACGACGGCAATATGAGGAACGTCACTCCGACGTATACACTGTCGTCAAACTTTGCATGATTTCCCAATAAACGCGACGCACGAAGCTTCGAGGTGTGGCGACATGTAAAGACGGGGACATATAGATTATTTTGGCACAATATAAGCCCCGTCGTCACGCGTATCGAGCAACGTCGCTGTCTCCAAAGCAACGTAATTACACGTTCGTACGTGTGCCTGTTTATCGTGAATCTGTGAGGAACTCGCTCTCTGGGCTGCTGTTTTTCATCTTCGGAGAGATGAGGTAATTACTTGGTTGTTTTAAAAGACCCTTTATAATTAGTGGTCGTCCAGGAGACGGATAAATTAATACTGCCTGCTTATAGTTCGCTAACAATGCACCGAAGGAAACACAAGGCGCAGCAACAAAAAAAAAAGAAAAGAAAAAAGAAAAGAGCTTGGAGGTACGACATGTCCTCAGTAATCGACAAAGTTAGTCAAAGTTGTACTCGAAGTTGAGTACGAAGTACGAAGCATAATTGACACTTTTAGTACACTACGATGTACCATACTGAGTGTGTACTAAGAGTAAAGTACTGAGTACCAAGCATCGTTGTAACTTTAGGTACAGTATACGAAGTATGATAACACGAGGAGTAAAACATATTGAGTACCAAGCATGGTTTCTTCGACGTGTTTCAACTAAACCAACACGTTGTACATCTCCTTGCATACACCGTTGGTACTTTCGGTACGAAGTTACGTACCTACTGAGTACCTATAGGATCGCTGCTACTTCAAGCACAGTACGAGGTACCGCATTAAATGTCTGCGAAAAGTAAAATACTGAGTACAACGCTTGTATCGATGGTACCTTAAGCACAGCACGAAATATCTCAATCCTACTAAATACTCTACTAGAAATATTGAATAGCGCTCTCAGTACTAGTTATCATATTGTAAAGAGGACAGGTAGAACAGGGGGCGTACGCCTTTTTGTGGCAATTTGGATATATGAAAATTGCCACCAAAAGGCGCACGCCCCCCCCTCTCTTTTCCAATCAGAAGCGATAAGCCTATCATTCGTGGCAATGTGGTTAGCGCAGAGCGTGCTACGCTGTAAAGTTCTGTTTTTAGGTACCCGGGACTGGGAGGTACCCGGGACTGGGAGGTACCCGGGTTTGAATCCCGGTGCCGGCTGTGCTGTCTGGGGTTTTTTCTGGGGGTTTTCCTCAGACGCTTTCAGACGTATGTCGGCACAGTTCCCTTAGAAGTCGGCCCAGGACGCACATTCCCCTAGGGCGTCAGTCGTGACGTTGCCCACCTCTGTGAGGACGACAACGGCAAGCCCTCTCGCCATCACCATCACCACGACCATCATCACCACCACCACCATCTGTTTTTAGAGTGTAGAGGGAATGGACGTGAACTTCTTCCCTCTTCGTAACAGTACTGCGTATTCATCGAAAGTAAAGTGCTGAGTACCGAAACATCATTGGTACTTTAAATACAGTACTATAGCAGTAAAGTAATGAATTCTTCCGAATACTCTATAGTCTTATACGTACTTGTCTTGGCAGCTTTTCTTACACTCCTGCACACCCTGGCGAGAAGTCCCCGAGGAAAGCAGGCGAGATGGTGGCCGCTGTCCTGGAAACAATTGCAGGGCCGGGGAATTCTCATTAGCTGGCTCACGGTCCGACAGTTTCGGAATGTACTTCCTTCCCTAACACTTTGGGGGGAGGAAAAAAAAAAAAGGGAGCAAAATCTCTCTTGTGGATTCACGCCTTCCACCATTTTGTCCGTTCTGTCTCTGATTTAGCGCTGCTGACTTGTAAAACAGCGCTTCCCCCCCCCCCCCCCCCTCGCCGAGAAAAAGGAGAATGTTTTCTTCCTTCTATTCTCCTTTGGAATTCTGCTGACGTGCAGCCGTGCTTGTGTATTTCGTTGGCGTGAAAGTCGCTGAATGGTCAAAGTGTGCTTTGGGGTGACGCTGGACAGATTGAAAGTGGCGCCGTGATTGCACGATGTGTAGTGGGGGGGGGGGGGGGAATTTTTGTGTTTGCGATCTCGGCTGTTTTCGTCAGATGTGGCGGCTCGGCTCGGCTCGGCTTCTTTCTATTCCTGAAAAGTTGTCTATCGGGTCTATCGCGTCCTCAGTCGCGGAATGACCGGAAGTCTTCGTGGCACCGGAAGTTGTTGCGGGGTTTTGTTTTTGTTTGCACGAGAATGTCACGTTACACTACGAAGTACCATATTGAAGTGTACTAAGATTAAAGTGCTGTGTGCCAAGCATCGTTGAAACTTTAAGCACAGTATACGATGTACGATAATACGAGAAGTAAAACATATTGAGTACCAAGCATTGTTCCTTCGTCGTGTTTCAACTACACTCTTAAAAATGAGCTTCACCGCACAGCACGCTCCTAGCCAACCATCATCTCGAATGATATCCTTATCTGCCCTGATTTGTTGAAAACGGGAGTCGTACGCCTTTTTTGTGACAATTATGACAGCATAAGTGTCACAGAAAAGGCGTACGCCTCCCGTTTTCAACAAACCAGGGCAGATAACGATATCATTCGAGATGATGGTTGGCTAGGAGCGTGCTGTGCGGTGAAGTTCATTTTTAAGAGTGTAAACCAACACGCTCTGCGTCTCCTTGCATGCACCGTGATACTTTCGTACCACGAAGATTCCTGATTCCACGTTGCTGATTTGTTGAAAACGGAGGGGGGGGGGGGGGGGCGTACGCATTTTTGTGGCAATTTGAATTGCCCAAAAAGCGTGTGCGTATACGACCCTCTGTCTCTTCAAATCAGAAGCGATAACTGTGTCAATCGGCACAGTGGTTGGCGAAGAGCGTGTTTGCTGTGAAACCGGATGTCGTTTTGGCACAAACCGGAAGCAGTGAAAACGTCATGTATACTACACTCTTAGAAATGAACTTCACCGCATAGCACCTTCCTAACCAACCATCATCTCGAATGATTTGTTGCAAACGGGAGGCGTACGCCTTTTTTGTGACAATTATGAACAACATAAGTGTCACAAAAGTGGCGTACGCCTCCCGTTTTCAACAAATCAGGGCAGATAACGATATCATTCGATGATGATTGGCTAGCAGCGTGCTATGCGGTGAAGTTCATTTTTAAGAGTGTAGAAAAGTCAATGATGCTTCGCAAATATCTTTTAACCCAATGGACAAAATGCATAAAAGATGATCGCGAGACAAGTGAGACTGAGTGACAAGTAAATAAACGACCCGAAAAAACACGGGCCGCTTTCTGGCCGCTTCGGTCGTCACAGGTGGGCAACGTCACAAATGACGCCCTGTGGTATAATGTGCGCCCTGGGCAGACTTCTAACGGACATATGCCTGACATTTGGACAACTCTTCTCTTACTTGGGGCGGTATGGCTTCGGTCGTCGGGGCAGTATCGCTTGCGGTGCTGTTCCAGAAAGATTTTTCTTATATCTTCCCTTACTTTATGATAATACACAGCTCTCCTGCATGCTCGATGACCATACAAATATATTTTCAGTCACGGCATATCTATTACTTTATGTGTATTTGGCGCTTCACTCGTTTTCCGTGACTCGTTCGATAAAACCACACTCTTAAAAATTAGGTGGTGGTGGTGGTGATGGTGAAAGGGCTTGCCGTTGTCGGCCTCACGTATATGGGCAACGTCACGACTGACGCCCTGGGGAAATGTGCGTCCTGGGCCGACTTCTAGGGGAACTGTGCCGACATAAAATGAACTTCACCACATATCACGCACCTAGCCAATCATCACCCCGAATGACAACGTTCTCGCCCTAGATTTGTTGAAAACGGGAGGAGGAGCCTATTTTGTGCCGTGCATAATGGACACAAAATAGGCTCCTCCTCCCGTTTTCAACAAATCAGGGGCGAGAACGTTGTCATTCGGGATGATGGTTGGCTAGGAGCGTGCTATGTGGTGAAGTTCATTTTTAAGAGTGCACTGAGTCGCAGCCATTATGTACTCCGAGGGAGTTTATCAATATAGTATACCTCATCATTATTTACACCTGTGTTTACTCTCTGTCTAGCTCGCGCTTTTCTTCGCCATATATTCCCGCAAATATTCCAGAAATATAAACTCCCCTAAAAAAATATAAAAAAAAAGCGAAGGTATAAAAAGGGACGGCCTTATAGATGAAAAACGAAATCCCCCGAAAGCCCTTTCTGGCCGCTTTTATTTACCGCTCGGAGGATGCCATCCGTCTCCTTCGGGGCCAAAAAAGGTGACAAATCCTCTTTCCGCGTTTACCGGCCGACAAACAAGGCGACCTTGGCATTCACCTTCTATACTATTGTATTCCGAGCCGTCGATATCAACATTTGGACAGCGCATATATGTGGGATGTCGGTGTTTGCTATTGGCTATTGTTCACGGGTCCCGTGTTTATCCTCACATATATATCTTTCGTGCCGTTCGTTGACAGTTGCGTTCTATACTTTGAGGCCGCCGTGGGAACACAGTGCGTCTGCAATGTGTTTGCAGTAAAAGCGCATTAGTGTCACATTAGACACTTTATTCTCACCCAGTGGCACATGATGTCATGTTTTATTTCTCTCTCTCTCTTTTTTTTATCTTTCTGTTTCAGTTACACCGGTCCGTTTTTGAATGCGACGTTATGGATAGGGTTCCGTGTTTTCAGTTTTAACCGAAAAACACCGAAAAACGTATGCCGGGTAAATTTTCCCTCATTCGGTTTTAATCTAAAAACACCGAATACAGAGGGACATTTCTAGACATGACAGAGATAAATTGCTGCACATGCCCAGCAAGTTGTTGATGCAGATCGGAAAACCGTACAGAAATATACGACGGCTGTGAAAGATGTCCGTTGACTTTTTCGTTAGCCGTAGAACGCCACCGCAGCGAACAACGCCAACCATGTGCATGTCAGGAAAAACATCGAAAGACGCCGATTTCGTGAAAATAAATAAACACCGAAAAACGTCCACCCAAAAATAAAAACCGGAAACGCGGAACCCTAGTTATGGATTAACCAACGCCACCCAGGTACATAAAGCCTGCTATCTTTCCTTCGCCATGTAGACGTACGGTGGTGGTGATGCTGGTGGCGGTGGTGGCGACGGTGGTGATGGGACTGCTTGCAGTAGTCGGCCACGTTCACGCGGGCAACGTCACGACTATGGCGGTGGAGAGGGGAATCACGCGTCCTGGGCCCACTTCACAGGGATCTACACTCTTAAAAATGAACTTCACCGCATAGCACGCTCCAACTATCATCCCGAGTGACATCGTTCTTTCCCCCTGATTTGCTGAAAACTGGGGGCGTACGCCATTATTGTGGCACTATGTCGTTCATAATTGCCGCAAAAATGGCGTACGCCCCCCGTTTTCATCAAAGCAAGGGAGAGAACGTTGTCGTTCGGGATGATGGTCGGCTAGGAGCGTGCTATGCGGTGAAGCTCTGGTTTTGGATTGGATTGGAAAAGAAAGAAAAATATGGAGAGGTTAGTCCTGACCCTGTCACAAGTGGCTACTCCAAAACCCGTTTGTGGGTGAAAAAATAGAGCCAGAAAAAAAGAGAAGAACCCTGCTTTTGGAGTGTATCTCGGTGACGTTGAATTAACGTATACCGTCAGGGTACTGAAGCAGACTTGTACGTATTTGGAGTATTGTATTTAAAATACCGTATTTTAAATACAATTTGCGGTATTTTGGTACTCTACTCAATACTTTTTGTTTTGTGTATTTGTACTCTGTTTAAAATACATTTTATGGTATTTTATACTCAATACTCTAATTACATATTTTGGATCTCCCTCTCAAACTTGCTGTGTCTCGTCTTTCCATTATCTTGCTTGTTCAGTGGAAATTTCCTGAGTCCCTCGGACTTGACCTGGACATTGGCCCTTCTTGGAAGTCTGCATTTAGAGATCCTGCCCCGTCCAGTGAGGGTTCTATTATGTGTACCCTGACGCGGTGACGCCGAATTCTGACCTCGCCGAGCGGGGACCTGCTAGAATTTTGCATTGTTCTGGGTCACATATACTTATTGGAGTTATGTGGTATCTCTTTCTCATCTTTTTGGGACTTGTGTTTAGATGACTCCTGTCACACAGCGGCGGCTTGGGCTAGTGCGCAGGGTTTTGGTGATTCATGTCACATAGCGACGATTTGCCGCATTGACCGGTGACTTTTTGCGTTCAAGGATAAATTATATCTTAACTGTATTTCAAATACTTTTTGAAGTATTTTGTACTCTATCTTAATTACTTTAATTTTCATGTATTTATACTCTATCTTAATTACATTCTAACGTTAGTATTTATTATCTTATCTTAAATACATTTTTGAGTATCTTGTACATGTCTGTACTGAAGTACCAGGAGACAGCGAGATTATTTCAAGCAGCTGGCTGCCAGGGAAATGTACAAAAAAAAAACTAAAATTAAATGTAGCATTTGTAAATGGAAGCCGGGCGTCGATTTTTTCTGCCATCCAGCTAAGTACTCCTCTTAGAACCAGCGTCGTGGCTCAGCGGATACGTCAGCCGCTCGTCGCTGTATCACTCTAAGAAGAAAGGGGGAAATTGAGTTTTTGTTGAGCAATTACAGCTTCGAGTTCCCTGGATTAAAGTTGCCCCCCCCCCCCCATTTCTCCGTTTAAATCTCCTGGCCCCGAAATTTGCCCTCCAGCACACACACCCTTGCGTCTTTGCACCCCTACACTCTTAAAAATGAACTTCACCACATAGCACGCTCCTAGCCAACCATCATCCCGAATGACAACGTTCTCGCCCCTGACTTGTTGAAAACGGGAGGAGGAGCCTATTTTGTGCCATTATGCACGGCACAAAATAGGCTCCTCCTTCCGTTTTCAACAAATCAGGGGCGAGAACGTTGTCATTCGGGATGATGGTTGGCTAGGAGCGTGCTATGTGGTGAAGTTCATTTTTAAGAGTGTACATATACACCCCTAAGCTTCGCATAAAGTTCCTCACATTTAGTCCCTAATAATTCGGGGGTGATCCCGTAATAAAGTTGTCGTTGTTTTCGGGGGTGATTCAATATACACACTTGCACAACTCGAGGACAACAGAACTGGTACAAGGGTGGACAACTCTCGCTCGGAAAAATAGTCTGCGCCGCTGTCCAGTGGTGGCTATACTTGTCGATCTGCATGACGTCATCTCCGATGGAGTTCCCTTAATCCGCGGGTAGTCACTGGAGCGCATTTTATTGGTTCAAATATATCCTCATTATGCGTTCAAGGTCACGGTCTATCTTACAAAGGGCATTAACGCTGCCTGGTCGAGCACACGCGAACGACGGCCCCGCGAAAAAGGGCAACCAGATGGGACAGTTTGCCGTGTTGGTCATTCGGTGGTCGAATGTGCGCCTTATTTGTTCACTGGAACGGTGCCATTGAAATCGTGGAACAGTTCATTCGTGAGGTTGCCCGTCTCACGGGGATCTTTTCGTCGTCCTGTGTGTTTGTTAGGGCCGCCAGTGTTTGAAGAGGGCATGCGGTGTGAATAGCGTTGAGAGAGAGAGAGAAAGGAGGGGGGGAGGGGGTAAATATGAACGGAATGTCTAAACTACTCTAGTCGAGTCTAGTAAACGGGGGAGGGTAGAGAAAAAAGGAGATTGGTTGGTGAATTGGACTGCTTGATGTGTTACGACTTGGAGGTGAACAGAGTTCGAAACCCTGTGCAGCTCGCGTGCTGTCTGCGGGCATCTCGAGACAGATGTCGGCACAGTTATTTATTTGAAGTAGGCCCAGGAGGCGGCAGAGCAGGCGAAGCTCCTCCGTTATCTCTGGCAGGCAAACCGTATACCCAGAAAACAGAAGAAACGCAGCGCCACCACCACAATGAAAGGAACTCGACATTTTAGGGGCGATAATGTTAATATGAGCCGTACACCAGGTGTGTCAGTTAAATAATGGCGGGCTAAATAATTCGCGCACGGGTGCACCAATCGACGAACTTTCTTTTTTACAAGTAAGGTGGTATCGGACATACCACCTACAAGCTGCGCACCGCGTGAATGAGTGCGAGGCGCTCATTATTTAAATAAAAATTCAAATGAGTTTCGTAAAAAAACATAACTTCTGAAGCAGGACGCTGTCGGCATTACAATGGGTACTACTCCTTTTGGGACCTTCAGTGGACACCTTTTAGAGAAAAATCCTTCACCTTCCTTGCGCTTCACCGCGACCAGTCGCGACAACATGTGTAAACCGAAACCAATTAATTACAGCAACAAATGACCCGCTTCGGTGGCAGATTTTTCTCTAAAAGGTGTCCACTGAAGGTCCCAAAAGGGGTAGTACCCATTTTAATGCCGACAGCGCCCTGCTTTAGAAGTTATGTTTTTTTACGAAACTGATTTGAATTTTTATTAAATAATGAGCGCCTCCCACTCATTCACACGGTGCGCAGCTTGTAGGTGGTATCGGGCAGATACTTGTAAAAAAGAAAGTTCGTCGATCGGTGCACCCGTTCACGAATTATTTAGCCCGGGGATTTAACTGAAAAACCCGGTACACATTAGTTCTGGTGACAGGATGTAGAATTTGGAAGAAAATGATCTACAATAGCTGCAAGGAAATATCTGCGTACCGCGCAGAACTTCCTTTCAATTCACCAAGCCGCGGCAGTATATAGTTTCAACACGCCGGTTGTTGTTGCAGGCTACTTCTTCTAGTCCTATTGGCTCAATTCCGTCCGTACAGATACAAAACTCCACAGGCCACGTTGCATGACCTGCCGAACCTCCTTCAATTCCTCAGTTTGCAAAAACTTAAAAAAAAAAAGAGTGTTTCGTTGCCTTTCGCTTGATTTCCTCGAACCCTCCATTTAAAGGATGTCTACCGACGTACGGGAAAGATGGGCTATAGTTGCTTCGGAAGAAATTGCAAGCTCCCAAAAGGCGTTATATCGAAGTGAAGTATAGGAAAACGGTTTACAGAACCCAATTAGCCGCTATATAAGAGTCTTACCGGGGGATTTCCGGTGGAAGTCCGATAAAGTTCTTCCAACTCGAGTATACGAGAGGTAAATACGAGAAGCTTTACTGCCTCCAAGGTGCGACGGGGAACACGATCGTAATTAAAGGATCGCGCGGCCGAGGAAACTGCTGGACTGATAAATTATTGGCAGTACTCGGTTAACTATTAATTTGCTCCTTGTTCTTCCCAAAGTGTGGGTCCCTCCTGAGTGAGTAGTGCCTCGGGTCTTTATAGAAATCGATGAATTTTCTAGCAGACGCACTGTTTCTTGAATCGCGGCGCCCTCGTGATTTATGCTGAAGAATTGATTGCATCGGACATTGTGCCATACTCGTTGAAATACTTCCTAAGGTCATGGCTGGCAGTAAATTTTTGACGAAGGTTTCTCTTTTTTTTTTTTTTTTTGAAATGCTATTAAATTTTATTGAAATGTACCTGTATTCTGTCATGTAAATGGATTATTCTTGTCAAATCCTTCTCTCTTTTTTTTTTTTTTTGCGTTGTTACTGGGGCTAATCACGGAATTACACCGCACCGCAGATACCAGTGGCGGTGACACTCTCACGTAGCATTTGTTGGCGCTCTAGGTGTGTGTTTGTCCTGCACATTTTCAGTTCTGCCGTTGTTTTTAACTTTTTTTCTTTTCTCTCTCTTCTTCTTCTTCCTTCCTATCCTTTAGAACTAAAAGGACAAAAAGTGATTTTAGTCAACTTTGGGAGTAGATGCATCACCATATCCACAGCCAGTGAGTGCTTTTCGGGGACATGCACATAAATCTATGAGAAGTTTAGATACCATATTCGCAGTTATGGGGAGTAAATTTCGGGGTGACGGGACTATATAAGATGGGGGGCAATTGCAATCAAGGGAGCTAGAAGCTACAAATGCTCGCTAATTTACTGTGTTTTTCTTCGTATAAAATGTACGACAAACGGAGGAGGCCAATTTCACTATGGTGTTTCACTGTGCACTCTAAGAAAGAAGGGTGTGAAAAGGTAATTCCTATACACTCTTAAAAATGAACTTCACCGCATAGCACGCTCCTAGCCAACCATAATCTCGAGTGATATCGTTATCTGCCCTGATTTGTTGAAAACGGGAGGCGTACGCCTTTTTTGTGACACTTATGCTGTTCATTATTGTCACAAAAAAGGCGTACGCCTACCGTTTTCAACAAATCAGGGCAGATAACGATATCATTCGAGACTATGGTTGGCTAGGAGCGTGCTATGCGGTGAAGTTCATTTTTAAGAGTGTTGTTTCCACCTAGGTCAACACAGCGTCTGATAAAGGGTGTAAAAGGGTGGTAAAAGCAATTATCATATATCCAAATTGCTACAAAAAGGCGTACGCCCCCCTCGCTCATCGCACCAGAAGCGGTAACCCTATCATTCGTAGGTAGCAGGTAGAACTTTGCAACCTTTTAGGCACAACATATGCGACAACTATTACCTCCTAAAAGGTGTAACTCCTCCACCCGTTTTTCTGAGAGTGAGGAGGAGTTTTCCTCTTTCTCATTTTTAGAATATATACTCTCAAACCACTCACATGTTCTAGCTTTTCTACATTTCTTTTCTTTTATTGCGCACGCATTAATTGTTTGCCGCTGAAACGTCCATAAACGGCCAGAAACGTCCGCACGAAATCAAAGGAATTAGTAACCTGGTACGGGCCCCAGGATTCATTCACTACATATACTTCAGAAACCCTGATTGCGTGCAGTGATTACGTAATAAATGTTACTGCTTCTAAACTAAATAAACGAAAAAAAAGAAAGCGGAGAGAGAGAGAGAGAGACTATATCAACTTTCGTCGACAGCAGCAAGGGTGCGCCACGGGGTGCAGGGGACTAATTTGCATTCCCAAATGAGAGGCAGCCGTCGCCGGATTCATTGTGTATAGCCGCGGCTAATCAGATGTACGCGTCTGCGCCGCATACGCCTGAAGGCTTAATAATTTTAAAGCGGAGCTAAGCCTAACGTGGCGGCCGGAAGGGATCAGAAGCGCGGATTAGGGCCCCGATGAGACAAATGATGAAACCGTAACGAGCCCGGCCATGTTTTGGGGGGGTTTTAGTCAACGCGGTATGAGAGCGGGAGAAAACCCCCATCAGTGCGTAATGCAATTGTAATGTATACCAATGATCCTCCGTGCTTTAGCTACGGGCTTCGTCGCAAACCATTGCGGTGCATGTAGCAGGAGGGTGAGACGCGTTCGGACGCTGCGATACGTGTTCTCGAGATCTTCGGAGGATTGGAGACGTTCTCTGCGGCTAAAACTCCGCTAGCGGATTCCCATTCGGAAGCGGGATTATAGTCGCGGATGATGTGTTTGGGGAATGTTCAGTACATATGTGATTTGCTTAGATAATGTAGTCGGCGTTTCGTTGATAGACGATTTTACAAAGATGCGCGCGCCACCAAGCGCGTGACGCAAAGCAGCATGGGAACTTTGGGAACACTGCTCTGTCGTCTGCTTCGGTTATGATTTACTCCGGTTGACGCTGCTGCTGTTCAAAGCGGGAATGATGTTGTTCTTCTTCTACTACCTCGGCCTCTGGCCGTCTAAGATTCAAAGTTCCCATGAGCCCTTGGGTGCCACAGGTAGCTTGCGGGATTGTAACGCTTAGTTCGTGTGAAACGTTAGAGGGACCCAGTCTGCGTGGCGGGTCTTCCGCTCCGATGCCAATACATATATGTAACGTGCAGTTAGTGTCAGTGCAAAGGGGACTACCTGTCTACCTCCATATAGATGTGATGTGGGCGAGCTTTCGCTTGTCCCATCCTACAGTTAGCAATACGACCTCCATAGGTAGTTCTCCTGCTTGATGACAATACACAGGTAGGCGCTGGCTTTTGTAAAAACGTCTTCTGTAAAAAGGCTTTTGTAAAAGTTAACGCTTGTCCCATCCTACAGTTGGCGATACAAGGTCTATTCGTCCCATTCTACAGTTGGCAATACGAGGTCTATTCGTAAAAAGTTCGTAAAGTTCCCAAGGGCACTTGCGTGCCACAGGTGGCGCTTTATTTTTGATGCGTGATGTGGGCAATCTTACGCTTGTCCCATCCTGCAGTTGGCGATACGAGGTCTATTCGTCCCATCCTACAGTTGGCGTCCCCACGTCCCCATAATTCCCCACGCTTATAGCTGCGCACGATAAGGTAATCACGTTGAGCGCTTGAGCTCACGTGCGTGGTAGCAGAAAGTTATAACGTTCTTCGCAACTCCACCGGAATATTCTGCGGAATATCGCTCCTTTGAATACATGCACGACGTAACACTTGCGCGTTCTTGAAAATGTCCGCGCCGAATTCGCGCACGTCTCTCGTTTACACGCGGTGTTGATGTCTCCATTCACTTTGCACGACGTGCAAGCATGCAGCATATATAAAGACTCGGCCTGCCCAGAATCGAATAAACCGCGTTCCGCCGATGGGAAGATGGGGGGAGACCTTTAGGATGCTTTTCTGCACCTGGAGCCCTTTGGTAACCATAGCAACATGCGCTGTATGAGGACCTTCAGTGTGTGTGGACTAACTGGCCTCCGGTCGATCCTTGACTCTTCTTTCATTCTTTCTTCCCTCTTCACTGTTTCATCTGAGTTCTTTCTCTGTTTCCATCTGATGTTACTCAGTGCAAGCCTCTGTTTCGTGTACGCTGCAAATGGGTTGTGTTGCTTAAAGATTCCATTGGGGCAAAAGAGAGAGTCGGTTGTGTGTTTGACGGTTGCATGTTGAACTGTGCTCGCGGAATAAGAACTTTATTTTGATGATGACAAGCGCGTATTTTGTATACGTGGTAAGTGTGATATGTTGACGAAGGGACTGGCGGACAATACAACCGATGAAACTGAGGAAAAGAGTCGTAAAGTTCGCGAGAGAACATCATGTTGTTATTCAACGCTCGTTATTTTAAGGCCCTTTATTTTTATTTTTGTTATTTAAGGCTCGTTAACGGCAGTTACTTCGTTTACGCTCGTTACTTTGTTGTTGTTGTTTTTTTAGTTAAAAGCGAGTAAACGGAGTATGGAACACATGAAGGCGACGCCTGCACATTTTATAGCTGGCATATGTATTAAAAGCGTTAAAAACCCCAGTGCCGTGAAAACCCAGTATAAAAAAACAGTTCTTAACGCTTTTTTAATGCTTTTAATTATAATTCCGGAAAACCGAACAGCCCAATTTTTAACCCTTTTTGGCATATTGTAACACGAAGCAGCATGTGGTCCATATAGCTTCCTACGATCATACGACGTCAAAAGGGTGACGCCTACAACCCAGACATACACACTCGGAAAAAAGGGTGTGAAGGTGGTAACTTCTATAGTTACCACCTAGGTCGTCATAGCGCCTTATAAAGGGCGTAAAAGGGTGGTAAAATCAATTCTATATATCCAAATTGCTACAAAAAGGCGTACGCCCCCTTCGCTCACCGAATCAGAAGCGGTAACCCTATCATTCGTAGGTAGCAGATAGAACTTTGCAACCTTTTAGGCACAGCATATATGCGACAACTATTCCCTCCTAAAAGGTATAATTGCTCCACCCTTTTTTCTAATAGAGTATAAGTTCACGCGGACTCGAAGCCGTGACAAATAGAGGCGTTGGCCATTCACTCCGGTTAGTGAGCCTGCTCCTATTGGACCGAATGAGTGCTGTTAGACGCACTTTGTTCTTACAAGCAGCCACGTATTTCTCTCTTTCCCAGGAGGACTTTCACAGCGCCTTTCTAAGCGAAAGCGCCATTCTCTTACCATTCGTTCTGATTAGTCGAATAGTAAGTGGAAACCCCGAGACGAGATTACATCAAATGCGACGCTTCTTAAGCGGGAACCGCTTTATTGTCTCGTGGCTTTTGGAGGTTATTCGGGAGCACCTCTTTGACTGGCACGGATCTCCCGTCGTTACCCATACAAGACGATTGGGTACTAAATTGGAACGTATAGCGGAAGTGGGAAGGTCGTATACAAGGGGTTTGCGGTGGAAGGATTAGTGCCAAAGGGCGCTTTCCCGCCTTTCTTAATCTGTTTCTTCTGGTCAAGAGACAGGGAGCAGTCATATACTTCATAGTGAGCGGACTCTGTGTTAAAGCCTGAGTCCTCGTGGCAGCAGTTCGTCGTATGTGGTTGCCTGACCTCAGTTCGACCTCAACTTCGATGTATCATATAGGGCCATATTAAATAGTGATATCTTGTTGAAGGCGTGCGATATATGCGGGTCCTCCGCACACCGACTTCGAGACCTCCCGAGAAGGACAGTTTGAGGTACTGTACTGCATTGAAAAAATAAGTAAATAAAAAAACAATCAGATGTACGCTGCATCGACATGAATGCTGACTACTCCATGGCACTTAGATATGCCTGCTGCCTACTAATATGAAAAGCAATGAAACAAAAAGTGTGTTTTGACGTCTCATGAGATAAACTTTACGCAAAGATGAATTAGAAGCAAATCTGGAGCGGAAGACTGGATGGTGTCACAGAAGCTGAGGCAATACACGGTTTCAGGATATCCCAGTGCTCCTTGCACACGCGATGCATTCTGGGAGATCATGGAGAAGGGCGAACAAGGGAGAACAGTCCGACCTTCACGTTTCGTTTTCGCTGACCTTGACACCTCGTGGACGATCGACTGACAGATGAGGAACAGAAAAAGTTTGGAGACCTCCTCCTTTCTGATAAGCAAGCTCCCATAATTCAAAGCGGCGCTAAGCTTTCTAGAACTTTCTGAAGTCGCCAAGCCTTGCATTCTGTGCTAACTTCCAAGTGCTTTATCACTTCAAAACCCAGCAGTACTCAACGTTTTGACGCCTCACCAATACGAAGCCCAGCAACACTGGTCAAGACCGTCCTCTACCACGTATACCTCCCCCCCCCCCCCCTCCAAGATACACAACAGGCCGAAATCGTTACACAAAAGACCTAATACCTCCACTGGTCTATACACTCTACATACATCCGGGCCTCAATCCCCCATTGTGCTCCCCGGAGACCGGACGTTAAGTCTGGAACCTGGACTTCTCCTTCTCTCTCATTCTGTTTGCTCCGTGCAAGACAGAGGAGCATCAAAAGCAGGCGATCAGACCGGAATCGTCTCTAGTACCCATCCCCCACCCCACCCTCCTCACTAGTTCGCACACGCGAAGCCGCAGTGTGGCGCCCTGAGCGTTTGAACAATCCAATAATGTCCGACTGATGAGAGCTGGACCCGCGTGTTCTTAACTCACTTTGTAGGAGGGTTCCAATGCTTGTTCTGCAGCAACTGCTATTGTTAGGACAGTGTGTGCGTTTCTTCTCCCTGTATAGTCTGTCTTTATGTTCTGTCTTTTTGAGTTGGTCGAACAGCGTGTGTCGTCGTGTGTGTTCTCTTTGGTTAGCTCGAGCAGTCCGTTGAAAGCATGTATAGAAACGTCAACATCTGGGGATGCGGGCACCCAACAGCGAGTATTTCTGCTCGGGATATTGCAGGTTGAGTAAGGACAATGTTAGATCTCTTTGTGCGGTTTGCCTTGTGTGCTCTTGAAGGTAATGTGACGTTATAGAAACCTTCACGCTGTAAAAAAAAAAAAAAAAAAAAGTACTATTATAATGAACGTTATGTAAATATTTCTCAGTATAACAGGATGCACACAATATGTAATTCTTACGTGATATAAATATAGAATGAAGTATAGAGCGGCGCGGTAACGAAATACAAATGTGGTGCCACAATCAAACTTATATCTGAAGGAATATTAATTTAGTTATTAATTTAGTTATTTATAGGGCCTATACCACGGTGTTGGTCCGTCCGTGGCTTCATGGAGCCACGTGACACCGCGTGACGTTGACCACATCACGTGATCACCACACTGTGTTTCCGGTCCGGTGAAATCGTGCCTTCATCCACAGTAACAATGACAAAAAAAAAATGAAAAGAAGAGGAGGAGCAGGATTATACGATTTTACAATCATGATAAGGCTTTTAATAAGAATTTCATAGCACGTCAAAAAGGGTTTCCCCAAAAATTTACGCCAATCTGATTTAAACGTATTTCACACAATGCCCTATATGACGCAGTCAAACGTTTCTTTTTTGTTTCTTTTTTGTTTTTTGTAAGATTTCGTGGCCTAAAATCTGACTTCTCGTGGTAATGCCTCCCGCCTTTGAAATTCGGGGGTTGCTACAGAAACCAGGAGGTTGCTACACAAAACAGTGTGTCTATATAGCTCTATAGTGTGTCTATAGGGGAAGCTTTCTTGTAGGAAGCAAGGATGAGGGTGGACAGACCAGGAGACGTGATTCTGATTCGGAAGCAGCCTTACAGTTCTGGGTGGGGGTGGGGGTGGGGAGAAGAGAGAAAGAGAGTCTCGCGTGGCTTGCTTAGCTCAGCCAATAGAGACACCTTCGTTACCACAAGGCATGGATTCGTGATATGTTTCCATGAATATGTACAGCGTGTATGTGTCTATATTATATGCGATCCTGGACTTGAGCATTCGAATTCGAATGCACAGGTGCGTGTAGCTGCGATTTATAGGAAGAATGCAGTGGTTTGAGACCTCCCATCAAAGCCACCTGTATCGTAGTGCGTAACTATCACGACATTCATCGCGAAAATACTCTTTAAAACCCAAATTGCGTAATCACGCAGATTCATATAATTAATCTAATCATCTAATCAAAAAACGCTGCTTCTGCAACAACGCCACTTTCGCATTCGCAAGATTCATTCATCCGTAGTGGTATCGACGTCACCGAAATAAACAAAGCCTGATTGCTTAAAAATGACGTGACGTAGTTTTTAAGGGTTCGCTAATCACGACAGTGCTTTCGGCGAGCTTTGCTATGGAAACGAGCCGCCATGAGCCGCATGAGTAGCCATTCGTAGCCACAGAAAAGCCATCGACTGTCACAGCAGAGCGAAGTCAGAAAGGATGTCGCGTTCTTAACGGCGCAGGCGCAATGAATATAAGACAACGAAGCTTACAGCTACTGAAGAAAAGCAGCCTCCTGCATGGATCTTGTTCATATTAAACACAAAGCTTCATTGTTTTGCATCTGTTCGCCTTGACTGCGTTAGAACCCGTTCATGCTTTACGTCATAGCGTGACGTACACGTGTGGGGACCGGTGACGTGTTTCGCATATTATATAACATGTACATAAGATGTAACGTAGGATAAAGGCATCGTACATCATTTTCCCAAAAAGACATTCTTGCACCGCGTGAACCAGTTGAGTCGTGTAAGCACTTCCGGGCAAATTCACGTGTGCCACAGTCAATTATACGTTACTATATACGCGAACCCCCAATTTTCGAGATTACTTTTAATTTGCGGCGCGATTAACATTTCGTCACTTATTCGATAAGTCGTTGAAAGTTTATTTAATTACACACGGCGGTCAGATTATACGCTTCATCAACGAAACACCTCTCCTAACATCGCTACCACATCTTCTTCTTTTTTTTACCTGTCTCTTGTATCTCTTTCTTTTTCTTTTTTTTACTCTTACCCGCCGCGAGTTCGTGTTCCTTTTTTATGCTTTATTATTTTTTTTTTGCATGATTTTTCGCTAATTTCCATACACTCCTGGATCTTCAACTTTTATTCCTCGCCCGTTTGCTATATGCGTCGTAAATCATCGCGTTGGAATAGAAGGCTGTGTTTACTTAGGCCGTGCAGAAGGACCATTAGATAGGGTGGCTGAATAGCTATCGAGTTTTAGGAGGAAAGAGAAGTGGGATGGGGGGGGGGGGAGTGGGGGGGGGGAATCTGTACGCCCCTGTGGCTTTCGGCGGCAGCAGAACTGCTCTGCCCTTTTGCAACTTGCAAGTGGACACGCTTAATTCTGGTTAAAAAAATAAAAGAAGAACAGCTTTGCGGTTCGGGCGTAAAGGAAACCTGTTTTTTCTCCTGAGAGAGAAAGTACAGCCGTCGCACACGTGGCTGTACTATGTATGAAAGGATGTTTTCCGTCTGTAATACATGGTACGTATATACTTTTTTTCTTTTTCTTTTTTTTTTTACAGGTTGTCGCTGATAAAGAGGCGCGTGCTGAATGATAAGGCGTTCTCGGTACTGAACGGATTTTATGCTGCCGAGTAAGTATGTATGTGTGCGGAGAAATATTTGTATTTTTTCGGATGTGACAATATTGCCGTATTTGTTCCCACCTGTTATTTGTGTACTTGAGTTAAAAGGTTCGTACGGAAATACATACATTTTGAAGGAAATGATAAGGAAAGATAAGGGCCCCCTGGTTCTGAATTCAGTGGGCTTCGCTGCGCACAGATTCTGAGTATCATGACAGACTGCTGACCTGCTTTATCCAATCATATCATATCAAGCTCACTTAACACATCTGTGCTTATCAAGTGAGGGACCTGACACTAACGTACAAATCTGTACGCAATAACAGGCAATAAATAGAACACCTGTTTCGAATCCAGTCGATAATCTACTATGAAAAAATTCAGTTTTTTCATCAATGATACCAATGATGATACCCCTTTCATAACCAGGTCCCCATAATATTTACGTGAAATATTGGTATCTTCACACCCGGAAACTTATTTCAAATTGTTTCGTACAGCTTTAACAACAGCAATAACTTAATAACTCATTAATGTCTTGGTGATTTCATTGCACAACCCGTCTTGCAAGCACACAATGGACATACGGGTACAAGAAAGAACAGGCGGTAATTTCCCATTCGCCTTTAAAAGGACTCCGAAGTAAAGAAGATAAAATAAACCGAGCCCATCGTCGACTTTTCCGAAAGAAGCTCCGTTCTTCCTCCTTTCCGATTTTCCTCCTTACCACAAAAGTTTCTTCACCCTATACAGTCTTAGAGGTCGGTGATTGGAATCAATCTTGTCTGGAAATTATGCGCCGCTGTCTAATTATAAGCCTACACGGTGCTCCTAATAAGCTGAGCGTAGAATCGCCCTCTATTTTCTTTACATCCTCCTCTCTCATTTATTAGTTGTTTTCTTTTTGGTACTCTTTCGTCGAGGTTTCCTGTCATCGCACAGTGATAACGTGGCTCGTTGCGCATGCGTGAATCGTTTGTGAATCTCGTCTGCTAAGCAGGTTGTCGTCGCGCGCAATAAAGCGTCGTCTGTTTGCTTGTCGTCTGCTTTGAAATGTCCGGCGTCGCGTGTTTTGCAATACTGCGGGGACAAATAGCGCAATGGGCGTTCGAAGTGGAACTGCCACAGCTCGAAAAAAGGGGTAATTTAATGCGCTTGCTCCGGCGCTATCTCTTCGCCAAATAGCACTCGGAAAGCAGATAAAATCGGAAAGACATCTGTATTTTCCGCTCGGGTTACCTAACCGTCGTCTGCTTTGGAACAGCTTAGACGGGCTGCTCTTGTAACATGCCGACAAGTAGACTGCTTCTATCGCAGTCCTTATCGTTTTTCGGCGTTTTCTAGACGCCGTTTTCTCTGACGAAAAATATGGCGGCTCTGTATAGTGGAGAAACTATTTCATCGGCTTTTCACTAACTAAGGAATAATCGCGGAATAGACCATTGTCGGTTGGGGGTTTACTTTTGGAGGTCGTCGTCTCCAATCGCGTTTGTCGCTATTGCGCTCCCTCCGAATTTATGTAACGCTCGTGGGGTCTCCCCGCATGGCACGGCGGTGTCATCTCAAAGGCTTGGGAACCCGATGGGCTCTGTCTGTGCTGTGGGAAAGTTATTAGTGTACATATATACTAATGGAGTTTACACTACGTCTTGTATACAAACGACGTATTATTACCCAATAGCCGTTTATTTTCTTGCGATAACAGTGATGGAATGGTGGTCTTATAGGTCTCCAGGCTTGTGACTTTTTTCTTTTCTTTTCTTTTTTGTGTGTGGTGTAATTCGGCTGCAGCGTTGGGCATTGTGCCAATCCGCGTAAAATGCGGTACCTTTAAAAGGGCGGTAAATATTTCGTCACGTCGTCACTGTCACATGCTCATATAAAGCTACGGACGGTTTTCTACATCCGGTTGGCTATCTACCCATTCTGATTACATATCACTGAAATAATTTGTGTACGCCACCGCTGTCTTCCCCGGGATACCTTTACCAACCCACACAAATTATCCTCTGCGTTCCACAAACAAAGCAACGGAAGACAACGGAGACGGAGCCTCGCGAATTATTCTTCGAAGTATGCTTTCGGCTTTTGAGTTCCTTCTTTTGCGAAAAGAGGGCGCCACAGACAGCGTGCTCCCTGTCGGCGCTGTTGGAAGTTTCTCCTCGGTCGTGTGTGCTGCTGCGATATCTTGTCGGCGATTTCTAGCGCTGCATCATGAATTTTCTCTCCAGTATCATCGTGATTATCGAATGATGCAAATTTTATCTCGGAAGAAAAACAAAACGCTCTTCGAAAATCTCTCGTCACGAGAGGGACTCATAAAACTGGTGACGATGTTGTTGCAACTTACCGCTGTGCAGCTCAGGGCATCGTCACAACTGTGACATTTAATTATAATTACATAATACACTCAATAAACGTAACAACTTGGTAATAATAAAACATAATATACTGAATAATTACCCCGTAACAACATGGTCTTGGAGCAACCAAATGACATCAGCTTCCGTTTTAAATAATCAGTATCGTATCGGCACTCAGTGATACGATAGAGGCCATTGACTTCCGACTCAAACAATCACCATCTGATATGGTTTCATTCATTGACGATGCCATTAAGTAATTACTGCGCGCACGCTTACTTCGTTCATCGTAGTAATTGCCGTATTGTTTGCGCCGTTACCGTGTTGCCCACTCAACGGCGATTTAGCTTTCATTGTTAAGAGGCGACCACGCCCGGTATGACATAGATTATAGCTGTATTCAATGATTGTGTGCTGAAGAGACCCTCTCGGTGCGGGGTACGTTGACAGGTGCTTCGGCTTTACATCAGTGCGGAAATATAAAACGGTCTATATCTATGGCGACGTTTTGAAGTGCGTGATAAGAAAGTAGGATTGGAAGTCGAAAGCTCAAGAAAAATGCGGACCTACGTTTACAGATGGCGTGGCTATCGCGACGCCGTAAACTTGGAGAGTATTGAGTGACGCATACTGAAAACGTCGGGACTTGTGACACGAAAAACTGGAATATGACGTACAACACTCGAAAGGTCCCAACAGTGATTCTGTGTGTTCAGAATCGCTATCTGTCCAAGATCAGTATGTGATATCATTTGCATATATCAGATGGGATTAAGGCATGTGTATATGTGGTCTACCCTGATGTGGTCATTCATGCAGTTGTTGAGTAGTTAGCATTTTCCAACGTCAGCGTGCAAAAACTAATAATTGCGCCGCGGTACAAGAAGTTAATAATTCGGCAGAGTGATCGTTAACTCACTTCCACTCCATTCCATAATCACTGTACATTTGCTCGTCATGGTCATCATTGTGTACATTTGCCGTCGTTTGTAATTCTGTTGGGTCTGCGTACCTATTTGCGCGTCATAATCACAGCAGCACGTGATGTCTCGGAGACTAGAGCCATATAAGAAAACGTGTTTCTGAATTTCTCGGTTCGCAAGGCTAGTCGAAATCTTTTCCCACTGTACATAAACACGCACAGACAAACACATACACGTAGCTTTAATGGACCACCCTTAATAATCGACCACCCAATTTGTCCGCCGCTCAACGAGGAAAAAAAAAAAATAAAAATAAAAATCCCCGTACCCCCGCTGGTCTTCCTTCAGGGGGAAGGGGGGTGGGGCTGCCCCCCCTCCCCCCCCCCTTTCCTGCTGAAATGCCCGGCGCCCACCTGTATACATAGGTGGGAAAGGGGGCGATAGAGGCTGCTTAGCCGCCATGACAGTTGCTGTCATCGGGCCTTACGCCAGTGTAAAACCTACCAATTATATGGCACCGAGCCGAGCTATGTATATCGCTGTTTGTATTTAAACTTTGCCATTTTATTTCTGTATCGGATATTGCGTACCGGCACAGAGGTTTCATAACGTGGAAAAGGCGAGTCTATACGTCGGGAAGTGAGTATGAATGTGTCTGTTGGATCTGGAGGAGGGGGCGGTGATGTAGTGAGGTTCAAAAGAGAGATGTGGTAATATTCCGGTCGGAGCGTCTTTGACTTCTTATACGCCCATGTCTGCTGTTATGATGTGCGCTTCGACGCAACTGGGAAACGGCTCTATGGTTGAATGCGAGGCAGTATTCGATTTTTTTTTTCGGACATATTTTCGAAAGCTGTATTCGGGATACATATGAATATTTGTCGGAAATGCGTTTCCTCTGTGTCTTCGCATTGTCCCCTTTCTTTAAGAAGGTAACGAAGAAATGCGTTAAAACAGTAATGATGCCTTGAGTAAGTATTGTTATCAGTGAACAACGCATTCAAACGCAAGGAAACTTGTGTAACATGTTGATGATACAACCTCCTCGAGCTGAATGAAATGATGCCATCAATATTGTTATCAGTTTCAGGGGGTCCCGTTTCGTGATGGAATTTAATTTCAACCAATTAATCTGACCGATTTTTTCGAAAATGATTGCAGCTTTGGGCATCGTGAAAAGTGAATGCAGTAATATCCTAGCTCACCATAGCGGTAGCTTTATTTATAGGGTTGTCACGTTGCCATATCACGTGGTGACGTCACGTCACGAGGGGACTCCACGTAAGGGTTACTAACGCACGTTATTTAGTTTGCTCGTTCTTCTTTCAAATGGTGCATAAATTGCGTACAAATATAGTACGGATAATTTTCCTTAATTTTTAATTTTTTTAATTTTTTGCCATTGTAAGGTCTTTTCTATGATCTTTGCCTTGTTGGCAGGGTTCTAAAACGAAGCACGCATACAACCCGACTGTGATGCTTCTTGGACACATTGCGCCTGCGTGAATGTGGTGTTACCTGTCGGCGTGTACAAAGCTATACGCGGGTGAACGCGATGTTTGTTAATTTTTTTCTTTCTTTCAATCAATCAATCAATCATGTTTGTTAAACCGCTCGCGGCTCATTCTGAGAACTGAATGCAGCGTGTCTTGCAGCGTGTCTTACTGCATGCAAGTCCGTGTCTTGTGACCCCGGTGTATTTGGGAATGCAGGTCGTTTCTCGAATTCGAGCTTAGTTCGCGTAGTAAGCACGACAACGATTTCCGCTCAGATTATGGAAGGGTCCCATCTCCTGCTGTGTTTACGCGGGGATTTCCCTCTGACTCACTTCGACGATGTTTGTTTTTCTTCCCCAAAGGCTTACCAGCAGTCCAGGCTTAGTAATCTGACCTACATTACCCGCACAGGGAAACATTCAACCGTTATTGCGCGTTTGGTTGCGTTATGGGTGGCGTATACAAACCCCCACAATGTAGAACTTCTTATGGCCTCCTGGCATTTCAATGCAATTCAGTTAAATTGCTTAATAGCGTATAATATATTTCCACTATATCTAAATCTGATTTGTTAAATCACTTCGTTAGAGTTCAGTAGCATCGGTTTCTCTCTCTGTCTTTTTCTTTCTTTCTTTTTTAAATTATGTATAAGCTTAGACATATTGTATCCCTTTGTGTTGAATGTCGGGTACAGTATGTTATGTAAATTTTCATCTGCAAGTTGATGTGTTTTCGCTGCTGTAGGGAGTGAGGCCTCCGTCGCAAGTCCTTTGGACTCTTTTTGCCTCACCTCCCATTCGCTAAAGTGATAAATAAATATATTATCATTATTATTGTTATTATCACGCCAACGGAAAGTTTCGCTTTGCCCTATCATGTGTGTTGTCAATGCAACATTGAAAACATATAAAACATTAACAATGTTTTATACAGTCTAAGCAAAAGATAGGTAAATTAGGGAGCAATTAACAGCTTCTAGTCCATATAAATATATATATATATATATATATATATTCCCCCCCCCCCTAGTCCATTGCAGTTACTCTCCATTTTACTCCCCTGACCGTGAAATTTACTCCCATCACCACGAATAGTTCCTAAACTTCCCATACTCTTCCGTGCATTTAGCCCAGAAGGGGGCTAAGAGTTGTGACAATACATCTAGTCCCCAAAATGACTAAAATTACTCCTTTTTTAGGGTGTACAGTATCGATTTAACGGTACAATCTGTGCATGGAGATTGCAATGATAATACAGGGGTACTTATATAGCATTGTGACGTACATTTTAAGTTATTTGAGACATACACACGCACAAAAATAATGGTTACCCAAATGAATAAAACAGTGGTCCTATATACGACGGTGTTTGGTTTCATATAACATAAGGCTGCCGCTTTTAAACGGTTACAGCCTGTTTCGATGCCATGCAGTCCTCAGAAACGTAATCGCATTACGTTAATTAGAACTAAATGAATCAAATTTGTCATGATATACTATGGTAGTTATCCCCGAAAGTTAGTATTCCACTGTATTAACAACATACCTGACTTGGGTAGCAATGTCATTACTGTAATAAAAATTACAGTAATGAATTACTTTTTCTGGTAATTGGTAATGTAATGCATCACTTTTGACATTATGTAATTTGTAATGCAATTTTTATAACATTTGGCAGTAATTTTAATTACATTACTCATTACTTTTTACAAAGAATCGAGTCTAGTGTTCTGTGTTGGCACTTGGCAGAAAGAGAGTTGGCGACTGGCGAGTTAAAAGAATTCCAACGCCCGCAATGAATTTCCACATCCTCAACATCGTTACGATTAAGCTCGCAGTAATGACTTTGTAATGTTGTTACTTTTTTGTTGTAATTGTAATGTAATTTCGTTACATTTCAATTGCAGTAATGTGTAATGTAATTTAATTTAATTCTAGCTGGAGTAATGACTAATGTACAGGAGTAATTTACCCAGGTATGCTTAACAAAACTACATAGTTCGTATCAGTTTTTAAGTTCGCCTCCTCCCCTAGATCATTCTGTCATCAGTTCCTTCCACTTACGAGTTTATATTGGTCGAACATTTCCCACTGAAATTCAAACTCCGCTTGTTTCTCATTCTTCACACATCACTATTCATCACCACCTCTAGTGATCATCCTTTCGCAATCAACTCACTCCCCAAAGCTAATTTTAACCACCACACTCTCAACACCAGAGTGACACCGCCGGTCTACTTAGCACAGCGCCCTCTCTCATTCAAGCCAGCATCTTTTTACTACTTCCCAAACTTTCTTTGAACAAGCAAAGCTGTTCCTAACGACTCCTACTCTATAGCCGTTGACAACGAGGCTCATTAAAAAAAAAAAGATAATAAGAAGAAGAACACAAATAAAACGCGGACGACGAGGACGCAGGACAAAATAACCTCGTTCCCAGCGGCAGGTGTTCGTCAACGGAGAGCTCTTCTCTAGCGAAGAGCAGCTACAAAAATTCCGGACTAAATGTAAAAGCCGCCGAGTTTAGGGCGGCAATTAATCAAGCAGCTTGATTAAAGGTCAATTAACTGAGAGGGTTGAGGGAACCACCCGGCTCACTTCGAGAGAGTGCGCCTGTATTTGATTTTTTTGTTTCGGTTTTCTGGAAAGCTTCCTGCTCCTGTCGTACGATGTCGCTCGAAACGTAATCCCGGCTAATCGCTGTTTTACAGCGCGCTCTGCTATCGTATAAGGCGTGCGCGTTCATTGTACACTGCCCTTCGATCGTGTATGTGTACATGCGCAGTGAGTTTTAATTATCCAGATTCATCGTCCGCCTTTAAAATGGACGTAATGGAAGGGGTGTTTCTGCTTCTTCCCTGCGGTCGATCCTATCGAAACTGCTCGAGGGACCGTTGGTTATATACGGGGCTTGTTTTCTTACTCTGCGAGAATGGAACTTGTTCTCGAGATATTTTTGTTTGCTTTTATATAACCCTCCATATGGAAGCAGATGATGTTTGCGTGAAACGGTCTCTCTTGGTGGCGTTCGGTCATTGACTATAATTAATCAGCTCCATCGCGCGTTCTTGTTCAGGAACCAATCACAACGAGGCTTACGTATAGCGACGAGATCACACGTGAATGGCACGTCATTGGTCGAACCGGCTTCGATGACAAATGAAGTTACATATAAACGTGACCAAGAGCTCAGCCCTTGTTATCCAGTTCCTTGTTCCGTAGTTGCTATACAGCTAGGGCATCATAATTGATCTTTGGTACATAATTTACAACAAAAGTTAATTGCAGCCTGCGTATTTTGGAAAACGAGGAAAACGTAGCCAATCTCCAATGGTTCCAGGCTCAAATTGCGAATGAAGACATTCAGCTGACCTTTTTCTTTCTTTTTGTTTACCAACAAACGCGTTTTGGAGTAGCCAGTTCTGACTGGGTCGGGACTAACCTCTCCATATTTTTCTTTCTTTTCCAATCCAATCCAATCCAAGACATTCACTCGATTTTTCTGTAAGATACCTTCCGTTTAAAACTATAACTTTCACAGTTCCTTCCTATATATACCGGCCCCTGTGAATTATTTTGTAAAGTGCCCGCTTGCTTACCTGAAGGTTTCGGGTTCGAATCCTGCCGAGGGCACCAGCAACTCGGTGGTAAGATACAAGTTCCTTGGGTACAGTTTTTCTCTTCGAAGGCCCGTTCAGTACAGCGTACGCTGCGATTTCAACGCCGTTAACTCTCAGGCGGGCTGAACTATTCCAAGTGATTCACGAACTGCCCAATGAATTACTCGCATTTTTAAGCGATGATGCTCTGTGCGCTTCCGTTGTCAGTAGATGGAGCTTGCCTAGACTCTATTTATTTGTTTATTTATTTATTATGCCTTAAGGGGCACTACGAGGGGCGTTACACGAGGGCACAAGAATATGCTTCAGAGAGGCATCAGTACGCTTCGGTATATAGCTCTAAATAACAAAATCAAGGTGTCATACTTTGATATACTATTCGTAAACAACATTAAAGTCTCATACTATTCGTTTAGTCCAATGCAATAAGAAAGCAACGATGACGACAGTGTTGAGAATCAGGAATGGGTACAATCGATGAAAGAAGATCATTAGAGTCACGTGTGATTTACATACACACACAAAGGTCACAGTCGGCAAAGTATTTAGTATAGTGCAAAAGTGCACTTCTTTCACCATGTGAAATTACTACCTATTCCCCCCGTCCAAAGCGTTGATTCTATTTTTATTTTTTATTTTTTACTTTTTTCGGGTGATCTACTTTAGCAGAAATGTGAGAGTGGCCGGAACAGTATAAGAGGAACGGAAATCTTCTTTCAGTCAGTCGATCAATCGATCATATTGTAAAACTCCTGGTGATCTTCTGCATCTCAAGGATTGAGTCATAAACCGAGCACTGGTGCCGTCGCTCGAGTTCACCCTCGCCTCGCGTCGTGAGACCTCGCAGTACCATTACTATTTCCTGCTCCTTTTACTCTGCGGCTATAGTACACGCACCTTTTTGCGCTTCCTTTTAGTCACGGTCCGTCACCTCTCCGATTAACACGTCTCCATTCGTCACACCTTTTACCCTGCTCACCCCGACAATTTCACAAACTCGGCGTGCTCGCGAACACACCATACTCTGCGTGTTCACACCCGAAAAAAAAAAAAAAAAAAAGGAGCAGCACATAGATCGACTTCGCTGAGCCGTGAAATCGTCTCAGCTTTCAACGGCACTGGCCATGTATTCTCTCCGGTTGTTTGTCTAGCGCGCCGTAACTGCCTGCCTGTGCACCCCCCCTCCGGGTTCCTTTTCAACGACATCTCGGCCCGCTGTTCCGAGCCTCCCCCCGTTGTTGTCGCAGCGTTCGCTCATATATCCCTATTTCCATAGCCGTCCCCCCCTCTTCTGAATTCGGGATCTTCGCACAACAGGGGAGAGGTTTGGCGGCCAAAGAAAATCTTTTCGGAGTTACTCTTTGTGTAGGTTAGATCTCATCGATCTTTTTTCCTCCGAGGGACGGGAGGGGGGGTTGAAAGGAGGCGACACGGGGACCGCGCTGAGAAATATTGTCCGTGATTTTTTGTTTTTTTTTTTCCTCTCTTTTTCTCGCTTTTGCTTGGTCGTATTGTGCAGGCAACATACAAGCCGAGAGTCCGGTACAGGGTGGACAGTTTTCTGGATATTTTAAGGAGGTGCGAAGGAAGGACTTTGATGGGCCCCTAGTGTTTGCGTATATGTGAGGTGGGAATGAAGGGAGGAAAGGTTGTGAAATGGAAGGTAAATCATAATACAGCTGATCGGGCGATACGGCGAAGACGCGCGAACCTCCACGTAAATATGTGTCCGCGTGCTTTTGTTGCTGGAGCGTTGGAGGATTAACTATAAAGGCGGTCGTTGTTGTTGTTGTTGCCGTGGCCCGCGGAAAGCAGTTTTTCCTCTGACGCTGATCGGTGCGAGATTGGATTGTGGTGCGCGGAAGGAAGAGGAAGGCGCCAGCTGTTCGAGGGCTCGGTGGTCGGGGGAAGACGTCGCGTCGGTCAACTATGTGTCACGGTAATACGAGTGACGCCTGGAAAAAATGGGGACGCCAGACGTCGCTTTCGCGGCAACCGTGGCCGTCTCTTTGACGACAGTCCGCCCAACAGTCATATCCCAAGCAGCACAACATCTTGGCCCAATATTGGCAATACTGGCCCAATCTTGGTACAATATTGGCAATACTGGCCCAATATTTGGACAATATGGACAATACTGACCCAATCTTGGTACAATATTGGCAATACTGGCCCAATCTTGGTACAATATGGACAATACTGGCCCAATATTTGGACAATATGGGCAATACTGGCCCAACATTGGGACAATATGGACAATACTGGCCCAACATTGGGCCAAGATGTTGCGCTGCATGGGATTAGATTGAGTATGAGACATTCTGGTATAGTGACAGTTCCATATCTGTCATTATACATGTTTTTTAGATGTTTTTTTTAAATATTATTTTATTTCGTGTTTGCGCCGCGAAGCAACTGTGGCTATGAGCGGCGTACAGATGTGGACAGATGGAGAGAGGACAGCAGGAAGGAGTGGGAGGGGGGCAGAGGGGTTAGTATACTTCCTGGGCCGACTTCAAAGGCAACTGGCGACATTCGTCTGAAAAGTCTGCCAGAAAACATCATTGAAAAACCATAGATGGCACAGCGTCGTTGTTGATTTGTGTGAAGCGTGGGTCTTTCGCCTTTTTGGGACGATTAACGTAACTGCGTTAGCGTAAAAAAAAAAAAGGCGTATGCCTCCCGTTTTCAACAAATCATGGAGGAGAACAATGTCATTCCGGATGATGCGCTGCTAGGAGCGTGCGATGCGATCCAGTTTTGTTTTAAAGAATGCACCAGTGGACATCGAATCCGGCGTTGAAGCGAATTCAAACGAATCCAACAATCAGACCGTACACTGTCCGAAGTTCTCTTTGTGCTCTCCGGAAGATTTTCCGGAAGAATGTCGGCACGGTTCACCATGAAGTATAGGCCAAGGGCGTATGATATAGCTCTGCTTATACCCTCCCTCCCTCTTTTCTGCTGTCATGTGCGTCTGTGTGTGTGGTACATGCGCACAGCCGTGATAGCCACAGTTGCTTCGTGGTGCAAACACGGTATCAGAACATAGTATTACACGCTGTTGTGGTCAAGAACAAAAGCGGGTTTACCAACCGGCACGTCGACCGTATACAGTGAACCCTCGTTAATATGACCCCCGATAAACTGACATACGCGCTTTACGACCATACTCTTGGGGAACAATGCTGTGAAACCTCTGCAAATCCCCCCGTTAATATGACAATTCCGCATTATGACCAAAATTTTCGGGAACGACCATGGTCATAATAACGAGGGTTCACTGTACCATGCGCCTGTTCTCACATACGGCAATTTGCTTCAGAGCGCTTTGATTCAACGCCATATGTTCAATTCATCACGACACCAAGGCAATAACGCAAAATCAGGAAGCAGGCCATCCCAACAGCTTCCGTGACGTCATGGGTAAGATGTGCTCTTGATTGGCCATCGCAAAACCAGCGCTAGAAATGACCATTGAAAAAGTTGACATGAGATCAACTCTGACAGGCGCAGTTTTTCAGCGGTTCATAGCACTGCAAGCATAGCATGTTTGTTCATTTCATGCTCATAGCACTGCATTCATATATGGCATGCAAGCAAGCATGCACAACGCTGTTTTCGAGCTCTGTGCACTGTACATGTACATTTTTTAATATATTTTTATATTTTATATTTTTATAGGTATGTAAAAATATTATATAAATATTATATAAAAATATATTTTTATATATTTATATTTTTATTATATTTATATTTTGGCTTTTATATTTTTTTCACCTTTCGTTGGGGGGAGGGGGTCTGTTTATGCGAGTAGCCGAATTTGTCATGTGACGAATTCGACCTCTCCCTGGTATTTTTTCTTCATCAACATCAGCATCTCGTGCTGTGGAGCAAAGCACTGTGTGCGAGAACAGGCCCTAACAGTTTCGCTAACTCTATCCCATTCTATACATGCGCGTATAACATAAACCAGCTTCGCGACATGGCCCAATAACATTCCAATACCAGACCCGCTCCGACTGCGAAAACACATCTTGGCCCTCCATGATAGCAGTGTAGGGCGGAAACAAAACACGCCATCAATAAACTGTTTCAGACTTTGATAACACCATTCGAAAGAGTTTCGTCGTCCAAAATTTGAGAAAGACCAGATGGGCGACCAGTGGCTTTTTAATTGGATCGGACCGTCTGCTCCTCGCCTGTAATCCAATTAAGCGAATTGAAACGAGCGGGCATTTGGATCGCTGCTTATACATGCACAAGAAAAGGGCCTCCCACAAGGAGTAAAGTGGATTTAGACCGGATGACGCAAAGCAAGACGAATGAAGCGATACTCTGGGCATGGCTGAATATCTTCAGCGCGTAACTGCTATATGGGACTCCTTTCTGGCGCTTATTATGGTCTGAGTGTCTCTTTAGATAGGGAAGTCGTTGTCGTGGAGCTATTATGTGATGTTCTTCATATAAGGACGGTTTTATTTGAGTTGCTGTTTGTGTCTTGACCCGGTGACGGACAATATTGAGGATACGCAGCGTACGCTGCGAGGGTACGCAGCGACTGCGTACCCTCGCAGTAGAGAAGTACACCCTTAGAAACGAACTTCACCACATAGCACGCTCCTAGCCAACCACCATCCCGAATGACAACGTCCTCGCCCCTGATTTGTTGAAAACGAGATGCGGAGCCTATTCTGTGCCGTGCATAATGGCCACAAAATATAGGCTCCGCCTTCAGTTTTCAACAAATCAGGGGCGAGAACGTTGTCATTAGGGATGATGGTTGGCTAGGAGCGTGCTTCGGTGAGTGAACGCTTATTGAGCGCGCAGATTTGAAACCATCATTCTGCTGGATAAAGATGTGACGTCAATTGATAATTTACGTCTTTAAGGTCGCGGGGCTATTAAATCAGCAAAATTGGAAGCATTACACCTTTAATGATATGTTGGTCTTTCCTATTCAACTTCATCTACTCCGTATATACTGTTCCTAACGCTACAGCGTTCAGCTACCACTCGAGTTTCTCCACAAACAAATCCACTAACTTCGTGCATGCCAGGCACTCACTTCAACCTTTAATATCCTTCCATTCACCATACCTAAATTTATCCTACACACTACTACTCGTCACGCTTCATCAAAAGCGCAACTCACCCTCGGCAAACAACCGCACCTATCTATATAACACCACAGGCGGTGACGCCAAAACCGCGCATCTCTTCGCATCTTCAAACTTAATACGAGACTCGGATATAAAATCTCGCCCATATTCCTCCTTCCCCTATCCAAACCCTCCCCCCCCCCCCACAAACTCAACCTCATTCCTGAGCAAAAATGGCCGAACCGTCCCACAATCCCTCATTCATTCCTTATTTCCCTACACATATTAAGCGTGGAAGTAGACCTTCCAAAAATATTTATCCAGTGGCCCATACACGTATGCTACGTGCGGAAGAGGAGGAGAGAAAGGAGACTATACTACTTCACTTCCCCACTCGGGTCAAGCCTCCTCCCCCACTTAAGTGTCCCTTTCCTTTATTGAGATGTGAGAGGCACTTTAGGAGAGGCCATTATTATCATTCTGCGGTTCCAAGTTTTCCCAAGGAGTTGCAGTGGTTTTGTGCTCGAAACTGCACTTTGGGGACTCGGGTTGCTTCGATGGCTCTCGTACGATAAGGGAAACGCGGGTCCTCTCTTCAAGTGCGGGAAGTTGTTCGTATTATATTCAGCGTAGAATGAGGGTTAAATTGTGCCTGTGGTCGGGGGTCTCTGTATTCGCCATGCACAAGGTGGCTAGACAAGGAGGGTTCCGGGGAGTGCACCAGAATGTTTACCTCTATCGAGTGTCTTCGTGTTCAGAGACGAGTATTTTCGTGGGGTCACGAAAGGGATGTTTGGGATTCAGGTGGTGGAAACGGTTACTGGGAAGTAAGTTTGCAAGGGAGCTTTGAGATGGCAGTCTTCATATCTCTGTCACGCGGCAAGTTGAATGTCATTCCCAGCGAATGACATTCGCACTGAATGACTTTCGTTTCGTGTCACCCGGTGAAACCAGATGGCAATACATGCGAATGATATTCGCCCAGAGAATAATGAGTTTGGGGAACGCATTCGCTTTCCCCTCTCGCAGCAACTGCGTACCCTCGCAGTAGAGATGTACACCCTTAGAAATGAACTTCACCACATAGCACGCTCCTAGCCAACCATCACCCCGAATGACAACGTCCTCGCCCCTGATTTGTTGAAAACGGGAGGCGGAGCCTATTCTGTGCCGTGCATAATGGCACAAAATAGGCTCCGCCTCCCGTTTTCAACAAATCAGGGGCGAGAACGTTGTCATTAGGGATGATGGTTGGCTAGGAGCGTGCTATGTGGTGAGGTTCATTTCTAAGAGTGTAGCAAAAACAACAACTATAAACCATTTGAAGGAATGAAAGAAGAATGAAAAGTTGCACTCCAATATTTTATCAGGAATTTGATAACTTGTGACACGAAGGAAGGAAGGCTTAACACTGTTTTTCGGAGAACTACCCTCGTTCCCAGTCGCCATGTTGCACTCTTAAAGATGAACTTCACCACATAGCACGCTCCTAGCCAACCATTGTCTCGGATGGTATCGCTATCTGCCCTGATTTGTTGAAAACGGGACACTTATGCTGTTCATAATTGTCTCAAAAAAAGCGTACGCCACCCGTTTTCAACAAATCAGGGCAGATAACGATATCATTCGAGATAATGGTTGGCTAGGAGCCTGCTATGCGGTGAAGTTCAGTTTTAAGAGTGTGCCAAGCGCGGTGCAGATAGGCTTCTTACTTGTCTTTGCTCGTGGTATTTAGCCAACTAAATGTCGTCGTAAACGCAACAAATTTGTGAAATAATCTAACGTTTCTCTAGTTTCGAGAAAAATGAATAAAAATATAACTAATGTACCTGTATAATGCTTTATATGTTCGGCCCTGCACTCTTAAAAATGAACTTTACCTCATTGCACGCTCCTAGCCAACCACCATCTCGAATGATATCGTTATCTGACCTTATTTGTTGAAAACGGGAGGCGTACGCCTTTTCTGTGACAATTATGAACAGCATAAGTGTCACAAAAAAGGCGTACGCCTCCCGTTTCCATCAAATCAGGGCAGATAACGATATCATTCGAGATGATGGTTGGCTAAGAGCGTGCTATGTGGTGAAGTTCATTTTTAAGAGTGTGGTGTCTTAATTATCGACTGTGACATCATTTGCGAATGACGTTCTGTTTCTTCGTGTAGCTCGATGCAAGACAAACGAATGACATTCGGTGCGACTGTCATTCGCTGGGAATGCCATTTAGATTACCGAGTGACAGGGGTATCAGGTTTTAGCCCCGGCTGTGATGATGCGATATACCCTGCGCCGTGCGGAAATTTTCAATAATCTATATTCACCACTTCTACATCGTTGAATATTGTCTTCTAACCACCTCTGGAAATTTGCGATTTTTCTTTAAATGCCGTGTTTTTTTTTTAAATCGATATTCTCATCCTCTCTCTTTGGCATCGTATTTGAGCAGCATCTAAAGCGCCCTGGTAGTTGATTTATAACACAGCAGTGCGCTGTTGCAGGCGATCACTGGGAACTTGTATAGTGACGTTACAGAAAAAAGGGAAGAAGTTATGAGCAGGTCCTGTTTGTCCGTCACTTCCATAAATGTGGTTCTTTGCATCATGGATACAGGACTATTTTTTTCGTAGTCCACGCGATGCAAACCCTTGAACAAACGTTGGCGTCGAGCGCTGACGTCAGAGGATGCGAGAGCTTTCGCCGTGCGCATTGGTTCTCAGAAGCACGTGACTTCGCGCCTGCCGTGATGTCAGAGTCGAATGAGTTTCGGTATTGGTGGTACCGATATACCCTCAACGTCGATTATTGCCGGTTCACTTTGATCGTCTTCTTCTTTATCGATCGTCACTGTCTTTATGTTACGCAATCTGTCAAGTCATAAAGTACGTCTTTATTAGACTCTGTAGAGTTTTTAAAACCTACGTTTTTGCACTTCTGAACTCTATAGTGTCAGGTCATCTTCCTTTCGACTCGTAAATGCGTGGAAAATCTGCATTACGAGTTTTAATTGTTCACAGTCGCAAGCTCGTTCTCCCTTAGCTCTTCGTAACAAAGCGTCGTCATGATAATTATTCCCGGAAGACGCAATGAAGCGGACGAAGTCGACGCGTTTTTCCCGCTTAATTGCGGCCACTTGCAGCACGAGAGGAGCGACGAAACCACCGGAATGTGGCACATTCATCCGCATTCCGCTTTCATCAGCCATTCAACCGCCACAGAGTGCAATCTGTACTGCGAGGCAGGGGTTATGAAAGCTACACATAACGGACTCAGTTGTGCTGTCTGCGTTCTCTGTGCTCTGCGCAACAATTAAGCGAGGGACCGTTAAAGCGACTTGTATGATTGGCCGGAGAAGTTCGTGAAGTGTAAGAAGGAGGTTAGGGAGGACTCGGTGATGTTGAGCCTGGACGACGTTAAATCTGTCTTCTAACCGTGCGGAATATCCTGCCACTCAGCCACAAGATATTCCGTATATATATAGCAGACGACATAGGACGGATGGTGTCGTCTGCTATATGTGCGCGTTATACGTCACTTCCGATGTTCCGGCGGCGCTCGAATGCTGAACAGAGCGCAGAGCAGTTTTTTTAATACTTTTTCTTCCCCTAGAATATTCCGTGGGGGTGGAAAAAGGTAGAATTCTACAAAGAAAATTATACCAAAAGGTAGAATTTTCTACCCATCTCGGTACCGATGTATTGCAGCCACGTTTCTATACTCACACCAATTTTACCTTTTTGGGTATATAACTGCAGAGTAGAAACACACCACAGAGTAGAAAGTAGAAACTGTCGTTCTACCAGCTTCGGTAGGAAATTCTACCCTCTCTCTCTTTTTTTTTTTTTTTTTCCTTGGAGCAAACGTGAGAGCGAGGAGCAAGGCAAAGAGACACCGCCGCTTATACCGACTGCAGGACCGAAAGTCGCGTCCCTTTCGGGGACCATCGCAATCCCCTCAAGACCCTGGCTTTCGGGCGCGACCTTGTTGTAGTCTAGCTTCGAGCGTAGTTCAACTCTACCAAATGGGTGGCGCTGCGAACACTATGACGTCATTTGTTTACAAACAGGGAGAGGCCTATTGAAGAATTCGCAAATGATTGCACCTAACTTATGACCTGTAGACTTGAATCTATTGACAAAAAGTATATCAAAGAGGGTTTAGCTCCCCGGCACTGGGGTTTTAGCGCTTTGAATCATGACAAAAAAGTGCAACACGCTTTTGAGAACGGTATGGGACCTTTTTGCGCTCTACACTCTTAAAAATGAACTTCACCGCATAGCACGCGCCTAGCCAACCATTATCTCGAATGATATCGTGAATTATTACACTTATGAACAGCAATTATGAACAACATACAATTATGAACAGCATAAGTGTCACAGAAAAGGCGTACGCCTCCCGTTTTCAACAAATCACGGCAGATAACGATATCATTCGAGATGATGGTTGGCTAGGAGCGTGCTATGCGGTGAAGTTCATTTTTAAGAGTGTATTTTGAAGTTTTTGCCTATTAGTACGCGGGGACGTTCGATCACAACTCGCAGACGACGGCGGTTCGTCATCATGGCCACGACCGCTGAAAGCATGTTCGTGATTGGCCACGGCCGTTGAAAACACGATCCTGATTGGCTGACTCTTAATTATTATGTCACGTCGAGGAGCGCGCAGGCTTTCTGTATCTATAGGTGGTATTGCTATGAGCCTCGTCTTGTCAGCTTCTCTGTTTGTGTCTTCGTCCCTCTACACTCTTAAAAATGAACTTCACCTCATAGCACGTTCCTAGTCAACCATAATCCAGGTTGACAACGTTCTCGTCCTTGATTTGTTGAAAACGTAGGGCGGAGCCTATAGTGTGACACTTATGCTGTTCATAATTTCACAAAAAAGGCGTACACTCTTAAAAATGAACTTCACCGCACAGCACGCTCCTAGCCAACCATGATCTCGAATGATATCGTTATCTGCCCTGATTTGTTGAAAACTGGAGGCGTTCGCCTTTTGTGTGACACTTATGCTGTTCATAATTGTCACAAAAAAGGCGTACGGCTCCCGTTTTCAACAAATCAGGGCAGATAACGATATTATTCGAGATAGTGGTTGGCTAGGAGCGTGCTATGCGGTGAAGTTCATTTTTAAGAGTGTACGCCTCCCGTTTTCAGCAAATCAGGGAAGATGACCATTTATCATTCGAGATTATGATTGGTTAGGAGCGTGCTGTGCGGTGAAGTCATTTCTAAGAGTGTACGGTCCTCAAGCTCAAGGATACACTCTAAAAACAGAGCTTCATCGCATATCACGCTGTGCGCTGTTCGTGGCAATTTGGATATATGGTAATTGCCACAAAAAGGCGTACGCCTCCCTCTCTCCTTGAATCAAAACAGACAACCGTATCGTTCACAGCGGTGATTGGCGCCCTACGTGCTATGCGGCGAAGTTCTGTTTTTAGAGTGTACCTTCTTCACCGCGACACCAGCTCGCTTGCCTTCTTGTGTTCTGTTCTTCAAAGCTCCATGTCGCGTGCATGAATGCACCTGCTTCTGTTTCGTTATCAATCCATCATCCCTGCTTGCTTTTCTTTCTTTCTTTTTCTTTTTTTTTCAGTCTTCGCTTATCCGCGCACTTAACGTGCTGAGAGCGAGTCACAAAAAAAATATTATGTAAAAACACTCCATATATCATGAGCATTCTCCCAACCTAGTCTTAATCGGTCGTAACGTAAAACGAAGTCTCAGTGTGACGCCCTTCTTACGCACTTCCTGCGGAAGATGCCACTTCCGGTGTGAATAGACGAGGCCACATTGGGCGCTTACTGAAAAAGACACTTGTGTAGAAAAGAAGAAGAAGAAAAAAGGCTTCAAAATGGAGAGGACAAGAGCTGGGATTCAAAGCGTTTGCGAAACAAGCAACTGCTTTCTCTGCACCTGAACCGTGACAGTGGTGGCATTGGCCTCTTCCATTCGTGAATGGAGAAAAGTTAACGGGTCGACAGCTTTCTGATGCAGAAACACTGGACCATATACTTACTTTCCATGGCTGGACTGGTTGATTAAACTCTGGTAACGAGAGTATATGTGGGAGAAGACGCGTGTGCGAAGAGGACGAGGGTGTGGTTTCTGAACTTCATTGTTTTAGATATCACGTCGTCCGTGCTGGGTTCACTGCAGTCAGTCGTGAGGACATTGTCTTGGCTTGGCTTGGCTTCTTGCTTTTTCTTTTTTTTTCCTGCATTCCGGATTGTAGAGGGGATTGGGAATGTCGTTAAATGTTTTAGCGAGTTTTCTTTTTCTTTCTTCACCATACACTCTTAAAAATGAACTTCACCGCTTAGCACGCTCCTAGCCAACCATCAGCTCGAATGATATCGTTATCTGCCCTGATTTGTTGAAAACGGGGGGCGTACGCCTTTTCTGTGACAATTATGAACAGCATAAGTGTCACAAAAAAGGCGTACGCCTCCCGTTTCCAACAAATCAGGGCAGATAACGATATCGCTCGAGGTGATGGTTGGCTAGTTGCGTGCTATGCTGTGAAGTTCATTTTTAAGAGTGTACCACGTACAAATACCTACTTTTCTATTCTTTTTTTTTCTCTCGATGTATGTGTCACCTGGTTTGCAGCGCACACCTACTGTCTACGTTCTTTTTTCCACCCCTCTCCTCCTTTTTTCGTTATTCTCAGTTCCGGCCTTTCTACGGGAAAGCAAACTATCACCTTCCCGAATGGGTGTTCCCCCTATTCGTACTGGTTTCTGAAAAGCGCAGATTAGTTTTCGTGCATTCAGAACTCCGAGCAACTATTCTCAGGTGCAGTGCAAGCAAAATACGTTGAACGCATTTTTTTTTTTTTTTTTTCGAAGCACTTCATAGATGCCTTATATTATTTCGCAGGACCCTCGCAGATCCTTCTATTTTTCTCGACGTTGCTCACTTGGTTGCTCTTTTCTTTACCATTACATCGAGGCGTCGGGGGCCTTAATCCCGCTACAATTCCTAATCTCCACAAACCCCTGCCGCCGGAGGAATATGTGCAGCTTCGCTCCCGATTCTCTGAATATCGCCCTGCCTATACCTATAACAGCTACGGGGGGGGAAAAAAAGCAGCGGGCCTCTATACTTCGCAGTCATTGTTGCGAGCCTGTAAGAAAAGGCGCCCTCGCGCGACGGTATCGCGAACTATAAACATCGTCTGCTAGGGTGCCGGCATAAAAGTTAAGGCGTAAACACCAAACCGATGCTCGAAAGAAGAGGGGGGACGGAATTTAAAGAAAAGGTGACATATAATGGCGCGGGATAGCGGAGAGAAATAATAATGAAAATAATAAAAGTGGCGAACAGGCGACATCTCTTTCGAGAACGCCTCCAGTGAATGGTGGGCAGCACCATCTGTGCAACAAACGAGCAACCCTTTGAGTGTTCGGCTTTTGTCATCATTGTTGACCGTTTCGCCGCCCGTGTGTTCATCTATTATAGAGAGGGGAGAAACCAGACATTGTCACCGCGCTGTTCGCAGACGACACTATGCCGCGCAGCAGCGCGCTTCACACACACATAGCGGCGGCCATTTTGAAGCGCTCGACCGTGGCTCCCCCACGCAGCGTTTAATTTCTTGGCGCGTTTCAGACTTAATTTTCCGGCTGACTAGCCAGTGCGCGTTCATTCGGTTTTTCGGACGAAAAAAAGAAGAAGAGAAAATAGCATAACGAAAATAAAATGGCGAAAACAAAAATATGGTAAGAATGCTTCTTTCGGGAAGCCGATGCGACGGAAAGTGAGAAACAAGTGTCGCTATACTATCGGGCAAAAATAAGGAGAGAATTTTGTTGGAAGGAATGAGATTCGACGGTTTGGTGAAAATGGGGAAGAGAGGGAGGGAGGAAGGGAGAGGGGGAAGATGCAATATGGATGTTCACGCTGCGTAGCTCGAAGAAGCAGGAAAAGTGGCTGAGATTGGATATATTCGCCGGCAGACGTCGTTTCGGATCACGCCAATGCGCGCGTACGCCGAAAAGTTTTACCCCGTTTTCCTTCTTTTCCTTTTTTTTTCGCCCGCTGCCAGTGTTTTTGCTTCTGTTTGCCGCGTGCGGTATATCTGCGGCTTCTTGATGTGTGTGTGTGCGCGCGCGCGCCACTGGAAATGGCGCTGTGGTTTACGACGTTAATGTAATTACGCTTCCCGGGGCTTTTGTTAACGTCTTCGTTATTCGAAAGACGGTTGACTCGGATATCTTTCGGGATGATTGCGTGCACATTCTTGACGTTTTGTGGCTTTCGTTACGCCGGTAAATAATTTATCACGAGCAGCGTATCGTAGGAAAGGAGTAATTGCAGAATAGTCCGGTTTTGTGAGGTTGGGACTGGTCATTGATCAATGGATGTATGGGATAACCTAGGATCAGTGCATCATTTCTCTTTGCACAAGTCGAGGTCCGAGAAGTGAGGGATTCGTGACCTAGCCTGAAAGGAGAAGTGGAAGGAGTGCTCTCTTTGGCAACTTGCCGGCGCATTACAGCGGTAGAGCTCGGTGAAGTCTGACAGATACCGAAATGTGAGAGAAATGTTATAGTTTACCAGCCAAGTAGTTCTGGCAAACCACGAGGGGAAAATGCTTTTAGTGCGTAAGCATTCTGATGATGTAACTCATTTACCACAAGCGCCGTGTGCAAGTGCTCACTATAATGCTACGCTAATACGTTCTCATGCAGTATCAACATCTCAATAATTTGATTTAAAGGAGCAGCGAATAAATAAAATAATATAAAAAGAAGTAAATTCTTAAATTTTCGTTTCTTCTTTTTGCTGCGGCAGATTAAATGACTTTCGCTTTCGCGTAAGAATGACTATCATAGCCGCCCCCTAGAGCAAGAGATAGAAATTCTTTGCCCTGCACATCCTCTCAAAACCCTTCATCGCCCTCGGATTGCCCGTAAGCGATGCTGACGTCACTTGGTGACGTTCAGGGTACAGCGGCGCACGCAGCGTCACACTGATCTGACTACAGATTGCTACTGACTACTGCGGACAGATGGAGAGAGGACAACAGGAAGGTGTGGGGGACGGGGAGGATTAGTATGAGTCCTGGAACAACTTCAGGGGGAACTGTTCCGGCATTCGTCTGGAAAGACTTCGGAAAATCCAGGGAAAACCTGAGACAGTACAGCCGGTGGTATGATTCGAACCCAACACCTCCCAGTCTTCAGCACGATCTTGACATGGGAGAACGGGAGGTGTACGCCTTTTTTTTTTTTTTGTGACGCTTATGCTGTTCATAATTGTCAAAAATTTTCTTAGATTACAACTCTACTGTTTTGTGTAGTACCTTTACCGCTACAGTTCTTCGCCTTCCGAAGTTAAAGCTACTTCTATATACATATACGCTCCTGTTCATTCTCTACAGATGCGCCTTCTCGAAGCGCACCAAAGAAAGAGGAGGAGGAATAAATATCTCTTTCTTCACAAACGTTGGAGTGCTGAAGAAAGAAAGATGAACAAAAAATACACATCCTCGATGCTCGCAATGGCGCGCACACTGTGAGAACAACGCAGGCGGCGTGGACGCGTCCAACGCGGCCTTTGACACGGCTTTGGCCAAATAGCGTTCCTGTGTTCGCTCGTTCGGCGTCCTTTGCTTATTCATGAAATTAGAAGCCTCCATGCATACTTGCGTCGCTTTCCCGCTGGCATTTGCGAAAGAGTATCTGCCTTGACTACGCATTGCACTCTATAGAGGAACTCCTATACCACGTCCTTCGGAGCGTTCTTGTTTAGGCTCTATGTTGCTGGCTCAACGTGCTCGCTCGGTGAACTGCCTTGTCAGAGGAGCTTTATATGAGCGGGCTTCGTTGTGTGTGCGTCGTGAAAGAGACGGGTTTTTGATGCGGCTGCTTCTACGTGTGGAACGGTATAGGGTCGGCACTTCGTTTGTGAAAGAGATGAGATATTCTAGAAAAAAAGGGGTGAACTGTACTATATACTGGTTGGGGGAAAAGGGATATGAGGGTGAAATGTGTACGTAGAAGCGGTGCTGGTTGTACTGCTGGAAGAGACCGCCGTACACTCTTAAACATGAACTTCACCGCATACCACGCTCCTAGCCAACCATAATCTCGAATGATATCGTTATCTGCCCTGATTAGTTGAAAACGGTAGGCGTGCGCCTTTTTTTGTGACAATTATGAACACCATAAGTGTCACAAAAAAGGCGTACGCCTCCCGTTTTCAACAAATCAGGACAGATAACGATATCATTCGAGATTATGGTTGGCTAGAAGCGTGCTATGCGGTGAAGTTCATTTTTAAAACTATAGTCTGTCTCACAGAGGTGAGCAACGTCACGACTGACGTTCCGGAGGAATGTGCGTCTTGGGCCGACTTCTAAGGGGGCCTAAGAAGCACAACATCTTGCACCTTTATTGGACCTATATTGGCAATACCGGCACAATATTGGTCCAATATTGGGCCGGCATTGGTCCAATTCTGTGCCAATATGTTGTGCTGCTTGGGAACTGTGTACGTATAGAAGCGCCATGACCGGTGCGGGTAAAAAGCATTAATTCCCTCGTTGGTGGTAGCAAATGTCGTGCTGGGAGGTGTCGAGATCGAATCTTACCACCGGCTCTACTGTGGTCATAACCACAGTTGCTTCGCGGCGCAAACACGGAAGTAAAAAACAAAAAAAAACTATGTAACGTGCTTGCCACATGGTCGTATAGTGCATGTGTCATTACTTCTTGTACGGCGATTATAGAATGCGATAATGCTGTACCTTTAATAATAATAATTAAAAGAATCATATTTTTTTATCCTCTGCGCAGTGTTACATAAATACGTGCAGCGACACCAAAAGCGTGTCACGTGGGCTGTGCCGACGAGCGGCGCCGTGCACAGCTGGGATAGTGGGAACCCTTAATGAATAAACCCTTTGCATATATATATATATATATATATATATATATATCTTGAGAAGTTGGAGTTGGAGTTGGAAATTCCAACTTTACCGTCAAGATCAACGCAGACGTAGACTGTAACTCATGCAACGTTATCTATCTAATCCAATGCAACTCATGCCGGGCCCAATACGTGGGTCAGACAAAAACTTCTTTCCGAATTAGATTCAACAATCACCGATCGGATGTTACCAAGAAACCTAATCTTCCAGTCTCACGCCATTTCAAACAACCAGAACATTCAATCAACGAAGCCTCAGTTTTTATTCTCCAGTCGAACTTTACCTCCGACCGCTCCCGGGAACAACGGGAATCTTACCTAATTTACAAATTCCGATCGGCCATTAACGAGGACCCTGGCATGCTGTCAACAATAAGAAGTCTAACAACCTAGATAAGACCCTGTTGCCTTTTCTCGTTTCAGGCAGATCAAAATCCCCACTGACCCACAAGGACGATGACCCCACTCCTGGACCTGACACAAAAACGCTCTGGAATTTCCCCAATTGACAACCGCCAGGTGGCGGGAATTTCCCCCAACCGACCACGTCATTCTCAAGCCCCTTATCAGCCTCGTGGCCACATTTAGCTCTTTTGTCCCGAAGAAGGCGGAGCTTCCGCCGTAACGTAGACATCCTCCCTAACTTTTATGATTTTTAAGTTTTAATAAACCCCTTTTTTGTTACTTCCCCTACTTTCGTCTTCTGTCTCCCATTTATTTCAACTATATATATATATATATATACACTTATGCTGTTCATAATTGTCACAAAAAAGGCGTACGCCCACCGTTTTCAACAAATCAGGGCAGATAACGATATTATTCGAGATTATGGTTGGCTAGGAGCGTGCTATGCGGTGAAGTTCATTTTTAAGAGTGTAGAATCTAATCTGCCACCTGTGCTCCCAAATAGCTTCGTCGGTGTCCTCGAAAATCGTGCCTTATTTTTCATTTTCATTTCTGCGTTCCAACCCTAACTTTTCCTCCGCAAGCATAATGCGGGTCAACACCAGGTCTCAATCAAAAGGAAACAGAGCACCGTGGTATGCGGTGTATATATATACTTACATACGCGCGACAGTGCATCAACTAGCGGTCGAACCTGGAACAATTTTCTTTTCATCGCGTTTCATGGAGCAAATGGTCCCGTCTCAGGTCGTATAATTTGGAGGCCCCCTCCGATGACTGTGGCCCCTCCCCTGCCGTTTTGGGTTAGCCGTTACGGGAATCATGAAAGGAAGGAAGATCGTTTGCGGAGGCGGTGGTGTTACGTCGTTCGCTTTTGTGCAGAGTCCCTCACTGGGTGGGGAGCGTCCGTCCGTCGTTCGTAAAACGGACCGAGGAGCTTTCTCAGAGACAGATTGGAAGGTCGTGACATCTGTTTCATTTCCTTTATTTTTTTCTTTTTTTTTTTTGCGAGTGTGCTGCGCAATACTGAACGAAGACGGCGTGGATCTTTTGTGGAAAAGCTTCTTCTTCTTTTTTTCTTTTTTTGTGTGTGTTTGGCTTTGCTACAAACAAGTAAGCGGTGAAGAAAGTCAATTTTCCCTGATGATTCTTCAATGGGTAAGCACTCGGAAGTAATGATATAACGTGGAAAGTATGCGGTTTTGAGGACGAGACGTACAACAGGCGAACATAACACCAGGCTCGTGGGTGACTTTTAGAGCATGAACAAAATGCTGACTTTTTCGACGACTGCCATATTTCAGTTGTTCATGATAATATACCGAGAAATAAAATAGCGACCTTCTTTCTGTAACCTTCCGTTGTGGCCTGAGTTGCATGAGTGGTATCATTTAAACCAGAACTGCTGTCCCCTGACCAGTACCAGTGGCAGTACCAATACTGTCACGTGATATCTATTGGGCCAGAATATTAAGCGTGCTGTAACAGTATATTACATGCATCAAATTGCTAAGTGAAGAAGTGCACAATATAGGTCCTCCTCACTTTTAACGCATACTGCATTATCAGTTAGATGACTCATGTATACGTCGACTTTTTAATATCGGCATGCTGTACAGTGACACGTATGGATTCTTCAGCGGACACACTAAATATTTCAACAATTTAATTATTTCATTGAAATTTGTGTTCGTCAGTTTGTGTGTATTTCGACCTCGCAGACAAGTTACCTTCCATCAGACTAAATACATCTCTGATTAAATAGCGTAAACGCAGCGTAGCTTGTGGACGAAATCCGTGATGAAGCAAGCCTGAGCATGGGCAACACAGAATACACTCTTAAAAATGAACTTCATAGCATAGCGCGGCCAACCATAATCTCAAATGATATCGTTATCTGCCCTGGTTCGTTGAAAACGGGAGGCGTACGCCTTTTTGTGACACTTGTGCTGTTGGTAATTGTCATAAAAAAGGCGTACGCCTCCCGTTAATCAGGCAAGATATAAACGATATCATTCGAGATGATGGTTGGCTAGGAGCGTACTATGCGATGAAGTTCATTTTTTAAGAGTGTAGCTTGAGCAGTATCTCCAGCAGATCTCCAGTAATCTTGAAGAGCGACCACACTTCAACCCATGCTTTGCGTTCGCAGAACATTTCTCCAACATAGAGGAAGTAAATAGACTCTTAAAAAAATCACTCATGTTACCTCCACCTTTCATCACTTTCATCGTATATCGTATCCGCCCTTAGGGAAACCAGCCCCCCGATTCATTGTTGTCGGCTGCCTTGTCTGTCAGCATCCTCCCTCGACATGACCTTCAGCGATACCTCGTATATACTGGTACACGTCCAACAACAACGAGACCGTCGTTTGCCCCCGCCTCGAAGTCGGGGAAAAGTGAGTGTTTACCCCGTGACGGTACAACGACGCTCAAATTAGGCGCTGATGAGCTTCCCACTTAGCTCCACCTCAATGGGCGGCTTTCCCTTGCCAGCCTTGAAACACGATCCGGACACACCCGCCGGCGGGACACATCCACATGGCTGTCCTGCCATGATGCCCGTGTAGGTTGTGGGGAACATTGCAGACCTGCGACGATCGTGTCGTTTATGGGAGCACATTGCTGCACTCTATTCAGTCTGGGCTGTGAGGGGCACATTGCAATTTTGCTATATGCCTGAGTACATTCTGCAAGAGAGCTTCACCGCACAACATGCTCCTAGCCAACCATCATGCTGAATGAAACGTGAAAGCGGAAGGCGTACGCCTTTTGGTGACACTTTTGTGCAGTTACATTACTTGTCACAAAAAAGGCATACGCCCCGCGTGAGTAAAGGTGTCATTATGTGCAATGGTTGACCTTCAGCGTGCTGTGTGGTGAAGCTCTGTTTTTGAGGCTGTACGTTGGCGAGGGGCACATTGCTGTCCTGTGCCTCTATATGGTATGAGATTGCAGTACTTCTAGGGCGTAGTCTCCACCTGGCACATAGCGAAGATAACTGCTAAAACTTCCTGTTGAAGACCAGAGTCATGGTACCCTATGGCCGCCCTATGCTGGTACCCCATGGTACCGGCAGAAGGCACTCTCGGCACACTCGGCACCACAGGATCGTGTTTGAAGACGACCCAGTATCAGGGATCGCACAGTGATTGCGCATTGTGCGTTGAATGTAACCTGCATTAGCGAGGAGAGTGCCGTCCTCTCTCCTCAGCTCGCCTTTACTAGGGCCGTGATTTTCTGACATCTGTAGCGCCGCAACAGCAGACGCGAGAAGTATATGCCTGACGCCCGACGACCAACGCACGACGTTCCGTTTGAAGACAAACCTGCGCCATGCGTGCATCTCTAGTGGTGCGAGATGTCTTTTAAAGTGCGTCTAAAAGAGTCCTAAAAAACAGCATCCCCAGACGCTGCTGTTTAAGATTAGTGTCAGTAGCCAACACCAAGGACAGAAGCCTTCTTCTCCTTCACTTTAGGGTCGTGTCTGGTGACCGAACTATATACGCTGGGCTCTTTGAGCCTCGAAGCCATCACATGTGTGTTAGCATCAAAGTGGAAGATCAACCACGGGGGCTTGCTCCTTAAAACGTGTGTATAGGAGACCTACCTAAACGTGGTTATTGTCATCAGGTATAGGATAACTATACCTACGGGGGTAATCCTCTCTACACCGACGGAAACTCTAGCTAGCAACGCTCCCACGTGGAGATTGCTTTTTCTGCGTGCCATATACCTATACCGTATACGATGCCATACCACATGCGAACAATCCTGAAGCCCTTGGAAGAGTCGCTACACACACTCTTAAAAATGAACTTCACCGCATAGCACGCTCCTAACCAACCATCATCTCGAATGATATATTTTTTGCCCTGGTTTGTTGAAAACGGGAGGCGTACGCCTTTTTTGTGACACTTATGCTGTTCATAATTGTCACAAAAAAGGCGTACGCCTCCCGTTTTCAACAAATCAGGGCAGATAACGATATCATTCGAGATTATGGTTGGCGAGGAGTGTGCTATGCGGTGAAGTTCATTTTTAAGAGTGCATGTTACAGTCCTATAGCGTGCTACATAAACGCCATGGTAGAATTAATTATTATTCAAACGTTGCTTCCTCGTGCTTCAACTTTGTGTCCATTGTGCTATATTTTTTTATTTAGAACGTAGCTGGTGGGTTCCTCTCCGGAGAACTTTACTTCTGGTTTCGGGTGTGTGTGTGTGTGCGGGGGGGGGGGGGGGGGGGGCAACATTATATTTCTAAACGGCGACTAATTCACCGCAGACCCTTTACATCCACCGGACCATTACGAACGCAATTTCTCCGAGAAACAGGAAACGGCACGAAACGGAAAACCCTTGCATGCTTGAGCCATTATGTCTGCAACATAACGGGCATCATGACTCTCCAGCCGTCCCCTTTTTCTTTCTTTTCTTTCCACGAACTTTCCCCTCGTTAGCGCGCGTCATCGGACGACGTCTTTTTTGTTTGTTTGTTTTTTCGATTACCTCATTTTTGATTTCCCTTTCTCTCGAGCCGCTTTCATCGCCATCCGTCATACAGCTAACCAGATGTTGTCATAATCGCTTCGTTCCAGCTACCCATCCTTCAGAGCCTTTAATTTTTACCTCCTCCGCCTACTCGATAACCGCACTGTGGGTGGTCTATATCGCTGCTAGAGGATCGCACTGAGTCAACCGGACAAACATACCACGCTTTGTTTCACCCTAAAAAAAAAAAAAAACATCTATAGCGATCTCTTTCACGTTTTCTCCCATCTTCCGATAGCGAAACCGAAACTATATGCTGCACAAAGGGCTCGACGTATATAATTATCCGCCTAATTGTTTCCTGCCTCAGTATGTTCATGGCTGAGACAAAAGCGAGCCATGTATATATTCAGGTCGTCTCGTCTATTGCGCATGCGCATTTCAGAGGGCGGTGCGACCGTTTTAGACAAAGTAAACCGGGCGGGCCGACAATTACAGGGCAACGGGAGATGCCGTATAATGGCAGAGATGGCAGTCCACGTGAACGAAGTCCTCGCGTCCGGCGTTTGCGTTCTTTCTCTATTGTTTTATTTTTTTTCCTCTTTTTCTTTTTTTTTTTCTTTCTTGCGCGTGATTCGTGAATCGGAACGAGAGAGAAAAAAAAAAAAAACAAGATGGCGTCCACAACATGGCGGCGCCTACCAGAGTATATAACGAGGCTTTGGCAGACGTTCTTCCCTTTGTGGCCTCCTTTCCACCTTGGGCTGTGCTGCCTTTTCCTTTTTGGCGCGGTTGGTCGAAACAGGTTGGGCCTTTCTATATGGGTGTGGATGCGTTCGTGAGGAGTGTTGAAAGGCCGTAATGGGGCAGGAGTTATGGTTTTTTCGGGTACAAAGTATATTTGATGTACGGCATCATCGTTGCATGGGCTTTGGGCAGGAAATGTGGGTGGGTGGGTGGTATAAGTCTAGATGATCCAAGGTTGGGAAGGATAGTTAGTAGAGGGAGATGGCGGCTCCTAGTGTCTCGAGAGTGGTCACGTGCAGTATCTTTGCTGGTTCGTCGTGTCGTTGATGGTCCTGCTGAAGATAACGTATGCGGAGCTCCTAGGAGGCACCGCTTCTTGCCGTCACTTTGTGTTTGACGTAATGAGGTGGTGAGAGCGACGTCGTTGATACGGAGCCTGCTTTGTATGATGTCATATTTCTCGGGACGGGATCGTGCGGTCCTGGGCCAACTTCATAGCGCAATCCGAGAAAGACACACCCGGGGGGGCACAGCCGGGCGGTGTCGAACCTTGAACCCGTCCGCGGCGCACAATACTCTAACTGTTCAACGACGCGAGCTGTTTTTTTTTTCTTCTTGTGATTATTGACGTCATTATTATTAAATGCGATTGACGTTAACGGAGCATGAAATGTTGAGTCGCCAACGTAATGCGATTGAAGCTTTTTTTTTTTTTTTGCACGTTATACAGTCGACCCCCGTTTATCCGGACGGTGCCGTTCCCGGCGAAATCGTCCGGATACCGGGGCATCCGGATAAATGAAACGACCGAATAAAAACGTCCTACAGAGCAAGGTTTAATTAAAACACAGAAATCTCGTCAATGACAGCTGTTACATAGTAGTGTAGGCACTCGATTCCTGCAAACTTTTGCTAATTGCATGGAGTTGAGCCACGCTGTTGCGCTGCTAGAAGAATGTCAGTGCGGACGCAAAGTGTCAATGTCGGAGCCTTGTTTCTCACTGATGTCATCGGCACCGTCTTGCTGCACATCATCGAAGGCAACAGCAGCAATCACACCGTCATCAGTCATAGCTGCACACGCGTCATCATCCTTATCAACGTCAACGTAGTCAGAAATCGCAGCATCATGTACGGCAGTCGCAGTGAGCCTCTGCATCAGGGATCGCAGCTCAGCTATGGGAATGTCTTCATCCGCCAACGGGCCGTAATAAGCAGGCCCTCGGGTTGGAGTTTTCCCCTCTAGAACCGGACAGTTGCTCGAGATATTTCCAAATGACTGGACTGGTCAACGTGACCCAACGCACACAAAGGGGAAAGGGGGTCATCGTCCACAGTTGTCTCCCCTACGGAGGAATGTAGGTCCCTGACGTGTAACGGGAACAACCCCAACACAGCGAAAAGTGTGACGGAGCGGGGTCAGCGTCTCCTCTTACTCACCGTAGTCCGGATAACTGAAGCTGGATTACAAGAATTTTCGACTTTCGTTCCCTGGAATTCTTGTCCGAGTCCGGAAGCTGAAGTCCGGATAAACGAGAACAAAATACATGGAGGAAAATCCGTTCCCGTGCCTTTTGTCCGGATACCGCGGGATCCGGATAAATGAAGTCCGGATAAACGGGGGTCGACTGTACTACCTTCAATTGAGGTGGCACCGATCGCGGATCGTCCGAAGGGTTTACTCTTGCACTCTTAAAAATGAACTTCACCACATAGCACGCTCCTAGCCAACCATCATCTCGAATGATATCGTTATGTGCCCCGATTTGTTGAAAACGGGAGGCGTACGCCTTTTTTGTGACACTTGTGCTGTTCATAATTGCACAGAAAAGGCGTACGCCTCCCGCTTTCAACAAATCAGGGCTGATAACGGTATCATTCGAGATGATGGTTGGCTAGGAGCGTGCTATGCAGTGAAGTTCGTTTTTAAGAGTGTGGTATAGAGAACTCAAAGTTTTCCCCCGACGTAATCGCGTGTAATCACCCCACAAGTATCAACCAATAACACAAACGATAACAAAATATCATCCCTCGGCCCCATCTTTTTTCCCCTGCCGTTACACACCCTTCCTCTCGGTCACACAATCTCTTCCTTCGCCCATTTGTCGGAAACCAACGTGAAGGATGACACGGTCCCGTCATCATTTTCCGAGACATCGACCATCTTCCACGCTTCCTTTCCATTCGTTTCCAATTCGTTATACTGCCTTCCTCCGCACCGGTGCGTGTTTTCTCTGGGCCTAGCCCACCCATGGGAGCTCTTCCAGGGACCGGAGCAGGACACACGTGCTGGCATGTCGTATAGACTTTCCGGCCCGCAATCTTCAGTTGTCCTCTGGCACGGCCCGTAATGTCCGTCTAATGAGCGTTCCCTAGCGGGCTCTTTACTGGCCTTTTAGGCAGCTTCTGTGGACAAAGGTCTCCAGAATTACCCCTTCCATCAGGAGGGCATCCCGCTGTGGGACCTTCAGAGATAACGATGTGCCGTGACTAAAGGAGATGTTGGGAAGACGGTTCCGCTAGTTTTAAGTAGCTCTTCTAATGGCTTCCAGGAGGTTTCTGAGGACGTTTCTAGTTAGGAGGAAGCGTTCTTTTAATTTCCGTATAAATGGTCCCGCTTGTTCGCGAATGTGGTTTGGTGTTCGGAAGTGGTGGTGGAATTCGTGCGCCCGGCGTACGCCCCCTCTCTCTTCGAATCAGGGGGCTTAATCGCTTCATCGTCGTTACGGTCGTTACGAGCTAACGAGTGGCGGGAAATTCAAAAAGGTGGGCACGTGACACATTGCGAGCGCCGTGTACGTGTTTTATCACGTGCCCACCTTTTTAAATTTCCCGCCCGCCATTTTGAATTTCCCGCCACTCGTTAGCTTGTAACGACCGTAACGACGATGAAGCGATTAAGCCCCCAGAAGTGATAACCCTATCGTTCGTGGCAATGGTTTGGCGTACAGCGTGCTATGTGGTGAAGTTCGGTTTTTAGAGTGTAGTGCTCGGCACGTGAATGTTCCTTTCACATATGGGATGGGGAATATATAGGCTGATGCAAAGATATAGCAAGCTGGGTGCACGGCGCTGTTCCATGGATTACACGAAGCGCTCGCGTGAGAATTGCGTGACGTATATAGTTAAGTGTAGAAATCGGGCTTATGGTTCCACTCACTGAGTCAGTTGTCAAAGGAGCCAGAAAGGTTTGGTAATTATGAACCCTGTGACGATGTTGTGATAGGTGAGAAGATAAATTAGAAAGTAACTATTATTGCACCAAAGACGACGCCATCTTTTTTTTTTCAATACGAACACGGCGATGTAGTTAACGAAATGTACTAGGTACACTCTTAAAAATGAACTTCACCGCATAGCACGCCCCTAGCCAACCATCATCTCAAATGATATCGTTATCTGCCCTGATTTGTTCAAAACGGTAGGCGTACGCCTTATTTGTGACACTTATGCTGTTCATAATTGTCACAAAAAGGCGTACGCCTCCCGTTTTCAACAAATCAGGGCAGATAACGATATCATTCCAGATGATGGTTGGCTAGAAGCGTGCTATGCGGTGAAGTTCATTTTTAAGAGTGTAGTGTATAGGATACATTGTTTAAAAAAAAACTTGTAAATAATCCTTGTGGGCAACGTATATGTCTGAGTAAACTGATAACGGACAGAAAACCATGTTTCTGTACTCTTAGAAAAAAGGGTGGTGGAGAAGTTACACCTTTTAGGAGGTAATAGTTGTCGCACATGTTGCGCCTAAAAGGTTGCAAAGTTTACCTGCTTATACCTACGAATGATAGGGTTACCGTTTCTGACTCGGTGAGCGAGGGGGGCGTACGCCTTTTTGTAGCAATTTGGATATATGATAATTGCTTTTACCACCCCTTTTGCACGCTTTATTCACTCTTAAAAATGAACTTCACCACATAGCACGCTCCTAGCCAATCATCATCTCGAATGATATCGTTATCTGCCCCGATTTGTTGAAAACGAGAGGCGTACGCCTTTTTTGTGACGATTATGAACAGCATATAAGTGTCACAAAAAAGGCGTACTCCTCCCGTTTTCAACAAATCAGAGCAGATAACGATATCATTTGAGATGATGGTTGGCTACGAGCGTGCTATGCACTTGAAGTTCATTTTTAAGAGTGTTGGACGTTATGTTGACCTATGTGGTAACTATAGAAGTTACCACATTTTCACACCCTTTTTTCTTAGAGTGTTCATGCTTCCTCCTCAACAATATTCCTCCGCATCTCAGCAAAAATAAACGTTCTTAGAACATTCCCTAAGCTGTCGAAAAGCGAGATCTGAAGTAACAGGCTTGCAAGAAAACCCCTTTTTCGCGCCTGCGGTAATGCGTCCCCTTCGAACCATTACCTCTTATTTTCCAGAAAAAAAAAGGGGAGACAAAAAGTAACCAAGTTCCCACGTCACCTAGGCACCATTACACTGGAAAAGTAACCATTTATCACGGGTCGCGCTCCTATACAGATACACAAAGCTAAGCGAAAGAGCAAGTGCCCCCACACAGAACGTCTCTGTATGGCCCTCTGGAAGTGTTCCTCTTCCTTCTTTAGTTACACAGCTGGTCGTGAGCCACAGCGCAGCGTGTGTGTGTGTGTCAACCGCCGGCTCCTAACGATGCAGGTTCCAGGGAATACCACAGGGTGGCCTTCTAAAGGCTCCACGGCTCAAAACATTCCTTTCGATGTTCTTTCGGGGAATGGTGAGGTCTCACCCGCGCGTCTTGCCTTCTGAAGCCTAAGGGCGTCGACTTCGTGTCGAAATTTGTTTCGTTACTTTTGAAGATTTTAGGCGATGATGTTTGTGTGTGTGTGTGTGTGTGTGTGACTGTTGCGCGGTCTCAAAATATTTCGGGTAACTTATGAAAAATCTAGTGAACTGCCTCGCAGCTACTGAAGAGCGCAATGGAGCCACCGGATATTTATTTTAAGTGCGTAATAAATAGCCACTACCTTGGACATGTGTAAGGGGACCTGTAACACGAAAGCATGGATATGGGGGGTACATGTTTATTCAAAAACAGAGAGAGAGAGAGAGAAAAAAAGGAAAGGTCAGTCAGACACACACTCATTAAAAATGAACTTCACCGCATAGCATGCTCCTAGCCAACCATAACCTGGAATGATATTGTTATCTGCCCTGATTTGTTGAAAACGGGAGGCGTACGCCTTTTTGTGACAATTATGAACAGCATAAGTGTCACAACAAAGGCGTACGCCTCCCGTTTTCAACAAATCAAGGCAGATAACGATATCATTCGAGGTTATGGTTGGCTAGGAGCGTGCTATGCGGTGAAGTTCATTTTTAAGAGTGCAGGTCGGCTTGCTATTCCATTGGAAAACAACGAAAAAGAAAAGAAAAAGACAGAGAGAAGAAAAGAATAGACACAGAAACGACAACTACGTACTGATAAACACATATGTCCACTAATTAAACGTAGTACAACAACAACAACAACAACAACAAAATCAGCTTAGCCCCGATGATAGAAAAATTGTTTCACAAAAAACACAACTATATCAGACAAGGGGAAAGTGCTCAGGTGGATCAGTGATCCAGGGCCCGGCATCAGGGGGTTACAGTGTGTCTTTGTGCACCAGCCACCATTGTGAACATAGGTCTGGGAACCAGTGCAGTGACAACGACCGGTAGGCCTCTGTTATATGTACCCATGCTTTGTTGGCCACCCTGCTGTGGACTATACACGTAAGAGGCGACCGGAGCACGGTGGCCCGCTATCACGCATGCGCATACGGCTTATGTTAACAGGGGTTAGGTGGCGATCATATCGGGCACATAAACCAGGCTTCTTTGAATATACCTTTCTTAAAAACCCACATAATATCTCGTAATAGTATAAAGGTCGTCGGAAACTCTCGACTCCCAGGCGAAGAACGCATTAAGCCTAACAACCCATGCAGGCTTCTTCCCTGCTGATGCGAGTTCGTTGGGCGCGCACGTTACAAAAGCATTAGCCAATGCTACCGTGACGGACGAATTCTCACGAAGAAAACAAAAGACGGGCTTAAATCGTTTCTTATCAGAGTGGTTGTCATTGTATCCGTCCATTCATCACACGGAGCGTAATTATGTCAGTCACATGACGAGCTGGGACATGGTTGCCCGCTCGAATGTGTATACAAGGGGGGAAAGAACTCCGTGTCCATCAATTACCAGACGAGAAAACAAGGTCTTCGAGGATGGAACATTCTCTCGGTTGGACCTCCGGGGAAGAAGACAGACGGCGGGCACCCCAGACCGTTGTCTCTCTCGGATATCAGTGGGTGCGATCATTTTTTTCCCTCAGTTCCTCTAAAAGACTATGTGAGGTATACTGAGCTGAGACGAGTTGGAGATAGTCATCGAGTAAGAAGCGTTCCTGTCAGAGTATACCAGGATGCTGAAGAACATGAAAGATTGAAATATGGTAGTCGCGTCCGACAGAGCCAGACAGCGACGGACATATATCGAACCCGTCCTTCTTGATTATACCGGCCAAATGCCCTCTTTACTATTAGGCCACAGGTGGCAGCTATAGGCTTCTTTTGTGTTTAACGTCTATTCCGGCCTCAGAACAGTTGTTTCCATCAGGATGTTCAAATTTGTTTTGCTCGAAAACCGGGGCTGCACCGGGAGAGAGCTCTGTGCTTGCTAGAGCGTATAATCATGCTTTATTTTCTAAGCTTCGAAGTTGTTCTGGAAGAAAAGACACACACCTATATGAAGTTCCCACCGGCTACTGAACTGAGATGTTACATTCTACACGCTAAGAAAAAGGGAGTCATGCGAATTCTTTTTGAACGATACAGACTACCACAAGCATTAGTCTCCTTCGGGACTAAGTACACGGAAGTCGATGTGAAGTTTAGGAACTATTTGCAGTAGTTAGTTAATAAATTAGCAAAATAAAGTAACCCTTGGAGCTTTCAGCAACCCACCATGGGTACCACACTCTTAAAAATGAACTTCACCCCATAGCACGCTCTTAGCCAACCATAATCTCGAATGATATCGTTATCTGTCCTGATTTGTTCAACGGGAGGCGTACGCCTTTTTTGTGACACTTATGCTGTTCATAATTGTCACAAAAAAGGCGTACGCCTCCCGTTTTCAACAAACCAGGACACAGAACGATATCACTCGAGATTATGGTAGGCTAGGAGCGTGCTATGGGGTGAAGTTCATTTTTAAGAGTGTAGGTACTAAAATGTGGAGAAATAGGGGACTGCTACAAGCTGTAATTGCATCGACTCCGTGTCAACACCGCAAGGCAACTGTGGCTATATAAAACTATGATACAGACGTAGGGAGAGGACAAGGGATGGAAGGCAGAAGAGTTAGCATGCCTTCTGGGCCGACTTCACCTATACCCGAAAACCCGAGGCAAAGCCTCGGACTGCATGCAGTATTTGTGCACACCCCCTCCCAGGAAACGTTTCAGAACCCGGAGAAAATCGAGTGAACGCTGCGAAAACGATCCGATATGCGGGAGGATAAATAATCAAATAAACAACTCGAGACCCCCATCGCGCCAAAAAAAAAAAAAAAAAAAAAAGAAAACGAGGACCAGCGAAAGAGGCCAAAGCGATCGCCAGCTATAGGGCTTCCGCTCGTCTTGAAGGCTCATCAGAGGAACGCAACTGCAGGTGGACTCTCTTCTTCCCTTTGGCGTCTTCGTCGCGCGCACTTCCTCCCGCGCATCCAGCCGGAAGTGGCCGACTCGCTTCCTCTTGCCAAACACCGGAAGCAGAATGCATCACCGTGGTCAGCCGCAAGCAGATGATCATTCGCGGATCTGCAACATATATACTGCGCGGGTTATGTGAATACGAGATGGTGGAAGAAGGCAGAGCGCGTCGAGTTTGGGGATGGAGTAGGGAAATAAGGAAGCGCGGTGCTCACTTAACGGACGGGGGGTAGAGATAGTGTGCGATCTAGTAAACAAGCTACGTTAACAATACAGAGTAGCATTACGACGGTTGTAAAACGTGTCAGTTGCTTTATTTTGATAAAAGCAAATGTGTATTGCATTCTGATCTCAAAAGCGTAGCAGTATATACATTTGGTCATCTCATCCAAGCTGTTGCTCGTTACTGTTTCCCATTTCACCTTGCAGAAAAAGAGAGAGAGAGAGAAAAAAAAAAAACAAGAACAGATCGGGATAGATACGTAACAAAGTAAGACAGGGCGAAAAGAATGAGAAACAAATAATAAATAAATACAGCTTACTCACCCCGCAGTGAGTCTCTCATACACAAAGTTGCGCCATCGCCGCGCTGAAATCATAGCAGACGACACATCCACGAAGCAGAAGACAGCATATAGCAGAAGACACGACAACGGACCGTTCGAGAGAAAGTGTCACTTCAGATTTTTCGCGCCCCATCTCCTCCTCTTCTTCCAATGTGTCCCGTCCACTTCATTTTGTCACTGTTGCCCGCTGTGTTTTATTTTCGTGCCGTTCAATACTCATTTCGAGTAAGGTGGAGAAAATAACTTCGGTCTATTCCCTGTTTTTCCGGATCACAGGTTTTTTTCCTTTCCGCGATGGGAAGGAAGAGGGACTTTGATATGGCGTTGTATGGGGAGGGGGGCTCGGGACTGCCGAGAAGGGAAGAAAGGATGTCTATGGATGTATTGAGACGTAGCAGCAGGTTCGATTGAGGACCACGGGTGGCATGGAGTCTGTTTCTTCGTCCTATAGTGCACGAAGATTGTGGGATCGGGAGGATTGGACGATAGCCCTTCTTATAGAAGGGTCGAAGAATTATAAGAAAGGGAGGAGAATTATGTCTCCGTGTTTCGTTTTGCCGAGGGAACTGCCTGGTTACCTTGCGGGGTCTATATGGGCGTGGTATCGGCTGTTTTTATTCCGCAATAATGAACGTTAATATTACGTAATCTTTCTCTCGTAAAATCAGCGTGAATGCGCACAAAATATAAATTAATTCGAGCAAATCCGCGATTTGCATTTAAAGGAAAACTTGATTGGAATAACTGACTCAGTTCAAAGAAGCGTTATATCTCTCGAGCTTTCATTGTCCGATAATAGCGTCTTGGGATGTTCACCCGCAATTTTCATAGCCAATCTCACACGGGGTCACATTACGCCGCTAATTATGCCACTGAAAAAATAAATAAATAAATGAATAACTAGCAAAATCGGCGTAACATGAAACACCCCCACTTCGAAGCTGCAGTAACACATTCCTCACGGGTATATTGCAAACCCTGCATCGAAGCAGTACGTCAGCCCCTCCCAGACAGCTCACGGAACAAAAATATAAAATAAAACAATACAAAAACAAATTGAGCGGCACTTTTCGCAAAATGCCCCACTTAACTATGCGCGCTCGGTATTAATACTTGGCCGGTGCCTGAAACACGGAGTGCTCTGCTGAAAAGTATTGCAATTAGTGCTCAACTTTCTTCTGTCCCCATCCAGTATCTCTCCCCCTCCCCCACCACCTCTAGGGTGTATAGAGTATGTATAGCGATAGTGATAGGCGTGTTCTATGTTATAGTACAGAGACCGGTAAAGCTTTGAAGACTTCAAGTACCAGGCATCTGACGTTCCCGCTCATCAGCTTGAGGCGGCTAATTAAGCTTCGCTTTCCTCCTCTCCCTCGTTGTGTGAGGGCCCATGGTTTATGTAGATCGCGTACGGAGGTATTCAGTGTTGCTTTCAGTGTTCACCCCCCCCCCCCCCCCGAAGTGTCATGGTATAGGTTGTACAAAGCGTGCGGTTGTCTTTGATTGCGTTGGGAGGGAGCAAGGTGCGTTATATATGTGTTACTTTGTTGAAAGAGCTTACACTCCAAGAAGAATGGAGTAAACTTGGGTGCAATATTACGGCTTCTAGTCCGCTAGACCGCGATTACTCCCCATGACAGTCTATGGACCACGAAATTTACGACTACAGTACAGCAAATAGTGTCTATATAAGCTTCGCATAAATAGATATTGCTTTTATAGCAACAACAATGCGTTTGTAGCAATACATCTGGACCCTGAAAGAACTAAAATAACTTTTTTTTTTGTAGAGTGTATAGCGTGCACTAGAGGTGTTAAATACCTTCCCATGTAACATGCGCACACGGTGGAACACGATGGATTATCTGAGGCTGGAACACAGAAGAAAGGACAACACACAAAGCCTCAAGTGTCTGAGAGCAATCAAAGAAGCAAGTCACTGAAGTCGTTGAGATGGTGTGCTAGCCTATAGCTAAATTGATAGAGCCCTGGAACGGTAACCCAGAACATGGGGGTTCGAGTCCTGCAGCCGGCTAACCTTTTCGGTGACTTTCTTGTTTCATGTGCACATACGTGCGCATGATATACACGGGCATATTGTCCGCCATCGATTGTTGACCTGTATACCATATCATCAATATCATTACATGTCGAATGGTTATGCATTATTATGTGGAAAAAAAGGAAGAAAAAAGAATTATATTATACAAATTAAAAAAGAAACAACCATTAGTACGTGTCTTGACTAAGATACACCGAAGTTTATGCGAAATTTAGGAACCATTCATCACCATTAATTTATCTGTTGTTGTTGGGGAGTAAATTTCAGGGTCAGTGGGTTCAAAAATGGTGAGTAGCCCCACACAAGCAGCTGTGACTTCACAGCCATTCAAACACGCATAGAATCGTATACTGTACTGTATATACTGTATACTACAGCATGGCAATTACACCGCAACAATTTCAAAACGAAACCTTCTACCTTATTCTTTAAAACGTGAACTCACGCATTACCGGAACTCAATCTGCTTTGAACGAGAACGAAAGAAGTGAGGCATAAGAAATGGAGAGCGGACTCCGCTGTAATAACTTCATTTTTGACCCTCTTCTGTTTACATATACCTGTACATGGATACGCCCCTAATTGCTGGCCGAAGTGACCCGCCTGTTTGTGTTGTGTGTGTACTTTAAAATACGCGGCCAGAAAGCAAAGAACAGCAAGCTTGATATATCTTCCGGCTACACCGAGCCTGTGTTTCGGAAAATGTATCTATTATGTAAAGGTCGAGCACAGTCGCCGTAATTTTTGCGTGCTCACGTCGGCATGTGATTTACGTTTTGTAATACACGTGTAAGTTGGATTCCGGTGTGCTTCTCTCTCTCTCTCTCTCTCTTTTTTGGGGCGGGGTGGAGGAGGGGGCGATGAGAGATTACATTTTAGGAGTAGTGCTTGCGAGGTTCTTTAATGGTCTTGGTAATGGTTCCACACACGTCATAAAAAGTTTACCTGTCAATGACGAAATCTGTAACAGTGTTTGTTTGTGTGAGCGCTTTAGCATTGCGTAACATGTCGAAATTTGCTGTATGTGCTACACTCTTAAAAATGAACTTCACCGCGGGGGCGTACGCCCTTTTTGTGACAATTATGAACTTTCATAATTATCACAAAAAGGGCGTACGCCCCCCGTTTTCAACAAATCAGGGCAGATAACGATATCATTTGAGATGATGGTTGGCTAGTAGCGTACTATGCGGTGAAGTTCATTTTTAAGAGTGTATACACTCTGAGAACAGAACTTCACCGCATAGCACGTTGTCCGCCAACCATTGCACCGAATGATAGGGTTATCGCTTCTGATTCGAAGAGCGAGGGGGGCGTACGCCTTTTTGTGGCAATTTGGGTATATGATAATTGACACAAAAAGGCGTACGCCCCCCCCCCCCCTCTCTCTCTCTCCAAATCAAAAGCGATAACCCTATATCGTTCGTGGCAGTTGTTGGCGTACAACGTGCTATGCGGTGAAGTTCTGGTCGGAGAGTGTAGGGAAGCCTATCTAACTGTCCTTAAAGGTACTGTGCAGCAGTAGAGCTGCAATCTCGTAAGATTTATCTATTTGATAGCCTGAGCCCTCAGTACACTGACGTCACAATTTTCGTCCCAGTTAGCGCTCATAGTTTTTTAGAAAATTAAAATAAAAAATTATGGGCAACACTGTGTCGAAGTCGCCGCCATCTGCACATTGCTCGTCGGGTACGGCGGCAAAACTACATTGCATGCGCATAACACTGTGTCTAAACCAAAAGAAGTCGGCTACGTGCAGGCTACGTAGCCATCGTGAGCAGCAAGCCAGTCGGGAACATAGATCACTGTTGCCCGACAAATTGGGGATTATTTCCCACCAGACGTCGCCGCGAGCCGTTTTACCGTAATTTTACTAGCAAATTAAAAATATTTAGCCTTCCTTATTACATGTATAACTTGTTGTGCTGCCCGCAACAATACTTGTCTTTGCCTTAAAGAAAAATACCTATCCTAAATCGTTTTAAACTTTAAGGAAATTCATTTTTTAAAAACATACTGTACAACATCGCTCATCACAGAGCACATTTACCAAGAATTCCTCGAGTGCAGCTGAAGCTGCTGCATGTCAACGACCGACGACGTAGGTCCTAAGCGTCCATAACTTCCAGAGCAACGCAAGTGCCTTCATGACGTGACGATGTCGATTTATAAGCGGGACTTATAGTTAGCGCGTAAATGATGTCCCTATATAGTCGGCATCTTCCGGACAGCATATCTTTATGACTGTTTGAGAAAGTTCTCTCTCTCGCTCTCTCAATACCCTACTATAATATAATGCGTGGAAACAAAAAGGTCCCGCGCGATTCCGATTGAAATTCCACCGTCTCAATGAGCACCAGTCACGCCAGCGCCTCTGGTGGCAGCCGCTTTATGTGACTTTTACGTTGAAATGTGTTGATATTAAGCGGAACGCGGGTTTCCCATGGTTGCCCCACTGTATACCTGTAGTTGTTTGCAGTTGAAAATGTTTCGCTGCGAATACATGGCATGTTTGGGAGTTCTTCGCAGTCTGCGGTACCATTTGTGGGTGATGATGATAGTGATGATAGTAAAGATGAGTGGATTAGTGTGGAGTGGTTACGTTTATCAGAAGAAAAAAAAGCAGGTTGTTTTCTCCAGACTGAGGGCTAGATGCTATCCCAAAAGAAACACAAATTCACACACATGAAGGGGGCACAGAAAAAGTAACATGAATCAACGTATCACATGTAACCGAATCTTCTGCCGCAGCCGCCACGTGCAGTAGTCATTTCATTGAACTGATCAAGAAAAGCTTTATAAACACTGAATGCAACATGACACGCAATCAAACTGACAAGTCACTGCAGTCAATGCAGTTACCGAGTTGAAGTTTCGGGAGGGTAAAACATTCCGAACAATATTTTTTTTTTTCATTAGTTTCCATGACACTTTACCATCTTCTGACGAACACTAGCGTACTTTTATCGTTATCTCACCGGTAGATGCCGTGACCACGGAACCTCACGGCGTATAGCCGTCGGCTCATAGCCGCCAATCCCTTTCCCACGGAAACCAAACATATTTCTCTTCCGTTCAGGACCTTCGAAGCGACCCCGAAGCCTTATTAAGCTTCTAACCTTTACGGGAAAAAACAGAAAGAAGAAATGAACGAAAAAAATATATAAAGAAAAGCGCCGCTTTCCTTATAACTGATGGTTGAGAAAACCGCGCAATGCCTACAAAGATAGGTGCTTTAAAACCAGCAACGTTGCCGAATACGTTTTCTTTTCTTTTGTTTTTTTTGTAAAAAAAAGAAATAAAGAATGGAGAGGAGAAGCCAGAACAGGTATGAGTGGGTCTTTATGACGGATGCTCCTGTCACGTGCATCGTCTGCTCTGCTCCATCATGTAACACTCTTGAGAAAACGAAAAAAAAAAAAAAAAAACTCATGGGATTTCCATGGGTACGCGCACACGTTATTACAATTGAATCCTATTAACAGAAATGCGCTTAAGAGGGTCACAGTACATTGCCTACAGAACAGCGGGTTGATATCCTGCAGGGTAACGACTATGGCTGCGGCTCCGTCTTTGTGTCGTCTGTTTGCGCGTCGTCTGCTTTAAAATAAAACGAAGTGAATGGATTCTCCGTTCAGGTATATTTTCGGCATAACGGCTCAAAATGTTGTGTTTTCAGATGTCACTCGATAAGTCAATTGACTGTTATTTTCGTATTTTGTTCAAAGAAATTCGTCGCTCTTTTGTGAAGATCAAAGTCCAAGCAGACGTCTCTTCGCGCAGACGACAAAAAGCGGGGCGCTTCTTTGCGCCAATCTTGCGCTCTCTTGCGCTCTGTTGGTAAACAAGTAACCGCACTAGAATATACGTACGTGAATTGCGTGTTGTTGAACACGCCTCCATTTATTGTTGTTGTTGAACAAGCGCTGTATATAAAAGTCAACACTTCCGAACGATTATTTCGTGATGTCTTCCCCCTCTATCCACACAAGATGAAGACTCAACTGCCATGCAATCAATGTAACACGACACGACATGCACAAACAGCGCCACGCGATCCAATTCAGAGACAGCGACGAACTATAACCCCCCTCTCCTTCTCGGCCCCTGCCAGCACTGCAACCATTACTTATACCGAAGGCTTGACAAGGTGAAACGATCGCTGACTTTTCATTCCAGACACCAGAGAGGCAGCCACGAAGCCAAAGGGGAAGAACACGATGGGGCGGCGGAATGAGCCGACTTCTGCTAATCATTAGTCATTCCAGGAAATTTAACCGCATTTTTCACTTTTTTTTTTCTCCTTCCTGCTGTTAGCCTGTCCTTTTTTTTTTTTTTTCCTTTTCTTTTTTCGAGTCGCAACTCTTGCTGTGCACTGCAATGCCAGCGTCGACCGTGCCGTATGGAACTCGTATAGCATATACATCTTTCCTCGGCTGTTGAGCGGTTTCGATACATTTCAATGGGGATTAGGGCGGATTATTGGGAACTTGATTAAGAGATAGCTCGTTTTGAGTCTGCCGACTTCTTCCATATGAGGCTGCGAGAACGATGGCTGCGCTCTTAGACCATAAGATAGATAGATAGGCAGAGAAGAGAGAGAGAGACAAAAAGAAGGACTCGTCGGTCCTCGCTGGAGAATATACAACTGCTCCAGAATTCTTGGTGCTAAATCCAGCCACTAATCACTTTCTGATGATCTTGTCAGTTTTAAAATATGGCGGCAGCCCATATGGTATAGCGTATATGCGGTGTAAGTCTTAAGGTTGAAGGTTGTTCTGGAAGGTTGACGGCAAAGCCGTATAGGTCGTTATGACCATCGATTATATTGGAGATGGTTAGAGGGGATTAGGAATTATTCATCATGCTTATATAGTGCGTATATGAATTGCGCTGGTAATCGTTGTTTGGTGTACGATAGCTATCGTACAGTTTTTACATGTACGTTTTTTTTTTTGGCTCGTTACAGATGATGGAATACTAGCCTGAAGGGAAAGCAACGCTATTGCAATTTCGTACGTGGCTCGCTGTTGTCGTTGAATCATATAGGCACGTTGCTTAGTGCATCCAACATGCCATTTGCTGCTGACTCTGGAAGCTAAGGACGGTGTGGTACGTATATGCTCTCTCATTATGCACAACCATGCTGTTGATAGCTTGATTGGTTTTGTGACGCGTTATTGCCGAGTTGTTTGCCTGTTGTTGGGGCGTACGCCTTTTTGTAGCAGTTTGGATATATGATAATTGCTTTTACCGCCCTTTTCCACCCTTTATCAGATGCTACGTTGGCCTACACTCTTAAAAATGAACTTCACCGCATAGCACGCTCCTAGCCAAGCATCATATCGAATGATATCGTTGTCTGCCCTGATTTGTTGGAAACGGGAGGTGTACGCCTTTTTTGTGACAATTATGAACAGTTCACTTTTTCACAGAAGTTCACTTTTAAGAGTGTAGGTGGTATATAGAAATTGCCACCTTTTCACGCCCTTTTTTTCTTAGCGTCTATCTGTGAGTTTAGGAAATATTAATTCGCAAACTTCTTTTTAATGGCAGTTACTATGCGCGCGCATGTTACATTATAGGAATATACGTGGGCCTGTATACTCGCTTATTCTATCTAATAACACTTATAGCACGCTTGACGGATCGCCACTATACCCAGAATGCATCCTATATAACCTGCGCAGGGAGCCTGCATATTATATCCATCTGTCAGCCATGCAGTTCAGAGTCACAGAAAAACAAACCATGCACACGTAAATCGCGCACGACATTCAAGGTTGCCGGACTGTACGACTGTACTCCCAGAAAACCCACAATTTGACCGCCCCCTTGGATGAAATCAGCGGTGTGCTGTCAACCTTGGCGTTTCTATTGATTGCTGAGCTTTACTGGGTCACACAGCGGAGACCACCTCGCCACAGCACATCACGGCGCCAGAGAACAATACGAAAAAAAACAAAAAACAACAACAAAAAAACAGGGATGTAAATATATATATGTATATATAGATATGTATATTGGAATAGACCAGTGTCTTGTAGGCATGCGTAAGAATATATACGTACACTGGCTCTTCGTTACTTTTGCCTCATCTCACTTTGAGAGAAGAATCCTGTCACGATTTGACTTCTGAATATTCCTTCGTCCTTCCGAAAATGCCAGAGGAGATATTTGTTCTTTTATTCTCTCGTCATATAGACATTGGGACACGCCTTGTAACCTTATCCCTGTACGCAAACAAGAGTAAGCGGGGAAGAGGCTAAGACAAATTTTTCTTCCGCCTATAAAAACGTCATTGTTTTCGAGACGGAACGAAAACAAGAGAGAGAGAAGCAAAACAAATTATACGTACCGTTTGCTTCGGTGACACCCTCTTCGCGATGCAAATGTATACCTGTTTAAAGGGACAGTCTCTATACACAAGCTTCGAGTTCACTGTCGTATGATCTCTCGTGCACGTTTCAGCTATAAAGCTAAATGATTTCTTATTTCTTAATTTTCTTTATTTATTTATTTCTTATTCCTTCCGATTTCTTTCTTTCTTTAATTATTTTCTTTTCTTTTTATGTATTTATTATTTCTTAATTTTCTTTATTTATTTATTTCTTATTCCTTCCTATTTCTTTCTTTCTTTAATTCTTTTCTTTTCTTTTTATTTATTTATTATTTCTTAATTTTATTTATTTATTTGTTTCTGGAATAGCAAGCCGACGTCTCGTTTGGCTAACCTTTCCCCCGTTTTTTTTTTTTTTTTCCTTTTCGTCTAATAAATATATCCCCCCCAAATGATTTCGAGAGAACCGCAGAGACTGATTTAAGACCAATATTTTTGTACCGCATCATAAATCAAGCTATGGCAGCAAAGCCCGCACCTATGTCACGTGTCTGTGGCAGCGTCGAGTGGCAGCATGCGACCTGTGACGTGGCGGTAGAGAAAGAGGGCAAGAAGAATGCGAGGGAGAGGAACCGAAACCGTATATGGACATGCGTTTATTCCTGCCCAATTCCTTCGCTAGTACCATTGTTTGAGGAACAACAAAATGTGTTGTTCATAAGCAACACGTATGTTGCTTTCCAATGCAGCCAGTTCCTGAAGAGAGACAATCTTTCCGGGTTCAGCTGAACCTAAATTAGATTAAGAAGGGATATACTACGTTGCGCAGGCCCCGTGTATATATACTTTGTACGGGACAAACTTTGCACTGTCGCTCGGTAAATAGCTGTCCGATTTTAACGATACGGGCCTTTCTCGATTACTTTTAAAGGTCCACATTGAATGGATAAAATGCATATTCCCAATATTTTCTAATTCATATCGCTAAATACACTTCGAAGGAAGAAAAAAAACAAGAGACCAGAATTTGACACTCAAGCTACGAAGCATTGCATCGAAATAGTAAAAAAACTAGACGAAACTTATTCCTACATTCTTGCAATGCGAAAAACTTTCTAGAACACTTTGAAATAAAGATCGCACGCATCAAGCCCGCTGTTCTCGTTCAATACCATAAGATATGAGCCTATGCTTGTCGAACACATCTCTTGTATATATATTGGTATATATTTATTAACTATTAGGTATAGGTAAGGACAGTGAGGTAGGCAAAATTAATCCACACAGACCGACGACTAAGGTGATTAATTGATTGATTGATTTTTAAAAGAAATATGGAGATGTTAGTCTCGAGCTACTCGGGACTGGCTACTCCAGGACGCGTTATTGAGAAAAGAGAGGGAAGCTACACAAAAAACTACATTATACAATTTGAAACGGAATGGAAACGGAATGCATGCCCTCATGATCATATAGACTCTGTTTCGCGACGTAAATCGACGTATATACATTACTTCCCTAAGCTTCAGTTCATCACTTTAAAGATATGTGCTGAAGGACAGCAGTAGTACCTTTTCAATGTGTTCGAAGGAAAGTCTGCTTGTTTGTTATAGACAGGTTTTTGGAGAGCGTATGATTCGACGTAATTATTCATCGGGCAATATCGCTTGAGTATCAGGCGGTCCTCGTGTATACATACACTCCAAGAAAAAAAGGAGTACTTTTACTCCTTTTGGGGAGTAATTGCATTGCCACAAAAAATAGTCCCTTTCGGGAGTAAATGAATGTCACAGAGTGAAGACCGCATTTCACGCGCTGTTGTAAGAGTCCCAGGTACATAATTGGTGCGCATGTATGAAAATACTTTGAAGCAAACCGTCAACCGTGATATATCGAGTGATATAAAATCTTGCGCAATACTATAGGGCACAATTTGCGAAGAAAGATGCGCTAACTGTTTATTACTCTGTGTGGCTGGAAAATTGCTACATTGGCTGAGTTATACAGCCTTATGTCGTTCAAATTGACCAAGGGCATATATTTACGTAGACTTTTACATTCAGCAGACCATTCGCGAAGTTTAGCGATAATTTGCAGTCCCGGGGAGTAAATGTCGGGACTAAATGATGGGTTAGGGGACTAAAATGGGGAGTAATTGCAGACTAGGGGAGTAGAAGCTGCAATTACTCCCCGTTTTACTCCTTTTTTTCTTAGAGTGTATAGTGGCAACGTTTCTCTTCGCATACTGCGGATACTTTTTGCTCGTCGAAATATACAGCTTGTACCCAATTAACGAGAAGCGTGAGCCGCCAGTACAACGTGCAAGGCCCCCTGTTCGGTGTTGAAATTAGCTGCTCGCATAGTTCGATCCAATTACGGGGAGGTGGGCAATGAACCGCAGTCAGTGTGGCCCGCATATTAAGCACGGCCTAATGCCGCGGATCCTCCGTATAGGCAAACTATATGACACCGCCATGGTCGCCAGTATACACTTATACATTCTATACGGAAAGAGCCATTCCGAAAATTGCGCAAACGGAGAGACATTTCGTATGGTGTATATACTGAAGTGAAATTCTCTATAGCTAATGAGCAAGTTATGAGGGTGACGTTGTGATTTCTTCGTGTGAGGCCTTGTGTGGCATGTGAGGTGACGAAGGTCACGCGTTTTACCGTTATTTGGTCGCAGAATATAGACCTTTGCGCGTTACTCTCAAACTACTAGTCTCTGTGCGCTCGATCCTTAGCCTCGTTCCCAGCGACGATACAACAGGGGTGGGTGGACTGCCAAAGTCGCTCTTCCCGTTGGGATGAATACTGGTGACCGCCGTCTTTAATGAGTTTGACTGACGATAACGTAACATTCCATATAACTAGTCATCCGATAAACATCTGAGCGGCGTATCAACGTTCGAAAGATATAAAGGAAATAGAAGATTGCTTGCTTCCGTGTGCGATATGCGCAGTTGTTCACTTGAGGAATGCTGGCCGCTGCGATACCTGTTCTACACCGGTTCCCGGCCGGGCACGAAATGAACACGAACGGACACGAAAATGAAGGAAAACACGCACGAGAAAATGAAGGAACTCGGAAAACGGCAGTCCACACGTGCACAGTTCCTGTGACTACCACGGGGTGGCAGCACTAATGGCGTCGCCCATTGCTTGAATCGCGTTTTTTGTGTATACGTGTATAATCGGACAGGGTGCTCCGTAGCCTTTATACCTTGAGGTGGCCAAGATCGGCAGAGAGACTGCGGGCAGTGGTCTACCGAGAATTTCGTCTCTGAGGGTGGGCGAGGGGGGGGGGGAGGGGGTGACGTCACAACATGGTGGCTAATCGCGTGTATTTTAATGTTTTTGGCGCAATATTGGAGTAGAAACTGTCGTTCTACCAGCTTGGGTAGGAAATTCTACCTTTTTTCCTTAGAGTGTATACACTCAGCAGGATTTGTGTTAGCGTGTCGTATAAGAATGGATATATCGGCGATGATGTCCGAATCAACGCCGACATTCGATTTTTTTTTTTTTTTTTTTCATTATTGAAAAAACACTATACGCTTTACAGGAATATGAGATTTGCGCGAAATTCGTCAGACTGATGTCACGTGTCCGGTAGGGTCCTGCACCCAACGCAGGGAAACATCCCACATCATCATCATCATCCATTCATCTATGCTGTTGTTGTTGATGATGTCACGTGACACAGAAACCGAATGAGCTAAACGTTTCTAGGCGTGCGACGAGAAATTCTGGAAATGCGTATACGCTTAATTCGCCGACTTTCCGCTAAATTTGGCAGCGCTGCTTGGGTGGCAACCGGGGTCATCTTCGATGAATTGCTCGCCCGACGTCGGTCTGGTGACGCGTCGCGTCACCTCCCCCAGAGAGTTGCACGTGGCTGAAGCCTTTTGCGCTCCGCCAGTTCCAGGCGTAACGGAAGCGTTTGCCGCGCGAGCGGCTTCCTGCCGGTCGAACGCCGCCTTTCAGCAACGCCTTTGTCCCTGTCCTGCCGCTACTGGAACGTTAAGGTTGTAACGCTGTGATGCGGACACTTAGTCTAAAACTCCATCATGGTTTAATCAGGTTGAGTGTTTTTGAGGGAGGCCGGCGTTTTGGTGAGGAACTCGTCGAGAAGGCAAACTGCCGCGACGTGGAAGGGGGCGGAATGTCGCTTTTTTCCGCGTCCTTAATTAGTGTTACGTTTTACACTCTTAAAAATGAACTTCACCTCATAGCACGCTCCTAGCCAACCATTATCTCGAATGATATCGTTATCTGCCCTGATTTGTTGAAAACGGGGGGCGTACGCCATTTCTGTGACACTTATGATGTTCATAATTGTCACAGAAAAGGCGTACGCCCCGTGTTTTCAACAAATCAGGGCAGATAACGATATCATTCGAGATAATGGTTGGCTAGGAGCGTGCTATGCGGTGAAGTTCATTTTTAAGAGTGTAGAAGTGCAAAATATCGCAATTTTGAATATCGATTTTGGTATCTGAAACACAATATCGATAAACGTCGACTAAACTATCGGTAATGGGTTATCCTTACACTCTTAAAAATGAACTTCAGCTCATAGCACGCTCCTATAGGCAACCGTCATCTCGAATGATATCGTTATCTGCCCTGATTTGTTGAAAACGGGAGGCGTACGCCTTTTCTGTGACACTTATGCCGGTCATAATTGTCACAGAAAAGGCGTACGCCGCCCCGTTTGCGACAAATCATGTCAGATAACGATATCGTATTCGGGCGAGTAGACGCACCGCCGTCCAGATACCTCTATTCATCGTTACGTCATCTGAAGAATTGTAGCACCCAATCAGACGCCAACGCGGAGGTACACATAACGCTCTGCTTTACCCTCTTCCAGATGTCACTACATGGCACGCTCCTATAGGAAACCATCATCCCGAATGGCAACGTTCTCGTCTCTGATTTGTTGAAAACGGGAGGCGGAGCCCATTTTGTAGCCGCGCATAATAGATACATAATAGGCTCCGCCTCTCGTTATCAACAAATCATGGGCGAGAACGTTGTCATTCGGTAAGGTGGTTGGCTAAGAGCGTGCTATGTGCTGAAGATACGCACCTATCAAATTCACCTATACAAAAGGTGTCACAGACAACACGTTGAAATCGCCGTTTGGAGCCGACACAGTCGGCGGGCTCGCTTCGTACAGTTCATAGCTCCTTTAAGCGCCAACCAGATAAGCCCTGAAGTCTCGTCTTTCGTCTTATGTATGTAATCGAAGATACGGCGTTTCCCCTTCGTTTTAAAAACGATGAACCTTTCTTCTTTCCCGGTTGGAAGCGACACGTATTTTTTTTCGCCCTTTCTGTCTCGCACATATATTACACGTGCATCTCCGAGATGCTGCGCTTCTTATGAAGCGAAACAAACTGGAATTTTCTGTAGATCGTCAAAAGAATTTGGGAATTGCGGAGTGTCTCCTTTCATTTTCGCCGCCTCCGAGAACGGGAGTGGCGAGGGTTAGTATATTGGAGAAATTCTACCTCACGGTTCTTAGAGGCCTTCCTTCCTTCCTTCCTAGGTTGCCGGGAAACAGCGTAAATAGCTATCCTTATGAGAACTGTCGAGATCTAACCTTCCATGTGTACAGCACATATATACGTGGATGGTGCGTGGAGGCGTCCAATGAAATTGGAAAACGGGAAGATTCGGGAGGCTGTGTGAAAAACAGACGTGTGGAATGGAACACTTGCGCATGTCTCGAGTGTATTATATAGGAAAAGGGAAGTTGAGGATTTGGTGAGATGACTGGCAAGTGGCAGGGTCGCCGATGTAATACCGATTTTTAATAAGTTTGAAAAATGGATGCGCAGGGTGTATTTTGTTGGTAGCATCTGAAGGTGACAGAGGTGGGGGGGGGGGGGTAGTGTTTGTTTTGGGACAGCAGGGAATGGGGACTTGTGGCTATATGGGGATAGGAAATTGAAGTTTCGCGACCTTTTATTGCGTAACTTGTTGTTGCCAAATATGGGATTTAAAAAATGGTTATTGTGCGTTGCCTTGGCGGTGTACAGTATGTAGCTACTGTGCAGCGTTGCCACGTGAAAATTTTATTTTTGTTACCTGTGATTTGTTATCTTATCATCTCCTATGGTACATTTTCTGATAAGCGATACCTCCCAAAGCAGCACAATGCACTGAAAGTCGAGTGCAATGCCGGTGGACGGTATGTACCTTATCGATGTTCTTTAGTTTCACGGGTCTGTTCAAGGCCTTCCACCTACCCGTCCACCCCCATTGCACTCGGCTTTCAGTACATTGTGCTGCTTGGGTTTTGAAGGAGCATAGTTCCCAACGTCGTCGTCCTTTTCATCTTGATGTTCCGGAAACACACAGATAAACCACACGCACACACACTTAACAACAGTTATTTTTTTCTTGTAATATAATGAACACGTCAGATGAACGTAGTGTGTGCGCTGTAGTGTAGCTCAGCCCGACAAACAAAAGACAATGAAGAAGAGTCCAGAGTTTTGAGAGGGGGGGGGGGGGGTGACGTCTGCCTGCCTAGACTGGCGGCACGTTGCTCCGGGAAGGGGTGAAAGGGGGTGGGGGAAGGGGAAAGGCCACATCTGCAAGACGTCTTATAATAGTATATGTAGATATTTTTGTTCTCGTATCTTTATTCTACGTCACTTTCTTAATGGCAACTACACTCTTAGAAATGAACTTCACCGCATAGCACGCTCCTAACCAACCATCATATCGAATGATATCATTATCTGCCCTGATTTGTTGAAAACGGGAGGCGTACGCTTTCTTTTTGTGACAGTTATGAACAGCACAAGTGTCACAATAAAGGCGTACGCCTCCCGTTTTCAAGAAATCAGGGCAGATAACGATATCATTCGAGATTATGGTTGGCTACACTCTTAAAAATGAACTTCACCGCATAGCACGCTCCTAGCCAACCATCATCCTGAATGACAACGTTCTCGACCCTGATTTGTTGAAAACGAGTGGCGGAGCCTATTTTGTGCCGTACATAATGGCACAAAATAGGCTCCGCCTCTCGTTTTCAACAAATCGGAGGCGAGAACGTTGTCATTCGGGATGATGGTTGGTTAGGAGCGTGCTATGCGGTGAAGTTCATTTTTAAGAGTGTAGGAGCGTGCTACGCGGTGAAGTTCATTTTCAAGAGTGTAGGGGACATCCTTGCTGTAGCCTACGAATACACAGCCACATAATACATCCGGGTCTTTCTTAATACGTTCATAACAGACGACGTCTCCCGCCGACGCAGCAAAACAACCTTCTAATCCTGACCACGCACCGAGAGCTGCTTTTCGATGAACAATTTCTCCTCACCGCGAGGATGACAATCCGATGACCAATAGAAAATCGATAAGCGACGTCACCGCCAATAGCCAGCACCTTCACCCCGCGAACCAATTCACCCATACAACACCTCACACTTCAGAGACAATCAGCCGGGGCAACTTTCTCTTTCATTAAAGATGCGCGACCTCATCCATCACGTGATTCACACACGTATACTTCCTCCTCGGTGCCTTCTCTAAGCCTCCATAAAAATCCCCCAAGGTGGCGACCCCTCGTGGCCATCGTCGCTGAATGTAATCCCCCCCTCCTCACCCAGCTCATGACCCCGCGACAGCCCGGGCCAAATCCCCCGATCGGAGCCACAAATGTCCGAAATGGCCATTTGATGGTCGACTGACTCCTGATTCAAAATGAAGGCAATATAAAATGACCGGCCCCTATGTGGAAGACAGGTGAAAAAAAAAATTGCCCTGGGTTTCGGGTTCGGATTAGGAAAGGGGGAAAACCAGCTGGGATGCATAGCTCTTACTTACCGTTTCTAAACGTTTACTTTCGTATTTTTTAGCACGATATGTTTTCGAAAAATTACGAATAAAATATACGAGGTTTACTTGACAAATTTCGGAGATCAGCGATGAAATCAGTTGGAAACAATCGATTTCTAGCGAATTAAATTCGAGAAAGGTGCTCAGATGTGATGGCAAAGTCTCCTCCGAGATAAATAGCGTTGACCCCGTAATGTTCGGTCGAATAGATTCTTTAATACGATTTTTTTTATCACGTTCGGTGAAACACAGAAAGTTCATTTACACGTGATCGAATGGTTGATGACATGTACAGTCCACAATGATATTTAAAATTATATGCCTTCAGCTAATGCTTTCACGAAAACCATTAGTATTAGTTTGGCATCAGCAAGTAGCCTGTCAGGCCATATTATAGTCTACCTTTTGCCACAAACTCTGAGTACATTCCCGCGAAATACAGTGAGGCAACAACATCATTGGGCGCTGCACTCAATGAAGACCCCCAACAGGAGCATAATCTCTTCTTAATCCACACAACCACATCGATATCGTTCGACGACGATACCCACATTCTTCATTGTGCCTTATACTATATTGAAGGCGGCTATAGCAGTCAAATGCTCCCTTAATCCAGGAGCCCCACACATAATGAAAAACTGTCCCGGAACGGAACCGCAGCGCCGTTCCATCCAGCGGAGAACTGGAAACAACAGCAGCCCGAAGATCCCAATACGTGTCCCAGATCGAATGGTCGGCATTAGGAACCGATCATTATTTACATAATAGTGAATAGCGAGCGCCGGTCAGTCAGACTTGGGCGAAGTGAGCAACGTTCCCGTGGGGGGGGGGGCGCTCCAGCACCCCGTTTTAATCCACAATGCCCCTCTCCCCCCATCTATTTCCCTCTCACATGCTACGACCTCTGAGTCACGTGATGTTCCTCTTTCTTTCTTTCTTTCTTTTTTAAAACGCGCAACTTGGGGTACGAGAACAATGGGAAGTCATCCGGGTACCCCACAAGCCGTCCCGCCACAAGCTGTCGTCTGCTTTTTGGTGTGTGTGTGTGTCACCCCTGGTGGCAGCCTATAGCGGACGCGTGCTCAGCATATTCCGCGTGCCTCCTCTGTCAAACCTCACACCTTCCTAGTGACGTCAGCCAGAAGCCCCAGTGTCCCCGTTAAATTTAGGAATAGTCCACCCCCTCCTTATACGCCCAGGTTCCACGTTTTTGGGATGCTCCGATGCCCCGGATGTCGATGAATATTAGCGAACTCGTCTGCAGAAGAGGCTGTAGTATATAGGGGCCTCTCGCATGTAGCAAATCGGATACGGATTCTTAGGTTATTTAAGCAGATTCCACTTCAACGGAGAAGTGAATTTAGCATTGCTTTTTGCTTTTGTTAAAACCAGCGTTGTGGCCGAGTGCATGCCCATTTGTGCATCTCATTGGTGAAAGCTCCAAGGCCATGCTGGAGACTGTGAGGTGGTGCACTCTTAAAAATGATCTTCACCACATAGCACGCTCCTAGCCAACCACCATCCCGAATGACAACGTTCTCGCCCCTGATTTGTTGAAAACGGGAGGAGGAGCCTATTTTGTGCCGTGCATAATGGCACAAAATAGGCTCCTCCTCCCGTTTTCAACAAATCTAGGGCGAGAACGTTGTCATTCGGGGTGATGGTTGGCTAGGAGCGTGCTATGTGGTGAAGTTCATTTTTAAGAGTGTGGGTTTGAATCCAACTACCAGCAGTTCCGTCTTAGGTTTTCCCTCATCGTCACTTTCTTATACCTCCCACAAGCGCAATGGGGCAGTGTACCCACCACATCATTTATCTGTGTGTGTGCGCGTGTGCGTGTGCGTGCGTGCGTGCGTGCGTGCGTGCGTGTGTGTGTGTGTGTGTGTGTGTGTGTGTGTGTGTGTGTGTGTGTGTGTGTGTGTGTGTGTGTGTGTGTGTGTGTGTGTGTTAGGTTTTCCGTCGGGTCTCTGGTAGACTTCCAGGACGGATACCTTTACACTTACCGCTGTCCGCAAAGAAGTGATTCGAAAGAGAGCTTAGTCAGCCTATACTGGCACCAGGTAGCGGTAACACCACCACACCTCAGCGAAACTAACTCGTGAGCATATAGTCACCCGTGCTCTATGTGTCAAATGAGCTGAGCATCGGTGAGCAAACCGAGAGCAGAGCGGGATGTAAGTGAACATCACTGAGCGAGAGCTACACTCTAAGGCAAAAAGGAGTAAAATGGGGAGGAATTGCAGCTTTTAGTCCCCCATAGACAGCAATTACTCCCCGTTTTAGCCCCCCTAACCCCGACGTTTACTCCCCAGGACTGCAAATTGTCACTGAACTTCGCGAATGGTCTTCCGAATGCAACAGTCTACGTAAATATGCGCTCTTGGTCAATTTGACGCCACAAGGCTGTAGAACTCAGCCAACTTCGAAATTTTCCACTCACAGCGGAAGTAACAGTTAACGCCTCTTTCTTCGCAAATTGTGCCCTATGTATCTTCGCAAGATTTTATCTCACTCGATATATCGCGGTTGACGGTTTGATTCAAAGTATTTTCATGCATGCACGTGAATTGCGTACATGGTACTCTTACAACAGTACGTGAGATGCAGTCTCCAGTCTGTGACGTTCATTTACTCCCGAAAGGGACTATTTTTTGTGGAATGCATTTAGTCCCCAAAAGGAGTAAAATTACTCCTTTTTTTTTTCTCAGAGTGCATAAGTGCCGACCTCTGGTAACACCTCTCACACAGTCCCTCATCTATATACAGCATCGCAACTTGATCGCAACCACACTGCGCAAAACGCAGACTAAATGTTTCGCAGATGAACAATTGCACGGTGAATACAAATATATCACAATGACGTCGCCATGTTATTCACTAACACTTACTACACGCGCGTTTGGTCGCTGACTTCCTGCACAGCACATCCGACAGTGACATGTCTATCCATGGGTGACAATGGTGTAACCTGAGACCCCAGAAGGTGAAAGGAAAGCAAACCGTGTATCCCACGACTCAGTGACAACACCCTCATCGTTTGTTTTGAGAATGTGTAACGCGTCGTGCCTCCAAAGACAATCAGTTCGGTATGGTTCATTTTTGGACCTTGCTCTTTGGACAGTTTATGGGGAGACATGTTGTGTTGTGGATGCCCTTCTTTCGTTCGATCACATTTTTCAACGTTAAAGATCCCCTATTATATAGGCTACATATTTTCCTGTCCGATACCATTTTTGGTTGTTTTTTTTTCTTTCTGATGGCGCCGCGAGGCAGCTGTGGCTGTGAGGAAGATCAGCGGCACCGTTGCGGCATTCCCGCATTGGTGGAACTTACGGGCGGTCTTTCTGAAAACTGGAAAGTTGTCGGTTCGAATCTTATCTCCGGCTGCGCTGTCTCAGGCTTTTTCACTGGCTTTTTCAGCAGATATTCGAGACGGCCGTCGCCACAGTTCTCCCTGAAGTCGGCCCAAGACACAAGCTTACCCCTGTTTCCCTATAGTACTTCCTAATACAGTGAACCCTCGTTAATATGACCCCCGGTAATCTGACATACGCGCTTTACGACGATACTCCTGGGGAACAATGCAGTGAAACCTCTGCAAATCTCCCCCGTTAATATGACAATTCCGCATTATGACCAAAATTTTGGGGAACAACCATGGTCATAATAACGAGGGTTAACATCTCATTCCCACCTCTTCACGTCTCTGTACCGGTAACACACACACACCGAGAGAGAGGATAGGCCAGACAGGCAGGCAAATTATGCCTCCTCCTGGGACGGCTTCAGTGGGAACTGTGCTGACATTTGTTCAGCAAAATAATAATAATAATAATAAAGAAAGAAGAAGAAGAGAAGAAACATGGGGAAACTTCTGACAGCACATTCGGTGGCTGGACTTGTTCTCGATGACGGAATTGGCCTCTTCCCTGAACCCTCTGCATTGCACCTGAACTCTATACATGAGTTGAACGAATGCCAGAATTGTTACAACCATAAATTTCGGTTCAGTCCCGCACAGAGACCAATAGACATGCCTTTCCATATCAGATCGCGCAACGGAGGCCCTCTCTTGACAGTTCTTCTTCGAAAATAAGAGTATATGCTGTACAAGATTGACATGGGATCCGCGCAGCATCTCGTATTTCACGAACGTGTTTGCACTGTAGTTACAGCTGTCTTTCGCTGTTATCGTTAAGAACATCTTCGACAACGTTCTCGGCAGGTCGGACGACGCCAAGGTCGTGCGCGGTTGAACTACGATGGAGAAGACGTAATAATCTATGAACAAAACAAGTCACATAGTAGAACTGCGGACCGTATCGTTGAGATATCTGTGAAATATGGCAGTGTGTACATGAAAGGTTCGCTGCGTTGGTGCTTATCTACTGCCGTGATGATCTTATCTGTAAGCTTAGACCCCATGACGATGATGATGATGATGGTAGGAGAAAAAATAAGGAGATGTGAGCCCGCTTACCGCGGGTCAAGCTCCTCCAGATCTAGTAGGGAAACAAGAGATCGTATAGTTTCTCTAAGTCGTGCGGTTTTCCGCAATTTCCGAAAAACCCGCCGAATGTTGTTTCGCAAATTCGGCATATATTCCGATAAAATCCGAATGATGTATCACTTCACTTGGGAACCGTATTCGAACTAGCGCGCGCTGGAAAGTGTCAGGGAGAAGTTTTGTCTAAAATCGCAGAAAAGGGAATTCGCACAGCTCCTGCCCTCATCTGTTAGGGGTGGGGGAGGGGGTTGTCTTATTCTTTTTGTTTTAGATGAAGAGTGGTCTTGGCACCGATAACGGAGCTCGGTGGTTCAAGTTTCGCAACGGTTGCCTGTCAAGTACCGATCAGTGAGCTTTTGCCCTCCATTCTAGCTTCATCGTTTTCTGCGTCGACAGCCCCAGTCAGTTCTCACTGTTGACCTGTTGAAAGGCTTAGTAGTTGTGACAATTCGAGCGATTCGCTTCTCGAGATGAGAGGCAAAGGCAAAAGCACTGAAAAACTATGGTAGGGTATGGTATGTTGTATTATAGTATGTATTTATCTGTGAAAATACCTCAAGGGCTCATGCGGGAGTCACCATTTCTATATAGTTTCTGCATTAACATTTTGTATTACCGTATTCCTGTAATATTGTATATAAGCATCCGAATATGGGTATTTGTTTTCCGGCCCCAATAATGCTGCCGAAAAAAATCGGCTTTTCACTTACGCCTGAGTAAATGCCACAAAATACGTCCCGAATTTACTGTGAAATAAATGCCGAAAACCGCAAGCGTTGAATGATCTGCCCTACTGGACTAGCTTTCCTTTTACACAAAGACACATACACAAACAAACAAACAAAAGCAAACCAATTTCTCCATATTAAAAAAAAAAAAAAACTTGTCAACTTACTTACCAAAGCGTATACCTTGTTAGAACTTAACACCTCGGTCGGATGTTTGTAAGTGCATTCTACAACCTTCTAGTTAACACCTCTGCCCTATTCAATTTCTACTTATTGATTAGCTTAGGTACAATAAAAAAAAATTAAAAAAGATGCTATAGACGACTATACTAACAACATTCGGCTGCTGTGACCCGCGTGGAGCGCTGTCTTTTTCAAAATCTTGGTGCGTGATAGCTGAGACATCCCGTATACGGTTTCTATTCTATTGCGTATGCACATGTGATGCTTCTTGTTGTTGGTGTTCTCGTGACCCTAGCGCCATAAACATAACATTTGCTTTCGCGCCTCTAAGCAGTAAAGCTCGCCATGACCGAATCTTCACTCAAAACGCTAACGACCCGCGCATATCGTCATGTTGAATCATTTGTTCCCATTAACTCAATGGCCATGTACGACTTATATGGCACCATTCACACTTACATGTACATTTCCCCCACCCGTCACAGTCTGTCGAGCTACTGATGACTTTGTACCCCCCCAAAATGCCCTCATAAACCCTTCGTACAACGTTCGTACCTGCTTAGCCATGACACCACGTGACCTCTCCTCACCGCCAGAGGGCGTCACGTACGGTACGGACGGCCAATTTCTGGCGATTCCCTCAAATATTAATTATGCACGGCACCGTGATACGAGTCGAGCTCCGGAACTGAAGCCCTATGTTTACGTTTTGTCGCCATTGTTGTTCCGGGATGAGCCGGTATAGAGCGTCCCCTCGCGGAAACAGTGGCCATTAAAGACATGTCCTCTTGGCTTCATTAAAAGGAAGCAACGTGCCGCTGGAAATATAATGAGAATCGATGTCCATTTGGGTAATTGTCTGACCCTAGGGATTGAGGGGATCGTAAAGGGGGTGGGGGTAAGGTTGATATATTATTTATGTTATATTATTGTATTCTATGTGCCAGGCTGAATGTTGGCTGAGTGGCGTGTCGGGAACAAAATGGCGCTCGTTTAAAGGCACGGTTCAATGCGTCTTCTGTGCTGAATTTTTATTTATTTACTATTATTTTTAGTTTAGACTGCAACATATCAGTGTTACTGAAATGCCTATGTAAAAAAAAAACAGGGTGTGTTTTTATTCGTTACCGATTTTGCGTTTTTTGCGTGTGAGTTATACGGCAAGGTGGACATCCTGAGTTCCTGACTAAAAGAGAGTATGTGACTTCCCGGTCTCTAACTACATAAAATTAATTAATTAACTCTTTAATTAGGGTTTTTTTTTTGCGCAAGTTAGAAAGCGGAATGGGAGACAATCCTCGTTGAAAGCCATTTCTATTTGTTTCAAATTCTTTATTTTTTTCGTGAAACGCGCACGTACGTTGAAATATCCATCGTCGAATTTTGCTATGCAAATGAGCCGAAACCCAAGCCACGCGCATCAGGCGCGCAAGGAGATAAGATAAGATAAGTTTAACTGGATTGCGGTGTATTGGAGCTAGGTGGCTGCCCTAAGAGTGCCTGCAGCAAGGAGGATATATGACCCTCGCCGTCGGCGTAGCGGTTGTCAGCAGGCCAACACCCACTCCAATCATATCCGTCGCTGCGAAGCACGTGGCCCTCTGACATGGAACGAGCGCTGTTCTCCCTGAGCTCCTGATGCACCCGGTTCCGGTTTCGGTTTGAACGCACGTGCGTTCGTTGCAAATATTTTTAAATATAGAATGCCTTTCAAAGAGGACCATCTCCGATTCGGCTGTCTCTCTTTTTGATCTTAAATCACCTCAAATAAAGAGTTAATTAATGTATTTGAGGTAATTAGCCGTCCAGCAGTCACATTCTCTCTTCGAGAGAACGACCGTCTTGCTGTACACCCTGTACGCAAAAACGGCATCCGTGCTGCTCTCCTATATAGCTTTTCCGATAAATAAAATTAGAAAAATCGGTAACGAGTAAAAAAATAATAATAAAAAAGACCTTGTATGTCAAGATTGCCAGTTCACAGAAGTACACAATTTTAATCAGAAATGTGTGCGTATGAATCGCTTTAAATTTGTCCTAAATACTACATCATCCCGCAGCACTGTTTTTACTTTATTTGCGTCACAAAAACGGAAACAACAAATTGGAACCTATAAGGTTCAGTGCTTCCCGCTGCTTCTACCTTTTGCTAAATTAACACATCAGCACTCAGAACCAATGTTGGGCGAAACGAAACTCATTTCTTAGGCCCCTCTCTATTGCACTCCCACCTGTCACATTTATTACATCTCCCACGACTCCTGTCCGCTCGAGAACTAGAAGAAAAAAATGGAACGTGCGCATATTTCTGGTCACGTAATCCCATCCACAACATCGTTTCGAACTCCTTTGTCCGTCCCAATGATAACGCGAAACAAATGGCCGTATTGCGCCAACCCGTTTGCAGAAACGACGAGCCCAAATTGAACATTCTGGCCGTGTATTATCTTTCGAGTCGCGTGTTGCCCATACTCTTTACATGAGCTCATCAAAACTTCAACCAACTTCTCAACGAGACGCCATTGAAATTCCGATCCACCCTTCATATTGCAGAAGGACCAACAGCGCCGATAGAAATTTGGCATCCAGTCTGTCCAGCAGGAAAAGAGTGAAAAAAAAAAATTCCTACGCCGTCTTTGTCGAAAGAATCGAAAAACGGCACATCGACACGAAATGAAATTGTAAAAGCTGCTCCTCCTTTTCTAGGAGACGAAACGAAGTTTCGAAAAAGCTACGACATCGCGACACGAAACGCGCGTTCGAAATAAAATAGCAGAAACGCGCGTGGAGGATGCCGAGCACGTGCGAAGCAGACGAGGGTGGTGCCAACTGCGCGTGCGCGTGAATCACGCACGGTCACGTGAGTCTTCCGGTTCCGGTGCTCGCGCTCTCTCTCTCTCTGTCGTCTGCTTCCACGGCTACCTTGGTTTGGGTTTGCTTCTCATCATGCGGCTCCCGTCGTCTTTCCTTTCCAATCCCCTGCTCTTCCCCCGTTGAAATTCCTGTCGGCCTTATTCACCCCACATCGTTCCATCTAAATGCAAATGCAATATTCTGTTTCAGGCCGTTGCTTTTTCGCCTCCTGCTTTGGCGCCTTGGCTGCCTTTTATAACGTATTATTGCCGACCGTGATATTTAGCTAACCCTGCTGCCTTCGTGGGGGCTGCCGCGTATATTTCATGGGCCAATATGTATGCGCTTGTTATGGACTGCCTCCTGAATGTCTCACTTTTTCTCCTCCCGTCTTACCCCCCTTTTTTTCCCCTTCGCGTTTGAAAGTTAAAGTGGAACTATGCATTTATTTTATGCACGCATCACGGGCTACTTTGTCTTCCTCGTGTGAGCTCTGGCATTAGGGAGTAACCTTTCGAAATGGCTTCCTCTCTCTGGGGTCAAGGTGATCGTATATTAATGGGCCGAAATATGTCACGTGGAACGGCGTCATGGCAACGGCCAATTTCATACACGTAATAATGATAATACCATTAGAAACTATATTGTAGCGGTAGCGTCATGAATTATCGCGTGGCGTACTGACTTCGCTCTGTGCTTTCGTTAAATGTCACCTTCAAATTCACCTTCAGCTTCACCTTCACCACGTGAAGTTCTGTGTGAACTTGCTTTGCGCGTTTGTATACACTCGATTTTCTACCCTACACTCTAAAAACAGAGCTTCAATACATAACACGTTGAAGGCCTGCACCGTATGACACCGTCATCGCTTTATTAGTCACGTTTTGCGGAAAACGCGGGGCGTACGCCCTTTCGTGACAAGTCATATAACTGCGTGTGTGTCACAAAAAAGGCGTAATCATCCCGTTTTCAACGAATCAGGAGGCGAGAACGATGTCATTCGAGATGATGGTTGGCTAAGAGCCTCTCCAACAACAACAACAACATAGATGAATGGATGATGATGATGTGGGATGTTTCCCTGCGTTGAGTGCAGGACCCTACCCCATTCCAGAGAGCCTCTCCAAAATGAATATTATTCTGCACAAAAATCAATGCCGCCACAATATATAATCAGATTGAAGCATCCTTGAAAATACACTATCTACGCTTTTCTACCCGTAGCATGTACACCAACTCATACCTTTTTTCCTGAGTCATTTGAATCGCATATCTCCAACATTTTTCACGTATCCCAAACCCTGTAACGCACAGTTCGTCGCACGACAACGAACAAACAAGAAACAGTGCTCAGAAGACAGTGAACAAACTCTCGTATATTACGGTGTAATTACTCGCCAACAAGGAAAGTAACGCTTGCCAGCTAACGAAGTTGCCTCCGCACAAAAGGTCTTTTTTTTTATCGTTCAATCGAGTATGCAGAAAAGCACGCGCTATATAGGCTCACAAGAGGGCGCGCGTGTTGCACCTGCTATCTCTATACATGTTGTTTATAAATGTGTATATACCCTGGAGGGGGCTGCTATTGGACAATCGCAGTTAATCAGAGCCAATTTGCATACGAATAGGCGGACCGAGGCACTACTCGTTTTGGAATTATGCAACACAAGCGGACCATGCATTAACCCGGACGCGTGGAACCGGGAAGGACATATCGGTTAACGAAGAACTCTTTCACGATGGTATGCACAATAGATGAGAGAGAGAGAGAGAGAGAGCAGCTTGTTTGTACACGAAGGTGGAAACGATTGGTTCGTGATGTCACGTGCTGGCTTCGGTTGGGCGAACAAAAAGTCTTTGTCTTGGCTCGGCTCTTGACAGGTGAAAATGGGATGAATGTGCTTTGGCTTGAAAAGAGAGACGGTGGACAACACTGGTGCGTCCGTGGGCCAATGGCGGTGAAACAATGTTCTATGCCGCGTATTATTTTTGTGCGGTCTATTGTGATCAGGGGTATGCTTGTGGTAACTGGTGTGATAACTATGGAGAAGAAAGCAGATGGCAGACCAAGCAGCACCAATACCGGCATTGTTGTCTAACTTTTTCTTTTCATAGTTTCTAGTGCCTTTCGAAGCGTTCCATGTCATCCACGCATTTTTTTTCGTTCTTTTTAATGCGAAATACTGAATATTCCAAAGGACAGCAAATACTCCTAGGTAACGTATTGTAAACAAGCCTTGCATGCTACCGTTGCCTGCAGACGGTTGCTATGTATGTACTGGTTTTTGATTGGATTGTGTTGGATACTGCTGTCAAACGCACACAGTGCACAATGTGACCATGCCTCCTTCAGTTTATTTCGCAAATATGCCGTTGTAATCCATTATATGTACTATCCAGTAGTCATAAAAATATCTAACGGACTGGCTGAGTCTTATGCGTGGTTCGCAATCACACAGTAACGCAAGGCCGCTCGTAGGGTGTGCTTTGGAATAACTCCCAATATCCGACAACCCGAGTAAGAAATTCAGGGACAACTCCAGGCACATCAACCTCATCAACACGTACTGGCAGCCAGAGATGTGACAATTCAACAACATACGCAATGCCCACGCTTCGAAACACGCAGCCGCAATCACTCAAAACCTCTCGAACTTCTTTAAGAGTCGTCTGCCCAAGGCAAACCTGGGACGAATGTTTAAAATACACACACGCAATATATGTCCTTTTCCGTAGCACGGCGCAGTCGTCGCCTTTCGACCATGAAATCGGAGAAGCAGTATGACAGCATCCATGCAAGCCTTACAGTATATAGGAATGCTGCAAGACGCTTCGTGATCCGCTTGTCCCGTTTGCTGTCGTGACATACAGACTGGAGATTATTGCGTGAAGATTATTTGCTCTTCGCTAGACAGACAGACAGACAGAATACACTATGGGCGTAAAATAGGAAGTACGTCTTCTTCGACGATATATGCTAATTTCGTGCCCATTCTCGTTCAGTGAAGATCGCCGGCAAGGTCTCCTGTTTTGTCAAGATGGAGACCTTGACATAATGCGATTGAGCGAGCCTGTATGGGATGGTGTACTGGCTGTAGCACATAGGAGAGCAGTTGTGCTGTATAGCCATATAGTCAATACGTAACGGTGTTACATTTTCCTGCTTTGGGAGTCTGTAATGCTGCTGGTATTCCTAGCAGTCAAGTGTTACAGTTAAAAATATAATAGGGTGGACAGCACATTACAATACATGTTTACTTCCATCCCTGTGCTTATATACATTCATCTTGTCCAGGCAAGCCGTAGCCTGACACTGAAAAAAAAAAAGGAGTGAAGTAGAGAAATTGGGGAGCAATCATTGCTTCTAGTTCCCTAGCCATTGTATCGTTCCATGTACCCGAAAATGACTCCCCAACACCGCAAATATGCCCAAAGCTTCCCATAGAACCCCATTCATCATAGTCCCCAAAGGACTAAAACCATGCTTCCCAGAGTGCACCTGGATTAGAAAACAAGCAGACAATAACTTTGCAACGACATATTTTAACGATTATTATGAATACACGCTCGCTAGGCAAGAGGCATCATCTACACACACTTTGAATGGCGACCACTATAGTTGAGAAGGAAAAACACAACGAACAAGTGACTTAATATCTTGTCAGTCCTTTGGAGTCACTTCATCTCTATGGGTATCACTGCCAGTGGCACTCGTTACTGTGGAGTTACGGATGGAGGATGAAGGGTGAAGATGTGTACGTAGAGGGTGCGTGAGTCCGTCGGGGAGTGCAAAGGGCTGAAGGGTCGTTGGGCAAGACCCGCCTCCTGCAGAAAGAGAACGAGGTTTCACGGTGTTCCAAAAAAACGTGCGCCTCCCGTTTTTAACCAATCAGGGGGCTGAACGATGTCATTCGAGATGGTGATTGGCTAAGAGCGTGCTATGTGATGAAGTTCGGTTTTTAGAGCACGCTGTCGGCACATAAGGACGATAGTGCTGCCAGCTGACGTGTTCTCAAAGACACAAAAGTGAAAAGTCGGAAAACTGAGTTCAGCTATACAGCAAGAAAACACACCCAAGAACAAGAGGTGTAATTTTGAAATATGCAAAATAGAATATATACCTGGAAGGATGTTGTAGCTCACTGTTCAAGCACAACGGACGATTCCACTCTTTCACTCTCTCCCAACACTTGATTACTAGTACTCGGCTTGTATATTACTGCTGAGGATAACACTGCGCTTTCAAAACAGGAACTTCACCGCACATCATGGATGCGCGCCAACCATTGCACAGAATGATATACCGTTATCACTCCTGATTTGTGGGAAACGCGGGGCGTACGCCTCCCGTTTTTAACCAATCAGGGGGCAGAACGCTGTCATTCGGCATGGTGGTTGGCTAAGGGTGTGTTATGTTGTGAAGTCATTCTGTAGAGTGCTGCAGCAACGGAAACAGGGACATTAAAGAATGCTGCACTGCTTGCATTGCAGCAGTATTCTACAGCACGATTTGGTACCAACTACCCCGTCTCGTTCCGTTAATGCTTTGTGGTGAAGTTCAGTTTCCAGAGCGAGCGCAGCGCCCCCTATTTAACATCCCGACGTTCGAAAACCGAATGCAAAAACGACTGCAGGCCACCCCGGTGTAGCGTGAAAATACGGTTAATATGTTTCCCTACAAAACAGACTGAATGTAAAGCATCCCCCCATCCCCCACTCTCGGGTGTCGCCATTGACGCCCGAGTCGATATTGCGTCACCAATACCACCATTGGTGTGCACGTGACATGAGTGACACGTGGCTGCTTTTTATGCTCAGGAATAGCTTTTTCTTTTTTTTTAATGTTACGTCGTGTCGTTCGTCTTTTGTCGGGGGGGAGTTCCAATTTTGTCCCCTGCCACCAAATTATTCCAAAGTGTCAATCACCGCGCACTGTTCGGCGTTAGACTTGTCTTTGGCTCGGACTTTGACACGATGTCACAAGAGTGGTTCCAATCTTTGCTTCTTTTCTACCTTTTTTAGAAAACGAGAACATTGGAGAAATAGACTTCAAGAAGCCTGTATTTTTGTTATAAAGGGGAATACTTCTGACGACGTCTTAAATATAAAAGATGGCTTTCGACTCTGATAATCTACTCCGCTGTCCCGTTATTACAACGAAACTTTCACTGTTTCTGTTCATTACTGTTCATTTCTGTGCAATATTCTATTAAAGCCTCTAAATTAAAGGCGGACTTCGTACAAGTTCTAAGTATAAATACTAGTCGAAGAAATTATCGTTTTTATCACACCAACAGTTTACTGCCTTACATGGCACGCGCAAATAAATTTAAGGTCACCGTTGTTCGTCAGAACAATACGTACAAGGATGATTGTATACTCTTCGACCCCCCACTTGTTTCCCCCAAATGTCGTAATGACCAAATCGTCGTAATACAAGCATCATTTTATGTCTCTCGGTATCGTAGTAATTCATTCTGTGACATTGCGACATAGCTGTTACTCATTCTCGGTCCCGTAATAGCCATTGACGGTTGACATTAATAATAAATAAACAAAATTACGACCCCCCCCCCCCTCGAATACGCCCCGACTTTCTGTAACTTGTTTCCAAAGAACCAAGGATTCTCTCTCCAAAGAAAGAAGGATAAGCCTTGCAGTGGCAGAAATACCGCCCGGCGTAATATACGACGCAGGCATGCTAACTTCAAACCGATATACGCAACGTCGTTATACGTTTGAAACCGAACGATGCCTAATACACGAGCAGACGATCGTCTGCATGAGAGTCGTCTGCATGAGCGTCGTCTGCTATGTACTCGTATAACAGGGCAGCGTGTGTATCTGCATAGCATGCTGTTCTATTCTCTGGATTGGGCCAATGATTTACGAGGGATGGCGGTATACGTAATTGTTGTACGGCTGCGGTAGATGCCAGGAAAAAAAAAAAAAAAAAACGCGGCTTTAGAAAAAGACTTGAAAGACGCTGTGTGTGTATTCTGCTGGAAGTCTGGCCGGGCGGGATATAGCAGATGAGAATATTGTTTTATGTGCATCGCCAGTGTATTTCATTTGTACTGATCCTGGCATGTGGTATGGGCGTATACGAGGAATGCAGTAAAAGTCGCAAAAATATGGAATATTTCTGCGAGATGGTATTTATTAAGAAGGTTCGCGTAATATTGTAGCGTCGGTACATCAGGAAAAAGGGGGCTTGGAACGCGAGATTAATGTCTGCATGTCTGGGTTCGCCGGGAAGGGATATCAGATCCTCAGCTACTCGTCGTAAAGTCATATTAGACAGAAATATTGTCAGATATCTCTCTGAAACGCCTAATGACACGGTAAACATTAAATGAGTAGTGATGAGTGCTGCGAAGAAATATATGGTTTGTGTACGAGTAAAATGTGTGAGTGAAAAATGTACACTCGATGTATAAAGTCATGTGTAGCCATTACACATATGATACGAAGCAATACTACATTACTGCACATGTTAACACGTGACGTAACAGATTACAGACATGAGCATAATAAAGAGGGTAAACCTTCAGTAAAACACAGTAAGAGACAAGCAAATTGAGAAAATAAAATTGGCACAAAAGAAAGAAAGAAAGGAAAACATAGTGGGGACGAGAGATGGCCTGGCGAATTGCTTTTTCGTTTGAACCGATTGTGATTGTAGGTGACGATCTCAACAAGATATTACGAGATTAAGCCGAACCAGTCTCATTTGCGTACTTTTCAAATTGATTGCCTCAGAGAGGGAGAGAGAGAAAAAAAAGAAGGAATAATGCTTTTCAGAGCGCCAATTATCGAACCCAGATTAACAGCGTTCTTTTATCTCCACTTCTGATGTGGCTTTTGAATTCTCAACCTCCCTCGTTGTTACTTCTCTTCTCATCCCAGGCTGTCCGTTCGCAGACGTCTTCTGCGTCTCTTTCCAGCGGAGCAACCAATCGCCTGCGAGAGCGGATATGACGTCGTCTCGCCGAGGGCGGTATCTCGCGTCGCTTTCATGAAGCTTCGGCCTCCCCGCCTTCCGCTCGTCTGGTCAGATGCAGTGATGGCGTCCAACAGAAGGGATCGTTGGAAATTGTTCTGCGTTTTAGCAGTGGTTTTGCCCGCGCTTGTGCACTGCGAGGGAAACCAAGGTAAGGCTGAGCCGAGAGCTCATGTCCACGAGTGTCATCGGAGTGCAAACGACGTTTCTCGACCCGCAAAATGTGGCGAAAAGCACGTTGGAACGCTAGTGTCAAACACCCCGCACGGTGAATGCGATGGCAGACGAGAGCGAGCGATGCCCCTTCGAGGTAGCCGGTTTCTGCCGCCGTAGAGGCTGGTCAGCTTTGAACAAGCATGCCCCTCGGAAGGTGATTTGCTTTTGGAATTACCAGTTGTTTACCCACAGTTTCCTTCCAGTCATTTTTTTTTCCTCGGCGCAATAAACCGTGCTCGTGCCTCATAAGATTCCGCTGGTGGTTTTTCACCTCGCGTGGATTGGGAAGGGCTAGCCGTACCGTGATTGCCAAAATTTGTACCTGGCAGATCATTTCTGGGAGTGGTCATCGATCCATCTTCTGTCTCGGAATTTCAGATTTTCAAATGCGATAACGCGTGCTGATCACGCTATGTTCTGCTCTGATCGTGTACTGATGGATGCGATGTTAAAGCACGCGACTGTTGGGTTTCCTGCCTTGCAGACGATCGTCTGCTACAGTTTTTCTAGCAGAACGCGAACAAGTTGACAGCGTTTCGAGAATCTGCATTCGTTATGAACGTCGAGGCATGTTCCAACCTGCTTATTGTCACGTTTCTTTGCGGTCCAAGATGGAAAAGTTGTTTTGTGCATCGGAATCATCATATGTGCGACGAGCTTGAAATCAACGACGTCGTTGTTGATGGTCTATCTTCTGCCGGAAAGCCTGTTCCGTTGTGTGTCGTGCTGTAGTGTGCTCCGCGAGAAAAAAATCGAAGTGTGACCTCGTTACCGCGCCCGCCGAATTTGGATTTTTCACGTTCACCCGCTCGATTTGAGTTCGCGTCGCATCGAAGGTAAGTCCCTGCATTCCATCAATTTTCTTGCATCCGGGTGTTCAACGTGTATTGAATGGAATTTTGAGAGCTTTCGGTGCACCGTGCGGTAGGTCTGTGGCGAGGTGGACCAGGTGATAGATCGATGTGGAGTTCAGAGCGTGCGGGTTATCTATATATCGACATGAATACACAAACACCACTTTAGGGAGAAATGCGTAAATAAGATCGTCGCTCTTTTATGATTGAGAAGCAAGTTTTTACTTTCGGCGTGTTGTGTGCAGCGCTTCCGGTTGTTTGATACCGTCAGCTGATGCAATTCGCAAAGGCAGCTCGTAAAGTACTGCTACTCTCTGTCGCATTCGAAGTAATGTTTTTCCATAACGCATTCTGGCCGTTTGTTTAGATCAGACAGGAACGTCGGAAGTACGCAGAAGATAGGTAGTGCTCAAACCGCATATTTAACCGAGTCAACTGTCATTTTAGGAGACGTGTTAGCGTCTGCGAAGAATGTCATCTTATCGTTTTACGAGTAAGAAAGTTCAGCACGCGAAATTGAGAAGAAAGTGATGCACTACTTGAAGGGATCTCATAAACCGGAATTCCGTGTTGTGAAAACAGATCTGGTCGATCCGTATGAAAATGCCTCAGGAAAGACACTGTTAACTCTTACATTGGCCGTGTGTCAGCATCTCGTTAGACGTAACTGTAAAAGACCAAGCTCAGCTTATTTTTCACTTCTAAGGATGTCCAGATGGAGGATATCCTCCGTATGAACTTTCCTCTGACCATATATTTCTGGGGCTGCCGTGGTGCACGAAATACATACGCGCTACATAACGACCGTTTTGTCAGTCTTTTGACAATCAGTTTGTCCCCAGAGTCACATGCATCTTTCTACAATTATTTCTTCTCGCTTCATTACCTTTCATTAGCATGCAGCAAACGACTATGAGCGCTGTAATGGAGTAGCCGGAATCCACGTTTTTCTTTCTCTCTCTCTCTCTTTTGATTCGATAGCATTTTCAATCTTGTTTGTGGCACGATACCTCCTTTATCGTCGCATGTTCTAAATGGCGCCTTCGCTTTCTCAGTCGCTGGACTATGTATAGTTACTTACGTTTTCACTCCAGGATGCTTTGCATTTCGTTCCGACCAGTAAATGTTGCCCTCTTGTGGCTGTAAATTGACCTACATGACAGCGTGCTCTTTGCTAGTACTTCGAGATGAAACCACGTGAGTGACCCGCCGGTTCGTCTTGACGTTTTCAAGTAGGAGGCGTATTAGCATCACGGCTAGTAATAGAAGTAGGGTCCACATTCTTGTCCGCTCCCTCGTTGAACAGTCATTCGATCGACGTGGAGCTGACGTCATCGTTTTCACTACAAACTACCGATACGATTGGCTACCAAGATCATCGTCATAATGGTTTATGAAGTTCGTGCAACTGTGGCATAAACAGTATTATGACGAAAGTAAAGGGGACTTGTCCCTGCAACGTCGACTCTTCTTGCATCGCGACGGTGTGACGGGACAGACTCGTCTATGTTCTCCGTAGACTCTCTCACTTTCTCTCTTTGACTCTATGGTTATTTACAACGTGTACAAGCGACCAAACAAACAAGTCACCAAGGACACACATTAAAAGGGTTACAAATCACCCAAGTGGTGAGGCGACGGCGAGGTTCCATTGGGGAACAGAAGGGACAAAGCCATCCCAGATGGTCCCTTCCATTTTGGGCACCGCGACAAAGGTCACCGCCTGTTCGCGGGTATGTCCTTTATTTGAAACTGTAGAATGTAGCAAACGAGCAAGTTGCCGAATCGAAGAAGTGGGTAACTAACATGACCTTGAGCTTCATGCGAAATACCAGTGAACACAAGATGTTGACGGAATGACAATATTGTTCAGATGCGACCCCCGCGGGCTGATGCTGTTCCAATACCGAAGTTTGAAAGAACGCGACTCAGAAAAGACGGAGCATCTCCAATAACATACAGGTGCCTCCTCAGTAGCTCCAAATGTGCGTATTTCGAATCTTCCCGGGGGGGTCCTGTTTTGTATTTGTTTCCATAGACAATGTCTCAGCAAATCTTTCTTGTTTGTGAGAGTGCTACTTGGCCCTTGGGAAAACTCATCCTGGCAACGTTTGGTCATCGACCTCTCTCGAACATTTCCCAGCCGGACACAGGACTTGCCACTCGTCTTTGACAGTGTCATATACGATCGTGTCAATTAATGTTGGTGCAGTACATTTGGATGCATCATACCTGCTGGACCCCACTGCTTTCATTTTAGTAGCACCACTTTCAATTTGCTAGCAACTAACAACCCATGAATGCGGAGTAGTATATAGGTCCTAATCTTTGTGACTGATCTAACCAACATCAAAACTCTATGCGGTGGTGATATCGAACGTTGTTGACTATTTCTCTCTCTTCCACTATGTGATATCTTCTTCGTTGGGTGTTAATCCACGCTTAGCAAAAACGCATTCGCGCAGACCATTTGTTACCGACAGTGGGCGGGGGCTTCTCTTCTATAAGATGTGTTCTGAGCGGGGAACAGGTGTGGGGAGAAACCAGGTACAGAAACGTTATGATAAATCGAGTGGATATTTGTCAATCCTCCGAGAGAATCAGCTATATAGCGTCGAGGTGTCTTGGGCGTTGGCAGCGTTGCGCCGATTCCAAGCGCGCAGAGGTGACGACTCGATAACGTATATACACGACAGAGCAGTACATCGATAGTAATGTTATTAATGGTTTACTGGCGGCGACTGTCTGGCAGAATTATGGCGACTATGACGTAAGACGCAAGATTAGGCGCGAGATCTTAAGAGCAAGGAAATGCTGATCGGCAGTCGCGTATACGCTCTTGGAGTCGGAAAAATTAGGTTGTAGGTGAAAAAGACTCGCTGCATTTTGTTATTGTCATTGTACGGTGGCGCCGCGAAGCAGATGTGGCTATGAGTAGTGTACACACGTGACCAAATAAAGAGAAGGCAGCAAAAAGCAGTAGGAGACGGGGATTGTACAGTGGACCCTCGTTATTACGACCGTGGTCGTTCCCGAAAATTTTTGTCATAACGCGGAATTGTCATATTAACGGGGGAGATTTGCAGAAGTTCCACAGCATTGTCCCCCAAGAGTATGGTCATAAAGCGCGTATGTCAGATTATCGGGGGTCATATTAACGAGGGTTCACTGTATATGCATACTGGGCACAGACTTCAAGGGAAAACTCTACCGACATCTTGCTCGTGAGTCAGCTGCGAAGACCCAGAGAAAACCTGAGACAGCACAACCGGTGCAAGGGATTCCAACCTACGCGCGACCTCCTCCTCGTTCTAGCTAGCACCAAAGAAAGAACGGGAGGTATAGAAAGAGATGCCCATCACAGATATGTAAATGAGACAGCAATATATAGGGAGCGAATGTTCAACAATCTGCTACGCCCCAATCTCGTGTACACAGAGTACTTCGCGGGACTTTAATTTGGCGCTGCGTATATGTTCTGTGCGGTGGATACTATACGGAGCGCGTCTGCGTCTGATTGCTGCAAGTCTGAGGCTTTCGAAAAGGGTATCCGGCATTGTCGTTGCTTCCGAGACACCCACGTAGAATGCAACTTTTCCTCAGTTAACTCGACGTTCGACGATCAAGCGTATATACACTGACGAGTTCGAGAATCAGGGTGGAATGACGAAATAATGTTCGAAGGAGTGCGAAATACAATACAATACAATACAATAGCGGTTGAACAAATAAATGAAATTTAAATCAAATGAAATGAAATATATGTTCAGCAGTGTAAAAATGCTGCCAAAGCATGTTAAATGTTCGCTATAAAGTACATGTAGTCCTTCAGTACGTTGTACGCTGTGGAACGGTTTGATTTAGTTGGATATGGAGATAGTGGCTTCCTCATAACACAGGAGCCGACTACTCCAAAGCGCTCGAACATACAAATTAAAATCTGAAAAGAAATAAACATCCATAAAATAAATAAAAATGTAAAAGTAAATAAAACGAATAAAAGTAAATGAAAATATTGAAAATAAAAATTAATAAAGAAATAAACAAAAATCTGGAAATAAAAAAATTGAAACTAAAAATCTTGAAGAAAAAAAAAGAAGTCTAAAATGTTAGAGGGGCTGTCCACAAGAAATGCTCGATATCTCCACGGTAAACGCGTTATACACCGTGACGTTGTGTTCTCGTTCTGTCCGATACATTGCTGGGCTGTCGATGTATCAGCACCGTAAACATATACGGCAAGTTATATTTGGCTTCTGGACGCCTATCGCTTTGGGCTATATGGTCACGGATAGGGCATTATCGGGTATGTTTACTCTGAAGAGATAGCTGCCAATGACACGGTGTCAGGAAAGCAAATAGACGCTTTGTTTTGTGTGTAATTGTCCACTTGATCACAAGATAACTTGTATCGGGCCAGATAAATATTAGTGTTGTGACACATAACAACGGTATAGGTTTCACGAGAGTATCTACCGCGCCCAAACATGGATACCGTAGGTGATTGGAACATGAATCGTAGTAATAATGTTGGGTCTAAAGGAGATTCATATCCTTGAGTCTACGCTCAGTACAAACAGCCAGTACCCTACTTTAGGAGCTGGTTAGGGTAACGAATTACTCTTGAAAGTTCGAACTATATTCATGCCGTATTTGTGGAGGCATGCGCCTGATATTTCAAGCAGTACAGCAGCATAGTGCTATTGATGTATAGTCATTGCCGAACTGTTGTTGTTATTGCTTATGGATTTAAGGAGAGATTTGCCGAAACAGGGCTGGTCTACCTGCCTGGTATAGGAAGGCATGTGAGCAACAGTGCATAGGGGAAGCTAACAGCTGTACCCATCACGAACAACTTGAAAGTTCGTCCCAAACGCGCTAGCGGTCTCAACGGGTGTACCTCGAAATGAAGCGATCGAAGTCCCCGTTGCAAAATAACCAAGCCTAGCGTCCGTTAAAAAGTGGCCTTCGTTCGCTAAAATGACTTGCACAGGCATCGAACACCCGATGACTTGAGTGGTTAAACAGTGATGTCGCGTTTTTAAACACGGCATATCATCTTACGCAGACTTGGAGGTATCTTGGGTACAGTACTCAAAATACTGTGTCTTAAATACTTTTGTTGGTACCTTAGTATCCTATTGAGTACGCTTCGTGAAAAGTATTTCTACTGTAATTAAAATACCTTTTTTTTTTCAGTATTGAGAACTCAGTAATCAAATTACTCATTGTTTTTTGTGGAATATTCAAATTTGCATTCTCTCTCTCTCTCTCTCTTTGCTGAACTTTCCCTAATTTGCAGGTTCACATTTTGACGCTTCTGCTGCTGCTTATCTTTTGAGTATCTTAGAAGTATCTTAAATACTTTTCATAGTATTTACTACTCTACTCAAAATACATTCATTTCTAGCTACCTTTACTGCATTTCAAATATGTTTTGCGCTCAACATTTAGTGACGTATTTCACATACTTTTTTTTTTTTTTTTGTAGTATCTTCTACATGTCTGATCTCACGAAGCAATAGAGCAATCTCCTTGGGTTTGCTTGTTTCGGGATCGGGGATTTCGGAACCGGGAATATCGAGGTCCTCCCGTTTCAACCCGTTGCAGCACTCGCTATGTGAACAAAGTTCATCTGAAAGTTCGTCGTTCATCTGAACAAAGTAGGACGTCTGTCCGTTCCAAAGCGTACTATTCGATCGTCATTAAATGATAAGCACCCGTTGTCTCTTCATGCATGCGTATACTCTCGCTCTCTCTGTTCAAGAGTGTACAAAAACAGGCAGAAAAGAATGAAAAGCCCCCGTGACCAGTTGCAGCTCAGCAGGACAACCACTGATGAACTGGCGTGTGAATTCCCGCTCAAAGCACGCTCACAGCCCCTACCATGTGTGCTAAGTGGTAGGGCTCCCAATTGTTCCGGCCACGGTTTTCGCCTCCGGGGCCCGTGGTTCTTTCTCGACGTTCTGTGTCGGTTCCCCATCACAGAGCCAGGGGCTATGACGCCTCTTTCGTTTCGATCGATGACGATATGGCTGCTAGCAGCGCCAACACACGCTCGCATGCTTGCCTGAGCTGCTGCTGGCAAGCGATATGCTGCTCTGGTCCGTCTGTATATATAGCTTGTTCCTCACTGTGTGTTGTGTTCGTGAAAAGTTCTAAGTATTATGTTAGGGAGTTGAGTGGTTCAAGGGGGGGGGGGGGGGGCGTTTGCCTTGTAATGGCGTTTCTTATCAGTTTCTGCCTCGTACACGATGCGATACACTGTAATGTTGCGATGACAGACACGGCAGAATATTGAATGATTGCGACAGCGTGCAGCGGTAGCTGTCGGCGTTTTTCGACGTTTTTCCTGGCGTGTGCATGGTTTACCCGACAGTTATCGGCTAATAGAAATCACAATGTAATTTCCCGTTTTCGTTTTACGGCTAACGAAGACGTAAACAGACATTTTTCACAATCATCGTATTTCTGTATGGTTGTCTGATCTGCATCAACAAGTGGCCCTGTTTCCTGCATTGTGCAGCAATTTATCACTTTTCATATGTCCTGGAACGTCCCTCTGCATTCGGTGTTTTTCGATTAAAACCGAATGACGGAAAATTTACCCGGCGTGTATTTTTCGGCACTTTTCGGTTAAAACCGAGGACGCGGAACCCTAATTATAATCGAAGCTGCCATGGTTCGTGGTATACGAATATCGAGAAAAGGTCTTAGGGCGCAGGCGAGTTGGTATACATGGCAACCAGGCTGGTAGCACGAGACACACAGAGAGAGGCGACACGTTCTATAGAACATAGCTAAATATTTAATGACAAAGGCCTGCGTTCCCAGCGACATTCCCAACGTTGACAACGTAGGCTGTTGTCATTAAATGTTTAACTGCGTTCGAGAGCGTGTCCTTTCTCCCGCCCTGTCTCGGGATACAACCCGCCCGGACGAATATCGATATTGTTTCAATTCAGGCCGGTGTGAAGTGGACCAGTCTGCTGCACTCTGAAGACAGAGCTTCACCACATAGCACGCTGTGCGCCAACCATTAAAACGAATGATAGGATCATCGCTTCCGATTCGGAGAGAGGGGGAAGGGGGCGTACGCCCCTTTTGTGTCAGTTTGGATAGATGATACAGTCTAAAAGCAGAGCTTCACCGCACAGCACGCTCCTATAGGAAACCATCATCCAGAGTGACGTCGTTCTTCCCCCTGGATTTGACGAAAATGGGGCGTACGCCATTTTGTGGAAATTATGAACTGCATAATGCCACAAAAATGGCGTACGCCCCCCCGCTTTCTGCAAAACATGGATAAAGAACCATGCCACTCGGGAATCGGGATGATGGTTTGCTAGGAGCCTGCTATGCGGTGAAGTTCATTTTTAAGAGTGTAGTTGGCAAAAAAAAGGCGTACGCCCCCCCCCCCCCTCTCTCTCTCTCTTGGAATCACAGAAGTGAGAAACCCAGCCATTCGTGGCAAAGCTTGGCAGAGAGCGTGCTGTGCGGTGAAGTTCTGTTTTTTTTAGTGTATATAGTCGCGCTCATCATGATGTGAACCAGCACCCTTCCGCCCCTGTATACCTCGGCGCGCACAATATGCGAAGCACTGGAAAATACGGCTATGCATCGGCTATACGTCGGCTAATGCAAAACCGCCGTGCACACAACTCGCGGCGAACGTTACCGGCTTTCTCAATCGAATTAGGTTATCTGCTCGCCTCTGTTCTTTCTTTTTTTTTTCTTTTTTATGGCGTGAGCGCTTCTGTCTTCATCAGGAACTCGTTTACCTTTTTTTTTTGTCATCTTTTCATTTTCTTTCTCTTTCTCTCTCTCACCTTCCCACAAATCCCGTTTGCATATTCATTTATTCAGCAGCGTGTTTTCCTTTACAAAAAAAAAAAAAAAAAAAAGAAAGAAAGAAAAGAAAACCGAGCTATTCCCTTTCTGGGCCCTTGTTTTCTGAATTTTATATAGATTATCTTTTCGGCACTTCGCAGCTTTCAGCGTGTGGAATGCAAATTATTCGTTTTCCCCCTCTCCTTATCATATTTGTTATCTCTTGAAATGTTGTGCAGCCTAGTACGTGTACAAAGTGCGATAAGGTTTGACGCCTGTCCGGTTGCTTGTATTCTGGGCAGCGTCCGGAAGGGTTATAGGAAGTCCTCTGAAACATTTTCTGGAGTTTTCCTGAAGTGCTTAAGGAAGGAACCAGGGAATATTGACTGATGTCGAAGGAAGTCGGGCCTGAAGGTGCAATTACTCCCCTCGCTCTATACTTGGGAGTGGTGAAAGGATTGATTGCGTGAAGTCCACAATCTACGAGTCTGTTGGAATTTATTGTCCATGCGTGAAGAAAAGGAATGCTCCATGAAACGTGTGTCATGGAATGCAACAACAATTATATTCTGAAGATGAAGTCGGGAGGTTTTCCACTCTATGGGAGTGGAATGCAAATTGGTGGTAAACGTTACTGAATGAACTGAACATATGCTCAGGACACAAATGTCAAGAATAAGCGAGTAGATGTTGATAATGATGGTGATAGGAACAAGAGTGAGTGAGCAATATTTTTTTAGTTGTTGTTTGTCGTGTTTTAAAAAAAAAAATATTTGTGTATGAACTTTTGCGTAATATGTAGTATCCATTCATGAGCATTTCACCGCCGTGCAGGTGAAATTCCTCCTCTTTTTTCCGCATCCCACAAATAGCAATCGCCATATCGCCTTATAAACAGCACGCCATTGCAACAATTCAGACGGGGAGGTTGTGGGTTCGAATCCTACCACCGCGGCTGCGCTGTCTGAGGTTTTCCCCTGGGTTTTCCGAAGGCATTTCGGAGGAATATCGGCCCAGTTCCCCCTGAAGTCGGCCCAGGACGCTTACTAACCCCCTATACCCCACTGCTTCCTCCTGTCCTCTTTCCACCTGTCCGCATCTGTCGCTACTACACTAGCTACACATAGCTACTACACTCTTAGAAATGAACTCCACCGCATAGCACGCTCCTAGTCAACCGTCATCTCGAATGACATCGTTATCTGCCCCGATTTGTCGAAAACGAGAGGCGTACGCCTTTTTTGTGACAATTATGAACAGCGTAAGTGTCACAAAAAAGGCGTACGCCTCCCGTTTTCAACAAATCAGGGCAGATAGCGATGTCATTCGAGATGACGGTTGGCTAGGAGCGTGCTATGCGGGGAAGTTCAATTTTAAGAGTGTAGACCTGGAGTAGCCTGTCCCGCGGTGAGCGGGCTCAGATCTCCTTTTTTTTCCTATCATCGTCGTCATCATCATCATAATCGAATTACGAATCACGGAATTAAAAAAAAAAGTATATATCTCACGTAAAGCACTACTATAAAGACCACACACCCTTTTAGCTCTTTATACGACTGCTGGCCACTTGAGCGTACCGTGTTGACCTCAACCATTTCACACGAGGCGTATCATTCACGCAAGCACAGCCTCATCACCAGACCTCGACTTCACATATACTCACAATTTTAGCCGAATTCCACAATGGAGCCCCCCGCGTCTTTCAAACTGCCAGGATGCGCGTGATTTCGTGGCCGAGACTGATGAAGTCAGGTCGAGCAGGCAGGATGTCGCTGGGTGGCGGGTTTTAAGTTACGCGCACGGTCGGACGTTTCGGCATTTTTTCAAGGAGGGAGGGAGGGGGGATGAACTGTCACGGATCGCGGGGCGACGACGACGCGTCGGAGTCGTGGGATCTTTCGACAGGGCTATCGATCAGGAGACGACCTCGGGATGGACGTGTTTGCCCAGACCGGTAGCAGAGGAGACCATCCGTCATGCTCGACTAAACCTTCTTCTATTTATGTATGCCACCATAGCGGCCATTCCTTCCCGATCCGAATGTCGAAAGAGGCAGACGCTGTTGTTTGATTGCCAGATTAATGAAGCGAGCGGGTTCTGGTTTTTGCCACACGATGGGCAGGCGCGTTTATGTTTCGCTTTCTTCGATGATGGTGAGGATGGGTCGGTACCTTTTTTTTTTCTTTTTTTTTCTTTTTTTTTTTTTGCCTTGTAGCTCTCTGTAGCTCGTACACTCTTAGAAATGCGCTTCACCGCATAGCACGCTCTTAGACAGCTGTCATCTCGAATGATATCGTTATCTGACCTGATTTGTTGAAAATGGGAGGCGTACTCCTTTTTTTTGTGACAATTATGAACCGCGTAAGTGTCACAAAAAAGGCGTACGCCTCCCGTTTTCAACAAATCAGGGAAGATAGCGATGTCATGCGAGATGACGGTTGGCTAGGAGCGTGCCATGCGGTGAAGTTCATTTTTAAGCGTGTGGTTTTCGTCGACGACGTACGGCGTGCATGTTGTATTGTGTTTAACTGTAATCATTTAGGAATACCCTCTTAGAGCATCGTACGCCCCCCCCCCCAATCATTTAGGAAGAGTTCCCAGGCAACGGAATAAAGTGCCGTGTTCTTTTGGTGGCGGCGGTGATGGTGACGACTGTCAAAGAGGAGGACGGGGTCCTGCGTCCTGGGCCGACTTCCCAGGGAACTGTGAGCCGACATTTATCTTAAACCATCTGAGGAAAATCTCAGGAAAAAAACACCCATAGACTGCATCGGCGCACGGATTTCTAACCCGGATTCTTTTGGACTGTTGCGAAGGTTATAGAATTCGCTATGCCGAGTTTCTGACGCGATCGATTCACCGAATTCATGGGTGGAAGCAGAATTCGCTACATACCAATGAAATACTATTAATGATCAAGTTTTAGAAGCGTATGAATTTTTTTTTCATTTACGTTGTTTCCATTGATTGACCGCTGTGAGGCGCTCCCCTATGCAGTATTTTTTATTTTTGTTTTATTTCACTCAGGCCACCAGAACGAATCTTCAAAAGTGCAGCACACAATTTGAAGTTTTCTCTTGCTATAGTTTATCCCCAAAAATTGAAGCAGGTGGCAAGTTACCACCGCGTGCGGTTCCCTCATTACGCATCGTGGAAACAAACCAACGCCTTGTCCTTTCTCTCATTTTTATTCTTTCCCCCTCGTCCTTTTTATATATATATACTGTATATATATATATATCCTGAATCTTGCCTCCATCCGGAAGCAACATTAATAGAGGACCGCGGCGAAACGAAATTTCGCAGTCTCGAATCTTTCCCACCCGTGGCATCTCACGTCTTTCCCAACCCCTCCCTCCTGCTGCTCTCTCTGGCATAGTATACGCGAACGCAGACGACGAATCCTACACCCCGGTTCGTCTGCGAAAAAATTCCGTCGTCGTTTCCGCTTTCGGTACAGAAGCCACGTCGCGGTCCATTCTTTCCTGCTTTCTCCGCGCAACTATAACAGATGACTTGTGCGAAGAACAAAGTATATTCCATGTGAAAGCAGACGATCGTCTGCTTTGGTTCGCGACGGAAAGTTCTCGTTTTGTGAGGTCGTGTCGGTACGGACATTTATTAACGGCGTTGTGTTTCGGTCTTTCCACCCGTTTTTTGTTGGTCCGTACATCCTTTTGTCTTCTTCTTCTTATTATTTTTTTTTCTCAGGCCACTAGGAGGAAACGGCGCCGCGGTCTGCTTAAGAAATAAACAAGAAGAAAAAAAGTCGAAGAGGGGGAACTTTAAATAATAAACAAAGTAAAAAAGAAAGACTGTTGCCGCCACCAGGCTTTGGGCTGGCCGGCTGGCCAGTTCATCTTTCACGGAGATGACCTTGAAAAGACTCCCCCCCCCGCCCCCTGCCTTGCCTCTTCGAACTCGTCTGCCGTTCGGTGTTTCTTGCCCACTGATAGCGTTTGCCTTTCCGACGTGCCTGGCTCCACTGTTGATGTTGTTGTGGTGATTGTTATTGTAACTGCAATGACGTTTCCCCCCTCATTTTTTCCATCTCTCTCTCTCTCTCTCTCTCTCTCTCTCGTTTTTGTGCCACCGATAATCCAGCGTTTGAGAAGGCATAGCCTCCGCGGAAATTACTTTTGCTTCTCGTGCAGCCGGTTGGTCAGTCAGTCAGTCAGTTAGTTAGTCAGCCGTGACGTTCTGTTTTTGATGTCTTGGTTCTTGAATTGGAGTTACTGTGGATTTCCGCTCGTCTTTTGTTCCGTTGAATGAGTGATATGTGTTCGTTGTGGGGCACGAAACAGGAAGACTGAAGGAAAACATAAATGGGGGACGGAATGGTCCAAAGTGTATAGCCGCTGCAAGACACCCTGGTTGGGATAGCGGTTCGTCTTTGTGTTTTAGAGGAGAGACTTCGGGAGTGATGGAGTTAAAGGCGGCCTTTTTCAGTGCATTGTCCACTTTTCATTTTGACGTTTCTTCTCGCACATCGTCTTCCAGAAAGTCTGGGAAGTCATTGCATTGTCCATGGTATGTCCCAGGACGAACTGTCGCAATTCCTAATCAAAACCCTATGGAAGGGCCTTTGTCGATGTGCTTGGACAAGTCCTATGCGAAATGATGCCACCCATGCGAAGCCAATAAATATTGAGCAGTGCTCCAGATGGATCGTTCAGAAGCTGATCATGTTCAGTGGCGCTGACATGCTCTCAAACTGCCTATATTTTTCTGCCTTACTATGCTGTATTACAGTCCATGACATCATCATTCATGACTTAATTGTTGCTGTTGTATAATTGAATTTAAATATGCAGCCTAAGCAAAACCGCAGCCTCACATTTCACCGATATTTCGAACGGAGTCTGCTGTGCTTCTAGTGATTAATTATTCTATTAATGTATCGATGTCTGCATCTTTACCGGTGTTTATGTTTATTGATGTATATTGATTCTTTCATTAATGTTTTCGAACTTTACGTTGGTACTCAACACTATATATACACGCAGCAGAGAGCAGAAAATATTGGAGCCTTCGATCACCCCGGAAGACTGCGAGGCAATTGGCTAGCATGTGTTTTCGCCGAATGTGACCTCATCCAACAGAGGGCGGTCCCATCGTTTTAGTCATTATTTACTCTCTTTGGCTCGTTCTTTTTCTTTTTTTCTTTTTTACCTGGCGCGTGGATGCTTGTGTACGAAGAGGTTTCCCTTTAATTAAACCCTTTGGTCCTCGTAGCAGCAACTCTATAGCCTCGTTCGAAGACGCGCGCGTTCCTTTATAACTTGTGGGAAATGAGCTAAGAAGACCGGTTTTGAATTTCGGCACAGCGTGTTGCCCTCGCAGCTGCTCCGTTGCGAAGGCTGCTCTATGACTATATAACATTCATCTTTTTTGAAGGCCCTCGTACAAAATGCGTTGATCGGGCCGGTTAGTATTTATGTATTCATTCGAAATACGAGAATAGGCCGAACTCTAACAATGCTGAGAACACGTTATATGATGTACAGCGAGCGTACACTCTTAAAAACGAACTTCACTTCATAGCACGCTACTAGCCAACCATTATCTCGTATGATATCGTTATCTGACCTGATTTGTTGAGAACGGGAAACGTACGCCTTTTCTGTGACAATTATGAGCAGCATAAGTGTCACAAAAAAGGCGTACGCCTCCCGTTTTCAACAAATCAGGTCAGATAACGATATCATTCGAGATTATGGTTGGTTAAGAGCGTGCTATGCGGTGAAGTTCATTTTTAAGAGTGTACTGCGTGTTAATCCACGCCGAGGGTGAATGAAACGTACACGCTGTGTGGCTAGTCGGTACGGCAAGGCTGCGGTTGGTCGGTATATGTCCAAACTCTGTGTATATAAACGTATCCCCCACCCTCTCACACACTGCGATGTAAAGATCGACGTAGTGAAAATTTCACGCGATATATGCTCACGGCCGACAGCGAACTGCAATGTGCGCGGGATCTTCAAACAACCCCTGATCCAAAGAGGTTTTCTAGAACACCTGCGTACACGTCACGAATCGCTGTTGAATCATATTCCGCCATGCTCTACATGCCTTAGCGACGTTTATTGAACCCAATTTACTGAGATAACCTTTCGCGCCGCGTCAATATACGCAAAATCTTGTTCTATCTGTGCAACATAACGAGTACCACGGTTCCTATTCTGGCCCTTGAAACTCTTGAATACCCGGGAATTTGAAAATGCCATTTTCAAGGTCTGGAAAGTCTCTCTCTCTCTCTCTCTCTCTTTTTTTTTTACAGTCTTCGAAAATTCTCGATTTTGCATCTTTTTCTTGTTCTCATGGAGCTGCTTGTTCAAATTGCGCTTTTCCGGAGCCAGAACCATACACTCTTAGAAATGAACTTCGCCGCATAGCACGCTCTTAGCAGACAGTCATCTCGAATGATATCGTTATCTGCCCCGATTTGTCACAAAAAAAAGAGGCGTACGCCTCCCGTTTTCAACAAATCAGTGCAGACAACGATATCGTTCGAGATGATGGTTGGCTGTAGGAGCGTGCTATGCGGTGAAGTTCATTTCTAAGAGTGTGCGGTTCTGACTCTGGAAAAAGCGCAGTTTGCACAAGCAGCTCCACGAGAACAAGAAAAAGACGCAAAATCGAGGGTTTTCGAGGACAGTAATAAAATACCAGGTTTTCCAGGGAAGGTACCCGGGTTCGAATCCCGGTGCCGGCTGTGCTGTCTGGGTTTTTTTGCCCTGGGCTTTTTCCTCTGGTGCTTTAAGACATATGTCGCCACAGTTCCCTTAGAATGTTTACAATTTGATCGTGCACTCCCAGCCGAGTACAGCTGTTTCGTCCTACTTGGGACTCGTCAGCCGAGCGTATAGGGAAGTGACACGATCTTTGGGTCGGCACTAACAGTGCGTCTCGGCGAGATGTCAATGTTCCACGGTGACAGCGCCACCTGTGCAGGCCGCAGTGCAAGCCAGCGAGTACATATACAGAGGAAAAATAGCGAATGCTCTATGGCTTAGAAGTCGGCCCAGGACGCGCATTCCCCCAGGGCGTCAGTGGTGACGTCGCCCACCTCTGTGAGAAAAATAGAAAAGGTGTCAGTTTCAAGAACAAGAAAGAAAAAAAAGCACTGTTCTCTAAAACATTACTTCCAACGTCGATCCGAATAAAAAACAATATGACGCACAATAAGCCACATCCCGACGGCCCCCGGCCACCACGACGACGACGACGACGACGAGCCTCGAAAAAAGCCACGGAATGGGCCGGGTAATTTCGTCGTCTCCACCAAACCGGAAGCTTCCTCTTTATATATACAAACTCCTTCGGAATAAACGAACGATGAATGTCCGAGAGGTGGCCTCGCGTCGTGAGTTCGACCTCCCTCTGCGGACGAAGAACAAGACACGTTTCTGATTCCCACACGATCTCATCGTGCGCGGGACGACATGAGCGGTGTGTAGTACAGCGTTGGGCGAGCAAACTTCTTCACACCTCGTATATATATATATATATATACGAACAAATAGAGGTATGAGGACTCCGTTTGAAGGGTATAGATATACTTTGCGTGGAGTGCCTGGTCATGCATGTACTAGAAACACGTGCGTAGGAGCAGTTGAAGCCGGCTTTCACAAGATGGTAACCGTAGTTGCGTATTTCGTGGTTCCCACCGAATTTTGGAACAAAAATTCGAGGGTTTTTCGAGGCCGTTTCTTCTGGGACGCGAAACACAGTTTATGACCAGGGCTTTAATATTTTGCAGGAATATATTTATAAGCTACACAGGTATCATATGAGAGAATACATGGGAACTGTACCAGTATCAGTTCACGGATGCACTCTTAAAAATGATGGTGGTGGTGGTGGTGATGGCGATAGGGCTTGCCGTTGTCGGCCTCACGTATGTGGGCAACGTCACGACTGACGCCCTGGGGGAATGTGCGTCCTGGGCCGACTTCTAAGGGAACTGTGCCGACATATGTCTGAAAGCGTCTGAGGAAAACCCAGGAAAAACCCCAGACAGCACAGCCGGCACCGGGATTCGAACCCGGGTACCCGGGTTCTTCCGCCGCACATAACCCTCAGAAATGAACTTCACCGCATAGCACGCTCCTAGCCAACCATTATCTCGAATGATATCGTTATCTGCCCTGATTTGTTGAGAACGGGAAGCGCGCGCCTTTTCTGTGACACTTATGCTGTTCATAATTGTCACAACAAAGGTGTACGCCTCCCGTTTTCAACAAATCAGGGCAGGTAACGATATCATTCGAGATGATGGTTGGCTAGGAGCGTGCTATGCGGGGAAGTTCATTTCTGAGGGTTATGTGCGGCGGAAGAAATTGTTGATGTGGAGTGAGTAATGTTGCCACGTGTGCGTACATATTTTGTGGGTCATTTCATTACATTCCGTGAAACACATTGCTCAATGAAATGTGCATATTTCAAATAATGTATATCATTCATCGTGTCATACTCCTGTGTACATACCGTGCCGCCACAAGAAGCCACAATAAAAACTGATGGGACTTGGGGACAAAAAATGGGACATGATGGGACAAAAAAAGAAAAAAAGACAGGAACTGCTAAAGGCTAGGCTGTGATGAGTTTGAAACCACCTGCAAAATTTCGACATGGATGACGGCACTGTTACCTGTGAAGCTGGCCCAGGACGCTTAACACACCTTCCCCCCACTTGGATCCCACACCTTCCAGCCGTCCTCTGTTATCTGTCTGCGTTGCTTACATCCGCAGTTGAATCGCCCGGTTCGAACGAAAACAAAAAGCATACGAGTCCTCATTTTCTAATTGAACATCGATCTTCCGTATATTTCTGTGCTTAATTTCCACCCCCTTATATTCCTCCCGCGTATGACTTAACACTTGCCCCGCACTAATCCGGATCAGAAACTCTGTTTATTGTTTCTGCCGTAATCCTTTAGCCTGTTAGAAGGTTAATCCTGCAGTGTTGACGCAGAGGGCGCTGATATGCGTTTTTCTCCCGAGTTTCTTCCGGTATATATTTTTGTGCAGAGACAGACATCGTCGCCTATTCGCTGAACCGGGATTTTAATCGCGGCTGCGTATTTTTTAAAAAAATTATTCCTCATTTTGCCCCCTCTTTATGTTATAGGCGCCATCCGCGGTTTTGCGTTGCTTTTTGGGTATGATAACGGCCTTTGCTCTGGTACGTATTAGACATATTGGCATATTTCGACCGCCAAGTTCTATAGGACATCAGGAGCAGCAGTCCAAGTAGACACTGCACGCGCTTGTTCGTTGCGGCACCGTTACCACACTCTTTTTTAAAAATAAAATAAAAAAATATAGGGGGATGCCGTATAATAGCTTGCCTTTGTTGGACGCACACAGGGTGTGTGTGTGTTTGTGGGGGGGGGGGGAGGATGGCAGGATCGGCTCGCCGTTGTTGGCCATACAGAAGTGTGCGTCGTCGGACGCCCACCACCACACCACACCACAGAACTTCACCACATAGCACGCTTATAGCCAGTCACCATAGCGAATGACCTCGTTCTGCTTCCTGATTGGTTAAAAATCGGAGGCGTACGACTTTTTGGGAAACTCATGCAGTCCCAAAAAAGGGGCGTACGCCCCGCGTTTTCCACAAACCGGGAGCAACAAAGGTATCGTTCTGCGCAATGGTTGACCTTCACCGTGCTATGAGGTGGAGTTCTGCTTTTAGAGTACACAGGACAAAATCCTGGCATTGTTTTAAAGAAATAACTAAACAAATAAATAAACAATAATAATAATAATAATCCTGTAGTCAGCCATTGTTTCTCCTCAGCAACTCGTTCTTCTTTCTAGTGGATTGTGTTGGATTCGTTAGACTATATCCTGCGACTTCGTCTAAGCCTCCTCTGTTTGCACAGTTCTCGCAAAAACAAACTTTTTATATACCGTCATCTTTAGCTTTGGTCACCGTACAGCCTCCTTGTCCACGTGACCTTAGTGATGACACTGTTTTTTTAAAGCTATACAGTTCATTCTTATTACATGTTTGCAACTGTCTGCGTAGCTTTTTGCGACTGCCAAAGATATCATACCGAAAACAGCCACAGCGATTAAACTGGCGCCGTCGTCGTTTGCCATCTTTCATCATTTCGTAATGTCTTTTCACGAGCCGATCCTCGAAAAAGAGATAGAGCTGTCCAATTACGTATATATTTATCGATTAGAAATCAAAGAAGACGTTGGTAAATCAGCAATAACACAGTCGTTGCTCTCTGTATAGTTGAGAGTCTGAAACACCCAATTCCAACTTTTTCTTCCTTTCGCAAAAACGATGAGAGAGAGAGAGAGAGATTATCTCCTTCGTCATATCCTGTTACCGAAACCGCAACTTCGAAATCGATTGCCATCTGCCATTAGAAGAGGATCCTTGGCGTCGCGCGAGTCGAGAAGACGTTTCGGCTCTGGCATCCGACCTGCTAAGCTTATTTATGGCTGCCTCGCGTGAAGTGAGAATGAAAAATGTTAACCGCTTGCCCCCCCCCCCCCTTTTTTTTTTTTTCTCCCCTGAATGAATTGATGGTGTCCTTAAAAAATTGAGTTGCTGTTTTCGATCCCTTCCCTACTCCCCGGAGGGTGAATTTCTTGACGACGCTACAAACCTACTTTTTTGTGTGTCTATATTTAGGCGAAGGTATGCGTGACGAACAGTGAGCAACTAAACATATACTGTGATCTCCAGGCGGCATAATATTTGAAGCCCGCCATCAGAACCAAACGTCGTAGACCGCTCACAAGGAGTGTATACTGCTACAGCATGACGACGGCCGGGCGCATATAAGTCACGTACGACTTCTTCCACATCCGCCATATTCACCTGACGTCATGTCGTCGGACTGTTACATATTCGGCGGTTTCAACGAGGGAACGTCAAGCAAGCGGTGCATGAATGGCTATATACGCACCCGGTTTTTCTGTGCAGGAATACAGGAGCTTCCCAATCGATAGCACACCTGCACTGGAAAGCTGGGGGGACTGCGTACAAAAATGGTACATTTGTTTTCCAGAATATTCATTTTCATTGTTCGTCAATAAATTATTTAAGGTTACTCCACCTTCGTAATAAGGGTGGAATGGGGTGAACGGATTGCGTACTCTTTTGACGTAGTCAACCTCTCAGGTGCCAATTCGTGCAAAAGTCCATAGGTGTCGCTTATCGATTAAAATCGCTTATAAAAAAAAACTTGTGGGCCTTCCTTTAGATTGCGTCAAAACCACCCTTGGGACTTTCTTATACGTTTTTCTAAATGGGAGATTCTACACTTCGCATATCGTCTGCCAATGTCAAGTTCATTTTCCGAAATCAGTAACTTGTCTTTCTGCTAATTCCAAGGTTGCGAGTTCAAACCCTGACTTGTACTCCATCAAGCTGCTTTGATGGGCAGTGTACAAGTCTTACTACATACAACGTTAAACATGGCTTCACCCATACGACGTTAACCGTTAAACCCACAAATTATCATCCTCTGTCCCACCGCACACGTACGTTGTTTGTACACTAGCACCGCGCATACGAGCAACGCTTGCCATGAGCCACCGTAAGCGTCACCTGTATCCACTCGTGCGGAGACCGCTATGTCGTGCACTTGCTTCTGCCGCGTGCGCAGATCCACGCCATCCAAGCCGTGAGAAGATAGCTTCCCAATCGATTGACCACTCAACCTCTTCCTCACTTCTCCATACTCACCCTCTTTTTCCCTCCCCTTACTTCTTCCCTGCCACCTTCCCGCTCTACCTACTAACGTTTCGAGGATCTGAGGAAGCACGCCACTAACAGCACGCAGGTTCCTATCCTTTCGTCCGTCTCGTCTGTTTCGAATTCCCTGTCGTCTGCTTCAAACTCTCCTTGTCGTCTGCTCGCATTTGTCTGCGTGTCTTAGCCAGTTGAGGTGCGATAATGTGTTACGTGTTACACTACTTCAGAGGTAATTGTGTTTGCGTTCCTTGGTGTATACGCGAACTATGACGACTACTACTAGTCGAACTATGCGGAACGTCACTTGACTCGAATCTCGGTACGATGCGCATGCGTCGCAATAAAGTCTGGAGTTCCTTCAAAAACAGAGCAGACGACACAACTTCGTACACCATGCTGCTATATCACGGAACTATCCGGTGCTATCTGCGACGGATATTTAGACTCCGCGAATGTTTACGCTGTCATTGCTACGTACTAATGACCCACCCGTTTGAAGTTGCCAGGGGAAACCAAGCGTTCCACATTCTACAGACGTATTCGTCCAATTCTTTTGTCGTCTGCGTGGCATTCCGCATCGTCTGCTCCCCTTGTCATCCTCCCACCTTCCCTCCCCTTTTTTCTTTGGTACAAAGATGTCGCGAATTTCGTAGGTGACGGACCGCGGAGGGGGGATCTTTTCTTACATCCTCTCCCGCCTACTTCCTTCTCCAGCTGTGAAATTGCCATGGATGCCGGTCTATGTTGTGTTTGGTCCATCACCCGCAAAGTTTGAGTTTTCTTTCTTTTCTTACTTTTGTGTGTGTGTGTGTGTGTGTGTGTGTGTGTGTGTGTGTGTGTGTGTGTGTGTGTGTGTGTGTGTGTGTGTATGTGCTGAGGTAGGTAGGGCTGGTCAAAAACGGTGATGAAAAGGTTTGGTGTGAGGAGATGCAGCTTAGTGTAGGTCAGATTTTAAGGGGTTTCTCCATGATGTTAGGAAGCAGGGGTGACGGGTAACGTTATTCAAAATTTATATTATCGTGTTTATGAGCGGCGGGGGGGAGGGGGCAAACAGATAGAGAGAGGGTGAGACGCGACATGCCGCTGCGTGCGCTGGTTGTGCAGTCCTTCATTAAATAGCAATTTGGTGAACATATCTACCTGTGACGTGTGTTAATGGCTGCTTATTATTATTTTTGCTTCCGAATCTATATCTATCTATATTTGTGACGTATGTGTGGCATTGTACTAACCAATGGAAACCAGAGCGATGTCGTTCAGACAGATACGCATAAATCACGCGCGTGGTTCTAAATATTGTATATCTACGCAATATTGGCTAACAACATTTGTTACTCATTGCGTGGTAACGGAAATTTCTTCCGAGCTTTGTAGCGCATAATCTGCTCCGTAAAAACTTACGATAATATGCGAGACACCGTAACGCCGCAAAGCCAAAAAAGCATATTAGAAAATCGTGTCCCCCATTCATCCTGCTCATCGCTGCCGCACCTATACAGTGGCGCTGCCGTCGAAACATCGTTTCCGGTCCACAAAGTTTTTTCATCATGGTACAGCCTCGGAAGAAGATTTGGGGGGAGAGGGTGGGGGGGAGGTTCACAAGGGCAGGAACGCTTCAAAGGAAGAGAGAGAGGGAACACATTTTTGGAGGCGATTTCGACAATTTGTCTCAGCAAGATAGAAAGAAGAAGAAGAAAGGGACCATTCTTGCGCCCCCTCGCGTCGTATTGCTTCTGCTCCGTGTACCCATTCATGCGTTTCTTTTCCCCCTCATACCTTATTTTATATACTTTATTTTATTTTATTTTTTTTTTAGCAGAGAGGAACTTGCGAGTATCCCCCCTTTCCCTGATATGTGTGTGTGTGTGTACGCGCCCTGTGTGAGCTGTTATTTCGGGCATGGCGAGTTCGCAGGAATGTTGTTTCACGAATTTTTCTACTACACAAGGTTCGTGTGGTGGAGGTGCTGATCGCTGGTGCTGGTGTCCATTGTTGTCGTACGTGTAGGTGTTAAAGGAAGGAAGGAAGGAAGGGGAGGGCCTGTGTGTTTGTGTATATGTATGGGGTAAACTGTAATGTGTGCCATGGGGTGTTCTGGCATTTTTAACTTTTTCATTCGTTGATTGATTTTATTATTTAATAATTTATTTAATTCATATCGTAGTCCAACGTGATAGTACAGTCAAACTCCTTTTTAACGAAAATACCACTACAGCAATTTTTTTTGCGGTCCCGCTGGAGCCTATAGGTCCAATAATAGACATCCTTTTTAACGAAAATTCCTTTACTGCGAATTTCTTTCTTTTTTTTTTTTTTTGCTGTCCCCTGAGCTTCGTTGTAAAGGAGTTTGACTGTATTATGAAAATTTCGGTTGTTCGTAGTATTTGTCCAGTTTTTAAAATTCGCACGTTTTTTTTTTATTATTTATGATGCTCGTTCTTTCAATATTTGCACTATGTATTTGCTGAGTATATAAATAGCTATAAACTGTAGTATCTGCTTGGGCTGAAGACGACGAGCGTGCCTGCCACACACCCACGCATCACCTGCTGCCTGGCACGGACCCCCGAGGAACCGAGCCGCAATCGTAGATCGGAATTGTTGTTCCCTGGTCTCCAGCTTGAGTGGTTCTGCACTCTTAAAAATGAATTTTCACCGCATAGCACGCCCCTAGCCAACCATCATCTCGAATGACATCGTTCTCGCCCCTGATTGGTTGAAAACGGGAAGCGTACACCTTTTTTTTTTGTGACACTTATGCAGTTCATAATTGTCACAAAAATGGCGTACGCCTCCCGTTTTCAACAAATCAGGGCAGAATGGTGGAGATGCGTACGAAGAGGGCGCGTGAGTCCGTCGGGGAGTGCAAAGTGCTAGAGGGGGTCGTTGAGCAAGACCGGCCTCCCGCAGAAAGAGAACAAGGTTTCACGGTGTTCCAAAAAGCCGTGCGCCTCCCGTTTTTAACCAATCAGGAGGGCGAGAACGTTGTCATTCGGGATGATGGTTGGCTAGGAGCGTGCCATGCGGTGAAGTTCATTTTTAAGACATATGTCGGCACAGTTCCCCTAGAAGTCGGCCCAGGACGCACATTTCCTCAGGGCATCAGTCGTGACGTTGCCCACATACGTGAGGCCGACAACGGCAAGCCCTTTCACCATCACCACCACCACCCTCATTTTTAAGAGTGTACTCCTTATAGGGGTTACTACACAAACTGCTATAAGCGACGGGATGATTTGAGCGTAAAAAGGTTTAATTTCGACAGATATTCAGACAAGAACCGCACGCATTTTACTGGAAGCCTTAGAAAAAAAAGAAAAAAGTGGTGGGAGAAGCACAATCAGTTTGCACAGACAAAATATCAGCCATTCACACAGTGGGCATTCTCAGAGCACGGAACGCGGCGAGTGTATACGTACATACAAGCTGGCATAATGGACCGTACCTGGGATGAATAATTAACCGCAGTGCAGAGCAAAAGCCGAGTTAGTCGTGGGCGTACTTATGTGTGCCCACCCGACTGCCTTTCTATAATTAGAATTTCTTTTGTGGCTCTCGTTTGGCCCCGATTGCTCGAATCTTAATGACTGGCGGAACAGCGGGGCTAAGTATTGCCTGCTCTTCATGATGCACTCGTGTAGAGGGCGTTGTTCGCCTTTTTCCAAACTAGTTCCTCCATTTTTTGTTTTTCCGTCGTCGTCTTGTGGCATACTCGCCTTCTGTTCAATACTGCACGTTGCTATCTTGAAATGAAAAAATAAACAAAATAAGAAACCGAAGGGAGACCGGCCATGTGGTCAGAACGGAACGAGTGCTGTGTGGTATTTTGAGCGTGTGCAGATGATTGAAGGTTTGATAGTATACTTTGTCGTCTTATCTGGGTTAAATGTTCCGATATTGTTCCTTCGAAAGAAGGGCCTAGCTATGTGGTTTAAGTAAAGGCCCGGTCGTTAGGGGTAGGTTGGGGCAACCGTCTCTCCCCTGTCGCCACGATGTCGTCTATTCAGCCGATTTGAAGCACAGGCTTCCTGTATGGCTACCAGTGGCTTCTCATACGGCTCGCTCTCCTCTAATGGCAGCGCCACATAGATAAAAAACGGCCTTCTTATTGCCTCCTCTTTCTCCTCCGCTAAGCGGACATATAAAGTCAGAATAGACGATTTCAGGAAATCCCAGTGCTTCCTTGCGAACGCATTGCATCCTGGGAGATTACTGTAATGAACAAGGGGAGAACAGTCCTTCACGTTTCGCTTCCGCAGACCTTGACTCCTCGTGGACAAGGGGCCGAGACAGGAGCAACCGAAAGCGAACCTTTGTTATGTGTAAGTTCCCATAGTTCAAAGGGGCGCTAAGCACTCTGGGATTTTCTGAAGTCGTCATGACGTCTGCTACCGAATTCAAGAACTCGCACATGATTGCAGGTAACTTGGAACCCGTAGACCTGACCCTGTAGACAAAAAGTACAACACGCTTTCCAGAAAAATCAGTCTTGAGAGAGATGCGGGGACGTTCAGTTACAACTCGCAGACGACGGCGGTTTGTCGCCATGGCTACGACCGCTGAAAGCACGTTCGTGATTGGCTACCGCCGCTGAAAACACGATCCTGATTGGCTGACTCTTAGTTGTTACGTCACGTCGACGAGTAAGCAGGCTTTCTCTGTATCTAGGTGGTGTTGCTAATTTCCGCATGTCTCCATAGTTACGGCCACAGAAAGGACGCTTGTGATTGGCGGACTCCGTCTGAAGCAGAACCAGTGTCATGCTATACGCTCTAAGGGAGAAAAAAAAAGGAGTAATTTTACTCCTTTTGGGGACTAAATGCATTGCCACAAAAATAGTCCCTTTCGGGAGTAAATGAATGTCACAGAGTGGAGACTGCGTTTCACGCGCTGTTGTACGAGTCCCAAGTACATAATGCCTGCGCATGCATGAAAATGCTTTCCGTCAAACCGTACATTGCAAACCGTCAACAGTGATCTATCGAGCGATATCGCAGCCTGTTTGCCGTGTATCGCTCCGGTACAGCCGACGGCGTGCGACGGGAAAGTCGAGCTGTCAGCTGAAAGCCGACCACGACCATAGCGGGTGACACCTTTTTTCGTACTTATGCGATTCCTCCGTCAGAAAGGGAACCCTCGTCGTGGTCTTCGATTGTCTTATATAAATCGAGGATGGGTTGCGTTTCCTGCGGGCTGTTCCCGAGATGCTCTTTGTGTCAAATGACGCAAGCATTTATGGCACTCGACACCCGCGTGATATGCGAGTCCATTTCGGTTGGTCGCCAGTGTTGTGCCTTGGAATCTCGTGCTGACGCTGCCAACGTTGGCTCTGTCTTTTCGACTGCACGGCTGGGCGGCAGAAGTGGCGTGTTTTTAGGCGAGCATATTTTCTCCGAGTGGACTCCGCGACACTAAAGTTATCGTCAAGTGTCCCCAACGAAGTGGAGTTAATTAAATATTACGCTGCATCGTGTTACGGCGCATACTGTACCGTTCTTCAACATGAAAGGAGTACACGCAGAAACTTTACGCACAGGGTTGAAGTGTCGCGCTTTCGTCTGAGGGCATTCCTTTCGACATTCCAGACAACTGAGAAACCAGGGAGCGGAGGCTATTCTAGGGGTCAGGTGGTCTGACGTCATGTTTGACCTGTAGCCGTGTTCAACCCAAGAACGGCCGCCCTATGCGCTTGTTCCTGTTGGCTGCTTCAGCTTGCCGCATCGCTGTACGCTGCAACAAATGCTGACACAAAAATTACAGGAACCTATAGACTATATGTGGCACCTGTATAATTTGTCCGACAGAGTAACCTTTCCATGTGTTCCACCCTCAGAACATCACTTGTCTCATGTTCAAGAGTAACTCTGTTAGGGTTGACGAACTATGCATTTCCTATGAAAGATGAAAGTCACTGAAAAGGTTAGCCAGCTGTAGGACTCGAACCCACATCTTCTGGATTGCCGGTCCAGGGCTCTACCAATTGAGCTAAGCTAACACGCCTTCGCAGCGACTTCCAGGGTGCGTCATCTGAAGGGACAAACCAGCCACTCTCTCACTCATCCTCCTTTCACCCTTTCACTCTTACATGTTTGCTCACTCACACACACATTCATACGACGGGATCGACGCAGGCGGCAACTGTTGAACATGAAAGAACTGGTGTTCATGAACATCAGTTCTTTCATACATTTCCTGCCGATCTTAGGTTGCACACTGTTGAGCTGCGGCGGCGCAGTGCTACGCTTTCTTCACACACACTGCCGCAGTTGCAGATGTCACTGAACCGCAGATATGTTGCGGTATCTACGGAGACCTATCGGTGCAGCGATAAGCAGTATACTAGAGATGAACCGACGTTACCGCTCACAAACAAGTTCTGTTATAGTTAAAGAAGAATCCCTCGTTGTAGTTTATAGAGCGTTTAATCATCCCCTCATCTTGAAGACAAGTACTCGATCGAACCGCCGTCGTCCAGTGCATGCCCAGACATCCGGCGTAGCAGCTCATCACGTCTGCACAGAAGATGGACGGAAGTGCCGCGGCCGTCCTTGCAAACTCGTTCGGCCGTCGGCCGGTGGCTGGCGATGATGTGTGGCTGCTACGAGGGCTGCATTTATCGGGGCTGGTTCCTCGCCGGCCGACTTTGAATGATTGCTGCCGTGCATGCCTCCGTCGTTTTGTAGCCACACGGAGGAGGTACAAAAAGCTCCGAGAACGTGCATTGGATTGCACGAGACTCTGGTTAGTGAAACGAGGCGCGTTGAAAGGGGTTAAAGGGGGGGGGGGGGGGGGCTCCGCAACAAAATCACCGCAAAGGTTGCGGTATATATCCGTAACCTTTGGGATATGTCAGGAACATCTGTATACGGAATATCTCGTTCCAAACCTCCGCAGATTTTATTCAAACGAATGAATTACGAAGCGAGCGCTTTGCCTCTGTGAAGCGAGAGGGCACTGAAAGCAACACGGCTGCTGACGTCATCCGGCATGTTTTCCCGGCGCTGCTTCATTTGAGCTGCTCGTGTTTTGGAAGGATACAACCTTCTTTTTTTTTCTTCTTTTTTTTTTCAGATTGAAGTTATAATGGCTGTACACCGTTATGGCTGTACACCGCTATAGCCACAGTTGCTTCGTCGTGCTAACGCGGAATGAAAAAAAAAACAAAAAAAAAACCACCTACTCAGCTTCGAACATTATATAATATACTACGGTAACAGCACGGTTACTCCCGTAGTTTACGCGGAAAATGCAACTACCTTGCAACTGCACGTATATGTAGTCGGAATACGTGTCTTGTGATCAGAAATCACTCAATCGGCAGAGCACGGTTACGGTGAGCATTCCGCGAACTGTACTTCACTACGTATGCTCTCTCGCCTATATACGCCACTTTTGAAGCGCTGAAAAGTTCCCTGTACGCTGGTGGCCCCTCCCTATATATACTGATCGGATGTGGGTAACGACCTCCAAATCTTTCTAAAGCGGGCCACTTTACGACTCCATTTCATACCCTCGACGTTAAAAGAGCTCGCGGAGAGAGGGAGACTTAAGTTTGATCACGTGGGCCAATCCTAGCATGTTGCGTCAATTCCTCTCTCCTCCCGGTCAGTGGATGATGTATCTCAGTATTTTCGGTCTTTCTTCTTCTTCTTCTTCTTCTTCTTCTTATTATTATTATTATTTCTCGATCGGGATTTTGGTGTGAGAGAGAGAAGTACACGATAAGAAGAAAAAAGAGTAATTTTAAACCTTTTGTGGACTGGATGCATTGCCACAACCACCAGTCACTCTTGGGAGTAAATGCACGGGAGTATATACGAAGCTCAGGGACCATTTGCAGTGTTGGGGGAGTAAATTTTGAGTCACGTGACAAAAAATGGGGAGTAATTCCGATCTATAGAAGACTATAAATTGTAATTGCTCTCCGATTTCATCATTTCTTCCTCGGAGCGTAGATAGAAGATATACCAGAAGGAAGGAAGATATATATATATATATATATATATATATATAAGTATAAATAAGATAAGATATAAATATATATATAATATATATATATATATATGATATATGGGTGGTGGTGGTGGAGGAGTATAATGTGGCGATTCGAGCGGAGATAATGAATTCGTGCTCGGGCTAACCGAAATGCGTGGTCACCGAATGGTAATTGGACTGCAGAGGCCTCATTTTGCATATTCGCTGCGGTGTAGCGAAAAATATGCTAGATGGGACGAATGTTTCCATGCCTTACAGAGCAAAGGCGTAACTGAATCGGGCGAGTGACCGCCGTATATCCCGAAGTCGACGTTCGAAATAAATGAAATTCGGATTAAATATTCTCGGCGCAACCCTACACAGCATTGCTACGACGAAGGTCCTCGACCGAAACAGTGGCTGTATACACCATGACTGAACCATGAATGGATGTTATCCTGAGGAGTCGTCTGGAACGCAGCTATACGGAGTGTGTGCTAAATTCGATTCGTCTGTTTCTACTGGTATACTATATACAGCGGCATGGTGTCGAACCGAAAGGTTTTCTGTTCTGGTTTTCGTTTCGGTTCAAAGAAAACGGTTCAGTTCCGGAGTAAAGAAAAAAAAACGGTCTGAAACCGATTCGAACCGGTTCAGTTTCACATGGTGTAAGGAGAATTGATGGCAGCAGAAATACTGAATCCCATCTTTTCTTTCTAACAGAGAGAAAAATAAAGAGAGAGAGATTAAAGTGCACCATGTGGGGACTTATAGACAAGAACAAGGAGCCCGTCTTGCGCTCTTGCAAATTGTTGTAATGCTAGGGTTCTAGAGCTTCCTACCCAAACACCAATGGATGGCATGTGTTGTGCACTTGAGGTCTTGCGTTATACGTACCTTTGAGAGCCGAAGAGTTCAATTTTCCAGTTGAACCGGAAACCTAAAAAACCTAAAAAATATTTTCAGTTTCCCTTCGGAGCATAAAATTTGGTTTCGTATTCTTTTTTTTTTTTTTTTGTTCTTTTCCCAAATCGCTGTATAGTTCACTAGTCTCCCGTGGAAAGCCACGACTTTTGGTTCAACAACACCGCGTATCTTGGAATCCCGCCTTGACTGACGCGGCTGTCACGTAGCGGACACGCTTCGAACAGACACAAAAGCGTTTCCAAAACAATCGATGAAGATCCTGCAGCCTCGTAATCGTCTTCTTTATCTTTGACCGCAATTTGAAGCGTAGCCACCATTCCCGACCAGACATCGAAAAAATAAATAAATAAATAAATAAATAAAAAGCGATGCACATCCGGCAAATACAGACATCGGATTACGAAATAACTCGGGCTCCGACTGTGCTTTTCATTTGGGGGGAGAACAAGTGGCGGACTTGAAAGGAGTCCGCTCTTGACATTCTTCACGCTTGTCTTGGCTTATTCCGAAGGCGACCATGCGAAGAGCACACCGAAGAGCAGACACAAGGTAACAGCCCACAAACAAAGAGCTTTCCCGCCAGGAGTCGTTGCTCTCGCGCCGACAGGTGGCGTTCCTGTGTTTACACCGGGATTAAAAAGTCGCCGTCTCCCATTCGGTTTTTCGCTCAACCAGCAGGGTTGGGCTCCGAATTCCGTCGCCGCAAAAAAAAAAAAAAAAAAAAAAAAAGGAAGAGAGTGGTAAAAAAATAAATAAAATAAACGCGGGGGAATATTCTGTTCGTGGGTATAATCCGTTCTGTACACATTCAAAAGCGAGCTTGGATTTTTGTGGTGGTGCGGATCTTTTTTTTTATTTTGTGGCGGGTTGTTACGTTTGGTCTGGCCACCCAGTGTATGATGTTCTGGCGTTCGAATGTCAATTCGTCTTGGGGGGGGGGGCGGACTGTGTTGTAGGTGTGCAGTGTATGTGTGTGAGGGGGCGTGAATAACATGTCAAATCGTTACAAAGTGGATCTCCTTTTACGTTCCAATAACGTGTGGGTTGTGGTGTTCAATAGCTTCGTGCAAGATTGAACTGAAGAGCACTAGAAATACCATGTTACTATTTGTTCGAGTAAATTGCGTATGTCTTGTGCAAGCACGCGTTGTTATGAAATACAGATTTCATTGCGTATAAGTCATAGCGGAAAATGTGGTGTGAAACTGACCTGCGGTAAGACCCATCGCTGCAACTGTTGGTACGAGAACAGGAACAAAAACGATTACTCTGATAAAATGTAACAGAGCGGATTTTGTGATACAAGATCCATCAATGCCGCTTCCGTCTCAGCCTCAGAGCAAGCAATTCCCAAAACGCCAGTATCAGTTTAAATTAACTCCGACTTCGACGCCCGCAGTACTCCAAGTCGTCCAAGGCAACGCATCTTCAAGTATCGGGAGCATTCTGACATCCTCGTCCTCAATCACGCCCCAAAACACAAAACCCCATTCGAATGTTATTAACACGAACGTTATAACCTTCTGCAACACATCGTTATGTTCGACTCAATGTCGTCAGAAGCCCATCAAAGTGAGAACGTTTCTCATCCGGAAGAGATACTCCGTCCTTATCAAAATGCATTCCTGCAGCTAAGAGCGTAACGGACATTGATTTCTAGAGCGAACTGTCTATCAACTCCGAATTGACAATCGCAACTGTTCTAACAACGAAAACCCGTTATGCATAGAGGTCGCCCCGAACGTAATAACGGTGCTCCATAACACACAAAAAAAAGCGAGTCGACAGCACAATCAGTCTCCGCGCGTCAAAGCGTTCTTTAAAGCACCTTTTAATCGCGCGCGAGCTTTTTCTATCTCCGCCCATCTTATATAACACTTCCGTCACATTCCTCGCCGTCACATTTCTCCGTCGGAAGCAATGACACTATAGCGTACGCGATCCGATCATTTCGAAACCGCAATAACCCAGAGGCCTCGACTTTTTTACACCACTTTCGTAAGCGCGATTGAGGGGGCGTTACTTTCGAGTGTCATTTCGTCTTTTCCCTTTCGACTTATACTATCCGTCGTACTTCTTTTTTTTTTTTTCCTCTCGAAGATCGTAAAGGAAATAAATAATATACGCTAAATAAAATGTACTATACGATTGTGGGTCACGATCTCAGCGAGTCGCTATCTAGACCATTGTGTGTACAAAGGTTTCTCGGTCCTTTCTTTTTGTGCGCCTGTGTTCGTACGCAAGCGGGATATCAAAGTTGGATGGGCCCATCTTTTGTCGTTAGATGAGCGCAAAACGGAGAATGGTTCGTGGATGCAACCGCAGGCCGTGTAATCATAAAGTGAGGCGGTGCGCGCTCGTTTCGCTAACGACTGCAAATCGGCTTCTTTTTTGTCTTTGACTATCCGTGTGTGGCTTGGGATTGGTCTTTCTTTGTCTTTGGCGCTGTGCAGCGTTGATGTTTGTCGGTGCTGCGCGGACGGATCCGGGGTGGGATTGGCATGTATACAGAAATGGTGATTTGGCTCGTATAGCTTTAGCTTTCCCCGAGAAGGATTTCCCCCTTGCGTCTTGGTTCTACGAATCGGAATTTGGAGCATCTCGTGTTGGGTGATATTCGGCCACGTGGGTTACATATGACGGACTTAATCGTGAGTGCGGTTTTATGATACAAATAACGCAGCCCAAAATTGGTTTATTTGAAATGCGTGGTTCATTACACCATGCGCGCCTTGCGCTCATATACCCATTGGAGGCCCGACCGTTCCTATTGGTTCTCCGAGGCACGTGACTTCTCCCGCGGTCGCCTCACCGGTGCAAATACATGGCGTGACGTCACAGTGTGATGAGCTTGGGAAGAACTTTGGAACATAACATAACATTTTATAGCTTAACTTAACATAGCGTAACATAACATACCTTAACATAACATGTTAAGATAATTTGGGAAGAAGGGTTACACTCCAAGAAAAACGTGATTCGAAAGTTATCGGGTCTCACGTTCTAAAATGCACTTGCATAATGGTACACTCTTAAAAATGAACTTCACCACATAGCACGCTCCTAGCCAACCATCATCCCGAATGACAACGTTCTCGCCCATGATTTGTTGAAAAAGGGAGGAGGAGCCTATTTAGTGCCGTGCATAATGGCACAAAATAGGCTCCTCCTCCCGTTTCCAACAAATCAGGGGCGAGAACGTTGTCATTCAGGATGATGGTTGGCTAGGAGCGTGCTATGTGGTGAAGTTCATTTTTAATAGTGTACAGCTTTATATATACACGGACTTGTGCAGACGTTTTGTCAGGACCGCGCAGGTCGTTCGAATTATCCCAATTTCCGAATTAACGGGGGTCGAATTATATCGAGATGTTACTGTACTATAATATTATATCATACAAACGGGCTAATCTAATCTAATGCCGAACTACTAATACCGCATAAATGCGCTCGAACACAGTCTATAACACGATAGAACCGCACCGGCGTATCTTTATCGGGTAACGGACGGCAACCCGGCAGCTGCACCTCGCATCAGCGCCATCTCTCATCTGCACCACACATTTCTCCCTTGTCAGTACCTTGTCGTTCCGCGATACACACATACAGTATACTGTAACCGTACGAACGGTCAGCCTCATCTATTTCTTTGTGTACACCGCAAGCCCTTCGGGATCGCAGATATAAACCGATGCCGGCGCCGTCCGCGTCTGCGCCCAGAATGTTCCGGGAGTAAATATTTCACGCGAGAATCCTTTAGCTGAACCGCCGCTGCGTTACTCGAAGGGAGCTGTGTGTTTTTATTTGCGCCTATTTAGCCTTATCTCGCTTTGCTTGGAGTGGAGCTAATGGAGTTTGACTGCACTTGAGGCGGCCAATATATTAGTAAACATACGGCTCTGAGCAATGCTGCTTCTGCTGCTGCTTTCGGGAAGGCTCCCGGTGTATGTACGGGGGCTACTTTATCCCAAAGGAGGGAGCGTGACAAGGCTCAGGGTTGTGCCAGATGGTCCTGGGATGGTGTGTGGAGTGCAGGGATAGGCATATAAATGCATTTTTTGAGTATTTAAATATAAATACAAAATACTTTGTTGAAAGGGGTAAGGTAAAAGGGTAAATATACTTCACAAATACTCTTCATTATAAGTATTTCAATACAAAATATAAATACAGTATTTAAATACCGTAACTACTACCATAATAAATGCTGTGAGGAAGATGTCATCTGGAATTAAAGAAATAACGATGATCATACAACAACATACCAGCAAGGAACGATAGCATTTATTTGCTAGATTATCGTGGCGATTTTAAGATATAATAATAATAATAAACAATAATAATATTTTATTATTAAGTTTCTCAAAGACTGCATCTTTTAGACTTCTTCTCGGCCAATCAGATTCGCAATGGAGAACAACATCTCCACAGGTGCCGATGAACAAAGGATTTTATTAAATTTGACGACGATGCTTCGTACAACATGGTAATTGGGTAGTCGCGACCGTTGCCCGCAATAACAGTGAAAACCTCGCCATCTAAAATGGTTTGTCGCATGCGCATGCTAGCGCAAACACGGCATAACTACGCCCCAAACTTACCCTTCTTCCCGAAAGGTCAAATGCAGGAGTCAGTATATTCTGTATTTAAGAGTATTTATAAAGTATTTACAAGCATAAATACTCGAAAAAATTTGTATTTAAATATAATCGATAAATACATCTTTCGAGTCGGTATTTGAATGTAAAATATAAATACGTGTATTTATAGTATTTTAATTACAATGTATTTAATAAATACTGCCCATCCCTGTCGGAGTGTTTTCTTCTTCTTTTTCTCTCTCCTTTGGAAGTGGGTGAGAAGGTGAGAAGGAGGAAAGTTTTGTAACTACACTCTTAGAAATGAACTTCACCACATAGCACGCTCCTAGCCAACCATCATCCCGAATGACAACGTTCTCGCCCCCGATTTGTTGAAAACGGGAGGCGGAGCGTATTCTGTGCCGCGCATAATTAATGGCACAAAATAGGCTCCGCCTCCCGTTTTCAACAAATCAGGGGCGAGAACGTTGTCATTCGGGATTATGGTTGGCTAGGAGCGTGCTATGTGGTGAAGTTCATTTTGAAGAGTGTACCGCAGTAACAATGACAAAAAGATGCAAAACATGAAAAGGCTTTCAATAAAAAAAAATTTAAGTAGCTCTTCACATTTTCGACGAGCAGCGATACCCTGTGGCAAGACAACAAACTCGGCTTTAATATCTGTGCAAGAATTTACGAAGAAATCTGAAACATCGATAAAAAAAAATATCCCCTTTCCCTTCGTCCCCTTTCTTGCCGTCGCTCTTTTTCGTTGTCGACTCAAGTCGAGAGAGAACCTTCAGACAAGACGCGCGCCTGATCGGGAATCGAGAACAAAAGAGCGAGTAAGAGACGGAGCTCCATTCCTCGTGTGTTCGACAACTACACAGACTTGATCCTAGAAAACACAGACACATCTTCAGCCGCGCGCGGATCCGGCTTCATTCTTTTGTGGCCGTCCTTCTTGTTTTTACGTTAGGTATTGAGTTGTCGTCTGACTGCGTTACGGTCGAATAACCTACGAGTTCTCGCCATCTGGGCAGCTTCATGCTTCAAGAGTTCAAAGAGAGCCCCTGTCGCACTTCTCCAACTTCTAATCTCGTCGAGACATTCTGAAGAATGTGGAGACTGGTTAGAAAGCTGTACAGTGGGTGTTGTCGCTGTAGAGAGAAGAGATATCGTTAAGTGGAGGTGACAGGAAGTTTTTTTTGCGTTTGTGTGTGTGTGCGCGCCCTTATCGAATTCTTTCGCTGCATGTGTGTGTGACGTAGTGGACATTATGTATGTGAACGAATGCCGCATATCAGGCGCGCGCTCGCCGCCGCTGTATGCTTAGCTCCCCGGTTGAATGAAATTCGAAGATTTGATGCGCTGTGCTATCGTTGTAAGTGGAATCCGATAGCGTTATATGCAACGTAAATTCAGGAGCGTATGATGACGTACGCGTTGGGTATGGTGTCGCTCAGTTTCGATCTTTACGTTGTAAGTGGACTATAGGATAGATCTAGTGTTTCATCGTTGTAAGTCGAATAACGCTTATAACGAATTCTAACTCTATAAGTGGAGTATGGATTCCCAACGGTTTACTTGTTTGGCAAGTCATGCTGGGGGATGAAAGCTGCAGCGAGCTCTGGTAATTATCGAGCCAAAGTTGTTTCTATGTACACGTAGTTCCATGGCCTCCATGTGCGTTCGCACTTTCATATGTGAACTATCTATGAGTATGACTACAAACATTACAGTGCAACGTGCACGGCAACTTCGCATGTACAGGTTTCACTGCATTGTGCCCCAGGAGCATGGTCGTAAACGGCGTATGTAAGATTATCGGGGGTCATATTAACGAGTGTTCACTGTAATAAAGAGGAAGGTGAATTTATGGCGCAGTAGCTCGATTTTGTAATCTGGATATGAGTTCAACAACGGAACATGACTATGACGGTAACGCCACATCGTTATAACCGTAATAACAACGCATACCCACTATATTTCTCGCGTTCCGCACTCGCACAGCGAGTAGGTTGCAGCACACCACCTCCGCGGGCATAGGCTAACCAAACGGAAACGCACATTACCGTTCATTACGAACCCATCAGTATTCGCAACCAGGCTACAGCGATTGCCAACGTACGATTTTCGCGCGACCTAATCACGCTCAAAAAAAAAAAAAAAAAAAAAAGAAAACGCGAGTAAAGAGCATCGCGTTTCCCGGCTATGACGCATCTCCGAAGTCATTACGCGGTTTTTACTGCGTGGCCGGACAAGCTCAATAGCCATGACTTCTTGACTCGCCAGAATCTCGGCTACTGGGCCGTGACTGACGGACTTTTACGCAAGACGGCAACGGCATGCGCACTGGGAACAGGCTTTCGCTTAGCGCCATTCGAAATGCATTCGAAATCGGTGTTAACGGCTTAAGTAGCTCGCTTTTGCGTGTATTAAGGTTCGTGATCGTTTGAACGAAAATAAACAAAAAAGGAAACTGTGTCTGACGTGATGTGTTTTTGTTCTTTCTCTGCAGGTAAGCATGCAGCCGATGGATATTTTGTCGGAACGGAACAAGAGAGGGATTATGTCTGTGTGTGTGTGTGCGCGCGTGGAAGAATTGGGTAAGAATATCATTCTGATTTGTTTTTTCTCGATGGGGTTTTTCTTGGAGAGCGGGAGTGTACTGGGGGGTCAGGCTCTTGTGTACGAGAGAAATTAAGGTTTTTGTTTCAAACATCTACTCGTCGTAGGAATGCTCGAAGTAGTTTTTCGTTTAATTTACTTTCGTTAAAGTATCCGTTAGCCTTTTTTTGAAGGACTGTTACGAAGAAAGGTGAAAGTGCGGACGTTTGCAGTGTGAAAGCAGTGCTGTGGAATATGGGCACCGGCCATGCCGATTTCTTAGATATTTCGAGCCTTTCATTTCTTTTTAAATTTTTTGTAAAAAAAAAAAACTTCATTACTCTTATATGGATTCGTGCAACTGATAGTATATATATGTTGTGAGCCATCAATTCAGTTGATCGCGCAAAATGAAAAATACAGAAAGCACAGAGAGTCTCATAGGCGCTGATAATGATCACAGCTGATCACTCCGCTATCTTTGACACTGAAGGAGATACGAAATCTGGGAACTGTATATATAGGTGTAGAACTTTATCCGCTTCACTGAAACCTCCATTTTTGCTTATTGGTAACGTGATCTGTATGTTAAAAGCGGTAAAAAGATGACTTCATCCACTTTATCATCTGTTTTCCTGTTTCATTGATTTATCTTCCGTGCATGGTTACAAGCACGTCTGACATCGAGAAACTAACAGCGATTACCTATACCACAGGCTGACCACCACAAAAATGCGTTCATTTCGTGAGACCTTTTTTTCTTTTTGTTTATGTTCGGTTTCTTCCCTTTTCTTTCTTTTTGTTTACTTTTCAGTTTCTTTTTCGAAATAGCAAGCTGGCAATAGCTTGGCTGACATTTCCTTTTTTTCTTTTTTTTTCTTTTCTTTTTTTTCGCAGACCCACGCTCGCTAGCCTCGTCCGCAGGTGCAGTTCGTAGCACGTGATGACCCGTTCAACGAAACGTTGACTAGGATGCCGATCCATATGCTCTAACGCTCCACATTTTGCATGTATTGCTACCGGCACTGTGAAGTCACCGGCATTCCCGTATACTCCTCGCAACGAGATAATCCTCGTGTGACCCCAAATATATGTCGTGATTGCGCGATCCAGATATCGAGGTCGCTGTGGTTTTCTTTGTCCAGCATTTGATCCGTATGGCAGGTACAGTGCATAGCTTATACACGTGGGCAGTTCAAGTCTGTTTCATGTTTTCCGCGAAGAGAAGCATTGCGAGCCCTGTGCACTGGCTTGCCATCAGATTATCTACTGTATATGCCATTGAATTTTCAGTACATTAGGGTCCGTCTTACTGGTAGGTGTTGCGCTGCTTAAAACGTAAAAATAATAACTGCTGAAAATGCCGTTTACATAAACGTGGCGTGCAAAATAATCCATTGATATAGATTGCGAAAGGTTGGTCGAAGTGATAGTAACGCATTGATATCAATTAAATGGTAGTTGTTCGTCATACAATTCTGTAGGTTGGAATAATTATGTGGTATGGATACAATTCATAAATATAAGGATACATACACGACTTTTTGTGTCCCTAGAATTTCGCAAGTAGCTCGTATCCACTTTTCTTGTTCCAATAAATCACAAACGCTTTACTTTTGCCCATATTTCGACACATTTTGGACAATCCCACAAATGGGTCCGCTAAGCGCACGTTAAGAATAGGGTACAAGTTAAATGTGCAGATTGATTATAAAAAGGAAAATGGAGTAAATTGGCTCCACATAAATGAAATGGGTGCAGAAACGTTGGCGTACAACTCTTACACACATACAAACACAGATAACGCGACTGCTATCCAAGGCAAGCGCTTACCGACATCCTCGTCAGATTGCGCCCTGGCGGGGAATGTTAATTACCGCCTCCATCACTGCTCGCGACGCTCCTTTCCCCTTTCCTGATGAGTAACCGCGTCGCTCATTGGGCGAGGAGGCGCAAAGGGTTGGCTGCAACAAGCCGTGCGGTAGGTTGGCATGTGGTGTCACATGTTGCGTTTGTGTTGCCAAAATAGTACATTCCTCCCCCACAGCGCTGCACGAAGTCCCGCCTCGATATAGGACACTCTGGGAAGAGACTTGCATATATGTAGGGGGGGTATGTTCAACGAAACACTCACCGTATGTTGCTTTTTTGAGGTAGTTTTTAGCGACGCTTTCCTTTCTTTTTGTCATCCTACACTCTTAAAAATGAACTTCACCGCATAGCACGTTCCTAGCCAACCATCGTCTCGAATAATATCGTTATCTGCCTTGATTTGTTGAAAACGAGGGGCGTACGCCTTTTTGTGACACTTATGCTGTTCATAATTGTCACAGAAAAGGCGTACGCCCCTCGTTTTCAACAAATCAGGGCAGATAACGATATTATTCGAGACGATGGTTGGCTATAGGAACGTGCTATGCGGTGAAGTTCATCAAGGTACACAGCTCTTTTAGTGGAATTCTACACTGTTAAAGTAGAGCTTCACCACATAGCACGCTCCTAGCCAACCACCATGCCGAATCATATCATTCTGCGGGACATGATTCGTTCAAAACAGGGGGAGGAGCCTATCGGGGACAAGCATAATGTGTCCCAGATAGGCGCCTCCTCCCATTTTCAGCAAATAGGGACACAGAATGATATCATTCGGAATGACGGTTGGCTAGGAGCGTGCTATGTGGTGAAGTTCTGTTTTAACAGTGTTGTTTCAGGGGGTCCGGCGGTCACTGTTGCATTACTCATCCCAAGGTCGCGGGTTCGAACGCGGTCGCGAGGAACTTCGTGTTAGGGACGCGTTGTCCTAAAGTACTTGTTAAAGGAGCAAGAAAGTAGTGACATTCAACGTGGCTCGGCGTCCTGTTTCATTCATCAAACAGGAGCCAAGGTGGTGGTGGTGAAAGTGGTGAAAGGGCACGCCGTTGTCTGCCTCACAGAGGTGGGCAACGTCACGACTGACGCCCTTGGGGAATGTGCGTCTTGGGCCGACTTCTAAGGGAACTGTGCCGACATATGCCTGAAAGCGTCCGAGGAAAACCCAGGAAAAACCCCAGACAGCACAGCCGGCACCGGGATTCGAACCCGGGTACCTCCCAGTCTCGACGTGACATATTTCCCCTATACGGTGTCTGTTACTGCCCAATGAAATTATATATAAAAAAAATAACAGAAAAAAAAAACGCTGGGAGAAAGCAGCCAGCGGCCGCGTCTCGGTCTCCCCGCGTGTGACGTCAGCGGACCTGCGCGCGTAGCAGAAGGCACTTCCCTCGCTCACTTACACGCTCTTTGAAGGAATGAAGTGGTTTCGAGAGGGCGTGCAGATCGGAGTCTCGCTCGCTCTACAGCCTTTTACCGCCTCTGTTTGTCGCAGGGAGGAGGTTTCATGGCATTTTTTTTTTTTATGTCACGCGTGCAACAGGTGCAGATTAAGCCATGTTCTACTCTTATATTTATCTCGCCTCCTATGCCCGCATAAATCAGCAAACAACGATACAAGCACGCACATAACTCATGAATATTCCCGTCATATTCTTAACAAGAAACACGTCTTCGCCTTTAACACTTCCGTCAAAAGCAGGCTGTGCTGCACGAAAGAGAAGACGGCTGCTCGAGTATTTGCATAGACAGAGGCGTAACTGGAAGTCGTCCACTGCCGTGACTCGGCACTGAAACGAACCAGGTCCGATCCTAATTAAATTTTATTCGACTTTCCTATACCTCCGCCGATGACGCATGCGCAAACGGAGCACGAATTAGTTCCGCGTTCCCCGAAGCCTTCTCTTCTCTTGATTGTGTATGGCGAAAGGGGACGAGGGTGTTATTGTTTAGCTTCCTTCGAGGGTCGACGCGCTTTTGTTTGTTCCAAGGAGAAATTGGATTTTTTGAAATGTAAGGTCAGTTATAACCACTTTCACGTTTGAGCGAATGAGCAAACGCCCCCCTCCGGGGGTTGCGTGGATATGGAGAAAGGATCTGATGAGTGAATGGGACTGGTTTAAGATATATAGCGTCCTTTTGGGGGGAGGGAATAGACGTGCGAGGAGGTTTATTAGCAGCCTCCAGGCCTCGTTCTTCGCGGTTCCGTGGATGATTGAGGAAGGTGATGTTTTTTTTTTTTTTTTTCTCTCTCTCTCTCTCTCGTTCCCTGCTTTGCTCGTTACGGTAGAAAGACTCGAGGCGGAAAGGGTTGGTGTGAGTGATGAGTAATTTAGTTGTAGCTCCTATACGCTGTGTGTTGCTTATCTTCCTTTTTCTATTTTTTTCGTTCTTCTTTTTTATGTTTTCTTGTTCTAAGCATCGAACATGTATTGGCAGTCGATGATTTCTTTGGTCCGCGACTCGCTTTACCTCGGGGCGCGCAGTTCGCTTATGAAGGTTCTTGCACTCCATAGTTATACCTTGTGTCGCGAAATTGGACGGGATTCGATTTTAGGGAAATCCGATTACGTTAGAAGACCGTAGCAAAAAAAGAAGAAGAAAAAAAAGAAATGTTTTGTTCAATATACTTCGATAAGGTCAGAGCGAATGATGTGGTTGACGTTTCTGGAGAATAGGATACACCGTTCGTCGGAACATATTGAAATGGCAGGCTAAAGCTGACACGAGACACTGGATTAAGCCAACGCCTCGAGCTGCCATCAGCCGCAAAGATATCCACTAATAGCCAAAGAAAGCCTTTGTTTTTGAAATCGTCTGCAGCGATTGGCCGAAGCAGACAACATCCTGACGTTATGTGTCCACGTGGCGTGGAGGAGGAGGAGGAAGAGGACTATTTTGGAGGAAACGAATGCATGAAGCACGCCTTCTGTGTATACACTCTGAAAACAAAACTTCACTGCATAGCACACTCAGCGCCAACCATTGCCACGAATGATAGGGTCATCGCTTCTCATTCGAAAAGAGAGGAAGGCGTACGCCTTTTTGTGTCAATTATCATGTGTCCAAATTGACACAAAAAGGCGAACGCCTTCCTATCTCTTCGAATCAGAAGCCATACACTCTTAGAAATGAACTTCGCCGCATAGCACGCTCCTAGCCAACCATCATCTCGAATGATATCGTTACCTGCCCGAATTTGTTGAGAACGGAAGGCGTACGCCTTTTTTTGCGACAATTATGAACAGCATAAGTGTCGCAAAAAAGGCGTACGCCTCCCGTTTTCAACAAATCAGGGAAGATAACGATATCATTCGAGATGATGGTTGGCTAGGAGCGTGCTATGCAGTGAAGTTCATTTTTAAGAGTGTATCATTCCTAGCAATGGTGGGCGCAGAGTGTGCTTTGCGGTGGAGTTCTGTTCTTAGAGTGTAGGTGGCGTTGAATAAAAACACAGCACTGAAACAAGACCAACTTCCAGCCCTAAGCATATTAATACAGCCTTCAATTAACTATCATTGTATGTACTTTACATACGTCACAAACAGAACCGGAACAAATGACATTTGCGATACAGTTAAAAGGGTGCACATAAGTACTACAATAATGACGTTTCACATTCACAAAACCGTGGCACCTATATTTATAACTATATAAGCCCTCACTGCCTCTAAGGGCATGTGGCAAGGCGCAAAGGATATAACGGATGGAGGCGGCTGTGATGACTGTTTCGTTTTACGTATACAAAGCACTTTCTTTGTTCCTGGAGCGACCTCGTTAGTGACTTGCTAGGGGCTCCTTGTATAGGGGGGGTGATGAGGGGCGTGATTTCGGGGCCTCGAATCCCTGACCCTCGTGACCCCTTTATGGCTTCTCACCACAAGGGTTGTGACAGCTAGGCCACCCCAAAAGACCCGTATTGTTTGCTGCCTTCGCTTTCCTTAACGATGCCGATACTTCACCCGTCTCTAATGCATATATTTTTTGTTATCTCTTCGTGCGCTATATATTTTTACAGCTTTCGTGCGAAATTTGTTTGTTAAAGGGGCACTAAAGCGGAAAAGTTTATCCTTGCGAGATATTTTCGCGCTTCAGTGCCCCTTTAAATCGTGAAAAAAGAGTTAAAAATAGCTGCGACGTAAAAAAAAAAGGAAGAAAGAAACACCTACATTATGTGCGTACAACAGATTTTAACGACAAACCGGACGCCCTTGCAGGTTATTACTATTATTAATTACTATTAATTAAGCTATTAGTATTATTAAAGCATTAGTTAACCAAAAGCTAAACGCAACGGCTTTTACTTCACCTCCTAGCTAACCATCACCTTGAATGACATCGTTCACTCCCCTGATTTGTTGAAAACAGGAGGCGTACGCCTTTTTTGTGACAATTATGCAGAACATAATGGTAACAGAAAAGGCGTACGCCCCTTGTTTGCAACAAATCAGGTGGGATAACGATGTCATTCTTCGAGATCATGGTTGGTTAGGAGGCGGAGTTAAATGCCATTCCGTTTAATGCATTAAACTTTGCGGTGTGGCTAGTGTATTAGATACACCGTTTGTTCGTAGATTTTTAGTCGTAGTGTGCACGCAGTCGCCTTGCGTACGCAAGGAAATAGCGTGTTAAAACTGCGCACGCGCTAAAAATGCAGAGCCACGTTCGGCTCATGCGGAGTGTGCACCAGCTATTTCCTTGCGTACGCAAGGCGATTGCTCGTGTGCTAAAACTCCCTTATGCAACGTTCCAACGTTATAGCAATACTTCAAAACATCTTCATACGGAATAAACTGTTCAAATCTGAATCTAATTCCAGAAAATTGATTTTTTTTTTTCTGCAAAGATCAGCTGTAAAGCTGTTAGCTTTATTAATGAAATTACCTAGGCACGAATATATATTGATGTCTTCCGTAGAAAGACCTTGATTAGATTTTGAACGGTCATTACGCAAAGTTGAATCGATTGATTCGGTCGAAGTGTGTGTCTTCTTCCGGCGTTGCTAATTAAAAATTCGGCTCACATAAGAGAATCACACGTATGGGTGAATTGAAACACACTTTAAAAAAAAATATGAATAAAAAAGCTGGTGCAATAGCAAAGTGCTTTCAATCGCTCAATCGTACACGGGACAGCTCACGCGATGCTTTTATTAAATAAAGACTTTTATCGATAATTATCGTCCGCTTCCTTTTGTATCCGAAATTAGCCAGCTTTCTTAATTCCGATTCGAGCTAGTAAGGATTTTATTGCTTCGAAGAGGTACGAATAAATTTTCCTGCTCGCGCCGGAACCGTCACGAGTTTCTATTTTTTCTTGCACCCAACTGTTAAAGGGATCTGCGATCACAGAGGGCGCTGCCGGTCCGTTATTAATTAAATTTAATGACGAGAATGCTTAATTAGTTTCTGCTAAGCCGAAGAAAAATGCGCGAGGTCTGGAACCTGTAACGATCTTTAAGGGCTTCGCTTTGAAAGTATAAGGCACAGCTTGGACGAAAGTATAGAGGCTCGCTTATAAACTGCATGAGAGCGTTCCGAGCCCGGGAGTGTAGAATACAGTCCTCGTTTGAGTAACCATTGCAGTTGATATTCGTAATCGATAGGCTACCCGTTGGCTGTAAGTTGCGAAGCGTGTGATACTGTTATTATATTGGGACACTGCGTGATAACTGATAAGTCGGTATCTTTGCGTGGAGCGATTGCTTTGTTGGACTATTTCGTTAACTCCTCCTCCGGGGGCCCGTTTCCGAGCTGCTGTCGAGCGTCATTGGTATTGGTAGAAGGCGCAATTACGAGCATCGGGAGCGACACCTGTGCGCAGTGTTTGTTGACTGTCGTTAGAGGCTAAGACGTCTGGGAACGAGACGCCGCGCTCTCAACGAATTGCGAAGCAGAAGGAGAATCACGTGGGGAATGCCTTTGTTTTGAAAGCAGACGACGACGCGTAGACGATGGAAAAAAAGTCTCGCGTAATACTCGTAATATGAAATGATGTTGCTGGTCGGGCACCGCAATTTATTCACTCGACTCTACCAATATGGCCGCCCTAGTACAACCGCTACCGTGAGATGGCGCGTCGCATTTTGCATACCGCCTATTAGACAGGCGAAAGGAGTGGGCAGAATCAGTCGCGATACTAAATTCCAGTGGAGGAGTTGTCAGGACAGTTGACAAGTGTCCTGACGAAGACAGTGCCACTGTCGAAACGTCGACCCCCACACATTTTACTTTTTAACGTCTCCCTATGTAATAAACTAGTGTTTGTAACTTCCCTAAAATCTGTTTCCGCGTCTTTTTTTGAACATCTGTAACACTTCGTGGCTGTTTGATATCCTTTTACCTCACCCTATATATATATATATATATATATATATATATATATATATATATATTTCTATATTTCTATATATATATATATATATATATATATATATATATATATATATTGCCAGCGTTTCTCGCGCATTCACGAAATATTTATTTGTATTTATTTGTTCTCTCTTTCTCTTTTCTTGTCGACGTCTTTCCCGTTGGTCGTGAACACTCTGGCTTCTTTGGCTCGTCCGTCATTTTTGATGCGAATCCGAAAATTCAAAACGAAAGGTGACGGAGGAAGGGGGTGAAAACGCCGCGCGTTTGCCTTTCCGTCTGTGCGCGCCATGAATCGATATTTGAATCTGCCGTATGAGGCTCGGTCACCGCCTGGCATTTAAATATCGATCCCTTTTGTCTTATAAGGTTTAGAGTCAGGAAAACTTTCCCACAAAAGGTGTTTCCGGCGATAGCAAATGCAAGTTTGAGGTTTGCCGCGCTTGCGCCCGTAGCTGCTGCTGCTCTATGTGCGCGTGCATGGTCGATTTAAGAGTAGAGCATACGCGTTATATCGTCAGAGGTTATCTTCTTTTTAAAAAGAAATTCTTTTCACCGTAAGTCTTGGCACGATAAGCTGCCCTAGTTTTCGCCGAGTTAAGGAAGGTGCTTGTTGGGAATGGTTGAAGTTTGAATTGTAGGAAGGGGCCCTTAGTATGAATGAGGCTGAAAATAATAAAACATTAGGTTAGTATAAGGTTAATGTTATGGATGTAAGAGACTTGTCTTTCATTGGTAAAGATAACCTCAAGAATGATAAGGTGTGCCATGCCTCCCCGGGTTTATCTGGGAGGCTGTCGACTGGACTCGACGAAAGTTAAGCCAAGCAACGTTAACGAAGTAAATTAATAGTGGTAAAATTAGAAGTAACTCGGTTGGGTGTCGGCGTACAGAAATTGTGTCTGCTGATGCTGTACATGCTGGCTCCGCAAAAATTAGTGATTGAATCAGTGATAATATGAATGAAGTGTGCACGTATGCAGAATGGATTGGACGCATATAAGAATGAAAAAATAATAACGACAAGTAATGTTCACTCAGTATAGATTACTTGAAAGACCACCGAGTTTAGTTCCCAAGCATGCGTTATAAGGTCTTTCCCGTGAAATGCAGAAATTCGTGAGAAAACAAAGAAAGAGACGATAAGTGATGTGAACCACACTCTTAAAAATGAACTTCACCACATAGCACGCTCCTAGCCAACTATCATATCGAATGATATCGCTATCAGCCGTGATTTGTTGAAAACTGGAGGCGTACGCCTTTTTTGCGACACTTACGCTGTTCATAATTGTCACAAAAAAAGGCGTACACCTCCCGTTTTCAACAAATCAGGACTGATAACGATATCATTCGAGATTATGGTTGGCTAGGAGCGTGCTGTGCGGTGAAGTTCAATTTTAAGAGTGCAGATGAAGATAATCAATGATTGCCAATCGATATCAATTATCAATCATTACCTCAAACAACCCACAACTTTGCAGACACTTTGGCTGGCAGCACGAAAAATCCCGCCCTCCTTCTTCGTCATAAATGCCTTCGCCCGCCACGACCAACTTGTGCAGCCAGTCCTTTCTATATAGTCTCGAAGCGGAACAAAATTATGACAACTCTTATCCAGCGGAGGTTATACAAAAGTGGCGCTGTGTGTCAGGGTGTTTGCGTAACTTGGCCCCCATTTTCTCCTCCTTCGGCGCACTGTCCGAAGCGCTGACAGCCAATGATTGGCAGGTAAATAAGTGGCCAAGGCCGACCAGACTGTGTGTGTATGTGTGTGTGTGCACGACGGCTTTTTGTCCCGTATATACTTTCAGCGGCGGCAGCAGCAGCAGCATCTCTGTCTGCTTCGATTGCCTTATTCATTCCATCCTTCTATACAATGCCATCCAATGTTTCTTTTTTTTTTTGCTTAAATTGAAAGAGTTGCGGTTTTCAATAACGTTTTCCTACGTATATTTTCGTTGTGCGTGGGAAGATGTACGAATACTAAAGAAGAGATGAAAAAAGAGAGAGAAGGAATGCTTGGACAGTATCCGAGTGTCTGGCACGTATACGCTCACGGCTTTCGTTTTTTTAAACTACAACTGTATCCGCAACTACACTCTTAGAAATGAACTTCACCGCATAGCACGCTCTTGGCCAACCATCATCTCGAATGATATCGTTATCTGCCCTGATTTGTTGAAAACGGGAGGCGTAAGTCTTTTTTGTGACACTTATGCTGTTCATAATTGTCACAAAAAGGCGTACGCCTCCCGTTTTCAACAAATCAGGGCAGATAACGATATCATTCGAGATTATGGTTGGCTAGGACCGTACTATGCGGTGAAGTTCATTTCTAAGAGTGTAGTTGCATTAATAAAAAATAATAAAAAAGAACACTCGCTGAAATTGTAACTAGGTTACATTTTGAGCTGATTTGCCACATGACTGTCGTAGAATAGCTGCCACCACTATCGGAATACGTCTCACCGAGATATCTTCCTTCCATTTAGTCGTATATAGCATCACAAAAGAAGCACCATCATTTACACATTTTTTTTTTCTTCTTTTCATTTATTTTATTTTATTTATTTTTTTTGGTCCACGTAACCAGGTGAAAACGCGTCTTCGTCAGTCAGGAAGTTTCGCCAGAGAACGTTCGTATCGCAGATTCCTATCAGTATATACCCTCCAGCCCGTCGTGTCCACACTTTTCTTTTCTTCGGAGAGTCTGTAGCATCTTTTCGTCGCTTATCAGCTGACTTCCACTCTGGACTGCTGTCAGTTTGCCGGTCGTTGCCGTTTTGCCGTGCTTTTGTAAAGCGCCTTTAAATGGCTCCGAACACGCACGGCAGACCCTTGCTGCTCGTGTTTCATATACGCCGTATGTACGATGACGCTTTTTTTCTCTCTCTCTCTCTCTCATCTTGTGGTGGTTGACGTCGGAAATATATGGTTGCAGGTAATGTCTGATAGCATGTATAGCTCGTTAGCTTTAAGGGAAGATTACTAAGCCTCGCGTGCTTCGGTGTCGTTCTGCTGCGTCTCTATACCTACGGCAAGAGTGCTACTTTCTTTCTCTCTCTCTCTTTTAGTTTGTTATGATGTTGAATTTCAGTTCGGAAGCTAATATGGAAGGTGCAGGCGGAATCATTATTATTTTATTTTTTTTCTGCACTACACGCTAATAATCTTTGCGCGGTGTATGATCTACGAGGTAAAGGATAAGGTGTGACAGTGCAGCAAGAGGTCTGCAGAATAAACTGACCGCTTTGAGTCCTTTGAGCATTTAAACGAACGGCGCGGGCACATCGAATATTCGTTGGTAAGCCAGGTAATTTTTATTCAGAGAATCGACTAATACTTATCTGATGATAAAAATTGTAGTATGAACCATTCAGGAGGTACTGTATTTAAACATATACCAACGGTGATACCTGATCGCGGAGTTCGTTGGATTCCAGAAGAGAGTTACAGTGCACGTACCTCCACACTCTTAAAAATGAACTTCACCGCATAGCACGCTCCTAGCCAACCATTATCTCGAATGATATCGTTATCTGCTCTGATTTGTTGAAAACAGGGGGCGTACGCCTTTTCTGTGACAATTATGAACAGCATAAGTGTCACAGAAATGGCGTACGCCCCCCCCCCCCCCCGTTTTCAACAAATTAGGGCAGATAACGATATCATTCGAGATAATGGTTGGCTAGGAGCGTGCTATGTGGTGAAGTTCATTTTTAAGAGTGCAAAATGGACGGCGCAATATTGAGGCACGCACCCACTTTTTCAAACTCATTAACGTTCATGGGACGCAGTTTGTAAGAAAAAAAAACGGAGCGAGAGAGAGACTAATAGAGAAGAAAATAATAACTGTTTATTGTGGTTCCAGCTTTCCACAGTGTTTCCGTGACGTTTCTGTGGCGTTTCATGGGATTAGAACGTCTCCTAATGAGTAACGCGACGCGAACTCCTTGCCCTATATAGCCGGACTAACCTGGGCTAGACTCGCTACACCGGGAGGTGGCGAGTTCGTGTCCCAAAAGCAGCTTGTGCTGTGCGAATCTTTTTTTTTTCTTCTTGCTTTCTCGGCAGATGTCGGCACAATTCCCTCTGAAGTCGGCCCAGGACGCCGTCTTCCGCGCTTTCCTGCAGTACTGTCTCCATCTTTCCGCATCCGTACACTCCTCATAGCTACAGTTCGTGGCAGTGTTCACACAGAGAATCAAATAGAAGCATACACTGTAAACTTTTTCACACCTTTAAAGGTGTGCGCTATGCACATTGAATCTGGTTGCGTAACATTGCATCTCCAGGATGATATTTTACAAAATTCGGAAAGCATTACTAAAGATCAAGTGTCAGTGCAAATCTTGCTTTCATTATGTCTTGGATATCGTAGGTACGAGCTAATGCATATATGCATCGCTATCGATAATCGAGCACGCGCAAGTGTCTACAATACTGTTGAACAATGTTGAGATGTTGCAAGACTGAATTTTTCAAGGACAGACAACACTCGAGTAAAGAAAACTTGTGCGAAACCGTGCTCCGTTATGATGTTACCAAAATTACGCCTAAAAAGGCGTGCGCCATGCATGCTATTACACCTTTAAAGGTGTGAAAAGACTTAGAGTGTAGCATAGAACGCAGGCGTTTGCACTGCCACTCAGGCGCATTCCCTCATCTGCGAGCGCAGAAGCAGCGACGGTGGCGCCGCGACGGGACGGCGCGCAATTAAAGCGCCGCAAAGCAAACAGAAGACGGGCCGTAGTAATGTTATGCAGAAAGGGTTCCTTCTCGCGCTACCAACGCCAACCACATGGGATGCAGGTCGGACGGGTTTTTGGAGTCATCTCTGCGGCGGGGAAAGGATTTGGCGCGACGCCGTCTGAAAGGGAAATACGTTCATTCTCTATATACGGCTGATTTGGGTTTACGATGTGCTTAGATTTGTCACTTGGCCTTCCTTAGACGGACGTGCGTTTCATGAGCTGGAGTGAATGAGGTGATGTCGCGTATTGGTTCCCCTCATTTTTTGCTTTGACCGAAATCGGTCGAAGCGACTCGATGAGAAAATCTCTGTGGTCTGTGTTTTGTGCGAACCTGTGCACATTATTGCGAGGAACGAGGAGAAATACAGGGTGTTCAAAATTAAGCTTTCGCGAGCGCTACGCAAACACAGCGATGACAGGAGACCGGATGATAATTTTAAGCTACTTGTGTAAGAAACAGGTGCTGCTAATTATGTAGCACCTGTTTCTTACTCAAGGAGCAGAAAAAGTAGCACCAGTTTTCTTTTGTTCTCCTACTTATAAAGTGCTAGTTAAAGCTTAATTTTGAACACCCTGTATACAGTGAACCCTCGTTATTATGACCGTGGTCGTTCCCGAAAATTTTGGTCATAACGCGGAATTGTCATATTAACGGAGGAGATTTGAAGAGGTTTCACTGCATTGTTCCCCAGGAGTATGGTCGTAAAGGGCGTATGTCAGATTATCGGGCGTCATATTAACGAGGGTTCACTGTTATAGTGTTCATGCCCGGTTCTTACGCAACATGCTATCGATGTCGCTTATTTGTACAGCATCGCTAATGGAGGAGATGCACGTGGTAAGGCTCGTCTAAAGAAAACACATAATGGTATAGAGTATCGTTACGTAATCGCTCAAGAAGTCGAGGTAGTTTTATTGTGAACTGAAGAAACGTGTAATCGCATGGCGAACATTAGAATTCTTTTGCGTACGTGTTATAATGCGTATGAAAGGACCCTGATCATGCATTTGGTTGACAAAGAAAGCGAAAAAAAAAAGCAAAATTGTTTAATTTTTTATTTAGTTTAGAACGTTTAAACGTAAATTAATTTAAGGTTTCGTGATCGCGAAATATCATACCACTCCCGCGTCTAGACACACGCGAAATTTTCTCTCGTGAAGTTGGAAATCCACCGGAAAGTTTGCGAAATGAGAAGCAAAAGTTTCACTGGCGAAGTCTGCAAAAGTTTAGCGGCTTCACGTGAGGTTTGGCAACCTTAACCCAACGTCGTCAGAGACCAGCTTTACAGGATATGTTTTCAATATGTGAGTGGAAGCACTCACGGTGGTATCAAAGAGAGAGAGAGATATAAAAAGGAAACAAAAAATAACGCAGTGGAAGGCGCCGCTGAGTCAGATAACGTGAGGTTATTTGCCGATAAGAGGTTATTAGGCTCCAGATTCTTATACAGAACCTGTCAAGCTTTAAAGCCTAAATAAACAGATCACTAAAAGATGAAGGCGTGGTCACCTTTGCATATCTTATTAGTGTTGCCAGTGCACACCTCCGAAGCTAGCCACTTTTATCTCTCTTTTTTTTTTCCCCTCGCACGCTTCGAATAAATATTTTTTGAACAAACTTCCGCACAGACTGGTTTCCTTTTCGAGGGTGAAATACCGAACATCGGAAGCAGACAAGCAAGAAGATAAAAATAAAAAATCACTGGCGACATTCAAATCTGCTTTTTTTTAAAGAAAGATGTCTGCATTGGAGGGATCATCTTTTTGCGGCACACGCATGAGTGATTTACAAGTGAAACCAGGGGCGTATAGCAACGCCCTCTTTAGCAATATTACCCACTCGTACTTTGGGGACTCATTTCAATATAAAACGTACACAGTGCTGACTGGGCCGGGACTAACATCTCCATATTTTTCTTTCTTTTTCCAATCCAATCCAAAGTAAACAAAAATATTTTCATGTGTAGATACCGATATATCAGCCGGGCGTTGACTTCGGCTTCCCTCACCGAAAGGAGCCTATTAAAAAGCGCCTAAAAGGTCAACAAGGAAGGTGAAGGAGCTTGACTATGGCTCACCACATGGTGAACCATTTGATTAAGTTTTCAATCAATCAGTCAAATGATTCACCGTAGAATGACACTTCAGAAAGCAGATATAGCTGATTTGAAGAATAATTCATCCACTATTTCCAAAGTTTCAACTGTGTTCGATTTTTTTTTTTTTTTGGCAAAATTGCCTCCCACAGGCTCGATATATAGTTGTATTGTTTCTCAACATTAATGGAAGTACACCCTTTCCCATTCTCAAGGAGTATGAAACGATTAATGACGCTCCTTGTCTCGCAGCACCTGCCAAATCAAACACGGCTAAAATTAAATCTCAATGCCCGGGAAAAGCGCCAGGCTTCATCTCCACACCCCCACCGTTATCAACACCTTGTGTTGGCATACCGCAACCCTCTTGGCATCGGGCAACACAATTTCCCGGTTTCGCGGCACCATTGTGTACATAACGATCAGCTCAATATTAGAATGAACACGCGTCCTTGGTCATTCTCATTAAACTATAATTACAACATTCTCCGATTATGGCGATGCATGGGGGTCCTTTATGTACACAAGCGCTCGCCACACTGTGCAAATAGATGATCCAGAGAGAGAGCTAAGAGAACCCGAAACGAAACAGGTATTCGTACACGGTGTATAATATTTGCGATCTTTATCTGAATAACTTCAGAAAAGCGAAACTCGTTTCCATAGACGAAGGTCGTACTTTTTTTGAAGCAATGAAAGATGAAAAAAAAAAAAAAAAAAAGGCCCTGCTCGTCAGCGGTAACGAAAAAAAAAAAGGCGAAGGGTATAAGGTATCCACGCAAGAGCACGACTGAACTGTTTTGCTAAGATGGCTATCTCTTTTTGGTTGGCTCTCGCTCTCTGCTTGTTAGGAATGCAGCGTTTGAAAAGCGGCCTTCCATTACAATGGGTTGGTTGTGGGGAAGAGGTCGTGCACGGAGGGTCGGGTTCCTGTTCGTTTGCGTTGTTTGGGTTGGAAGTTGCGCGGCCGGCCTTTTCATCCATGTCGGGTACAGCGTGTTTGTTGAAGTATACGAGGTTGAGCGGTATTACTTGCACGCGTGTATGTGTGTGAGCGGTATTACTTGCGCGCGTGTATGTGTGTGTCAGAACGAACTTTGAGCGGCGCTTGGAGGTAAATCATGGATAGGGTTTCAGTTTTTATTTTAGGACGGATTCGGCGTATGTTTTTCGGTGTTTACTTATGTTCGTGAAATCGGCGTTTTTTCGGCGATTTTTCTGCCGCGTACGGTGAATACCCCGCAGTTATCGGCGAATATAAATCGAAGATGTAATTTTACAAATTGTGCGCCTCAGCGGAGCCTTAAAAACCAGAGACCAATACAAAATTAGTCCCTGTGAGAGAATCCGCACAGCAAAGTGATGGTAAACTAAATCGTGAAAGCAGAGATCGTTTAAGCTTATTGCAACGATTAATACCCCCTACTCTTTCCTCAGACATTCATTTCTGTTCGGCGCTTTTCGGTTAAAACCGAATGACGGAAAAAGCTACTAAAAAGCGTATATTTTTCGGTGTTTTTCGATTAAAACCAAAGACGCAGAACCTTAATCATGGAACATAGAAACAGAGGGTAAGCGAGCTGCTGTAGCGTCTGCGAAAACGTACACACGGTGATTATCCATGTGTATATCTCCCCATACTCAGAGAGATATTGTAGTCAACGTAGTAAATGAATAAAAAAACAAAAAACATGGAGATGTAAGCTCGAGGTCACTGGGGCTTCTGCTGAAGCCAGCGCTTTTTTTTTTCGTAAGCTTCCGGAAGTGGGTACGCTGCATTTCCGGTCTTGTGAATGATTGGCGTTCCAAAGTTGTTCGAGTGCAGATTATCACTTTCTACGCCACCGAGATGGAGCGTCGCTATTGGCTGTGTTCGTGACGTCATAGCTGGTGTTCGCAAGTCGAAAGTGAATGTCGTCACCGTGAGTTCCTGCTTTCACGTAAAAGGATTCACTTGGATGTGTGACCTACGCACACAAATAGCTTCGCGGCCATTGTGTCTTATGCAGAATTGTGCTTGCCACCTCAGGAGCTGAAGTATCCGTAATGAACATAGTAGTTATTCCCTGAAGTGTCAGCTATGAATTCCAGCTCTTTGACAAGCAAACCAACCAAAACAAAAGCCTGTACCACGGAAGAAAGGAATTACGGAAGCAAAAATTACTGCGGTTCATACGTTTGTTCTGTTTGGCTGCGAACACAGGGCATTGAGTGACGCGTGTCAGTCTCGTCTCGGATTGGCTTTGTTCTGCTGCACGCCATCGCTAATGACGTAACGAGCGACCTCTTCCGTTGTCTTCCGACAAAAAGATGGATGGATCGCGGAAGGGAACAGACCCCAGGGGAAAAAAAAGAAAATTGGGCCAGGGCAAAAAAAAAGATGAATTTGCTTGTGCGTACGTTCGGTCGAAGGTAATGCAATAGCGCCTGCCGTCGTCTGCGAAATGAAGTCGTCACAAAGCGGGCGATCGTCTGCCAAAGAATTGAATTTGAAAAAGAAAAAAGAAAAGAAAGCACCAACGTAAGAAAGCAGGGTAATCGAATTGGGTGATTAGATTAGACAATGCAAGCACAAGGAAGTCGTTGAGGTTCGTTTCTGTTTCGCGAACGCGGAAACAATTGAGATTATTCCGAGCGTGCCCGTTAGCAGACGGGCACGCGTCTGCAAGCGTCGTCTGCTTTCGTTTTTCAGAACTAGATCGCCTTTAGCTTCATTCTTTTGAAATCGCTTATGGTTTCTTAAAAGTATTTGTAACGCGCTTCGAGGGAGGACGTTCTGCAAAAAACAAAAACAAAAAAGGACGTTACATTCTTCGTCTTCAACAGTAAGATAAACAGACCAAAAATATTGCTTTGAAGCGCTCCGCATCCGTGATTCTGAGCAGTGAAGTTTTAAGCAATATCTTTATACTTGTATTTTACGCGAATACTTTGTATTTCAGTACGATGGTTTTTATGCTGAACTCAAGTGGTCCAAAGATTACTGGTTGCTTGTGGGGTGCAAAGGAAATGAAGCAAGATCAAGTGTATCCGAAATGGATTAGCACCCGTCGCATCCCTGTATAATACGCAGAAAACGATTTCTGAGGAACAACATGTAGCAGTTTGTGTCGCGGAGGGTCCATAAATTCATTTTAAATAAACTTCAAAATGGACACTCCAGCTGTGTCGTTTCTCAGCCTAGTTCGTATTCTCAATCCCTGTTTATTCGAATGAAATGCCCCGGTTTCTGATTTCTTTCTCCCTCTCTTTCTTATGCGTTTTATTTATTTCGTGTTTGACGCTTCTAGCCTTTTTCCTCGAGTATTTTTCGTGCTATTTTATATTTTCCGTTTTGGGGCAGATATATATATGCTTCCTTTCATTCTCCCTTTCATACTTCCTGCCTTTGTTTCTTCAGTCACAGGTAATTTGATGTTGATTTGATGGAAAGTAAAGCTAAAAACTGCAAAAAGTGCACATGCTATTAAAAGCGGTAGGAACCAATCTCTCCGCACTAAAATGCGAAAAAAAAAAAAGATAGAAAGAAAGAAACATTGCCGTTTGGTCCTTTGAATTTCGACCGTCCATGAGTTATCGAACAGAAGCTTGTAAAAAGTAAAGCTAAATGGCAAGTCAGTATTAGTTCGTTATGCGCAAAACAGCTATATGGCCCCTCTGTAAGTTAGCGTTACACGCTAAATGTTTTCACATTTCATTAAGCCTCTCGCAACGCGGTATTCATTGACGTCCCGACATTCACCACTTTACTACGTCATCTTTATCATGATTGATTGATTAGTTGGTTTGCACAGTGTAGTATCACACTCTGCAATGAATAGAGGGAAAGATGCTTCAGGGCCGCAACTGCCATTATTTCGAACAGAAGACAATACCTCTACTACGCCAGGCCAGTCTTCTGTTCGAAATATCCAAATCTGAGTCATTTCCCTCTCCTTACTACTACCACTTACTTACTTACTATTTACTTCTACTACTACTTACTTACTTCTTGCTACTACTTACTGCTACTACTACTGCTGTTTTCCCTTCATTGGAATGTAGTCACGTCAACTTCCGCATCAACACTGCATCCAATCTATCACAGCAAGCCACCTTGAAAACTCTCTCCATAACGACCTAACAACATCCCCACGAGAGCCGAACGTCTCTTAACGACACCGCGCTATCGTCGCCAACAAGCATCCAAACGCACGTTAACGTCAAACCCGGAACAATAGGAGAGAGCCGGGAATATCGTTCCCTGTTATCGTGCTGCTATCGATCGCCAGGGCGCGCTCAGGCGTCTCGGCACGTTCTTCCCCCAGTTGGTTCGCATGGCGGCACACGCTTCCCGAAAGAATTGAAACACCGTGTGTGTGTGTGCAATAACGGCGTGCCTTGTGCGCATGCGCGCGTCACGTATTCCAGCGACCCCTATCCGTGAGCGAAGGCGTAACTGGGGGCCCCCATTTAGCAAAGTGTCGCCCCGTTTGACCTTTGTAATGTCCAGCACACTTTTTTTTTTTTTTTTCCTTTTTTGTGTTGCGTGTTACTTTCGTTTCGGAGGACTTATCGTGGAAGTGAGTTTTCGGAGCTTGGGATTGGCTGGATATGTTTGGTGTTGGGACAATGAATTAATGCCTTAAATTTCTGGTATAGAGTTTATATTCACTGACGTTACCCCTCCAGAGGGCATTAGCTTGGAAGAGGCAAAAATTGCCGCCATTGATGTAGGTCCCCCGAAGTTCCGGTTTCGGTTTTCGTTCGATGACATTATACTATTTAGAGGACTATTAATGTTCAAAAACATAGTGGCTGTCTCCTGCGGATGACGTCATGCGAATCAACCCTATAGAGTTTGAGCATGGAATTTGATTATTGATTAATGTCGAGCAGTATGGCGGGCCACGTCCATGTTATATATGAAAATATCAAACCACTTATCCTCGTAGCTACGGTTCATAATTGTCTATAGTTCACTTTATTAGATACTCACAAATAATTCACCGGCTATGTTTTTACTATGTCTTAACACGCGATAAACCCATTACTTGAAGAGTCACCTCTATTAGATATAAACTAATAGATATAGTAGTCAGTCTATTTGATATAGACTAATAGGTATATTAGTCACTCTATTAAGTATTCACAAACAATTCGCCGGCGATATTTTTAACTATCTAACACGCGATAAACGCATTACTCGAAGAGTCATCTACACGCATGTTTTATACGCGAAACACCTGTTCCGTTTGAAATTCTGTCTTCGTATTACTTTGTACACGTATTTCTACCGTTTTGCCATTATGTGAGTGGCGGAGAAGAGATATAATAAAAGCCCCGATCCCAACCTCTGCATTCCAGCACTCCTTTTTCACACCATAGTCACATTCACATTCAGCAAAACGTGCTTTTTTTTTTTCTGCACGTGCAGCCGCATGAATACCGTATACGGGCCTTCCTTCTATATGGGGATTATACCTGTCTATATATGATTTATTGATTGTCACCGCTCATGTTTGTTTGCGTTATCCTCTCCACTTATGAAGCACGTGCATGGACAGGTGCAGGTGTGGCCCCTAAATATCTCCCCCTCCAAAAGAAAGAAAGAAAGCTTCGATCACGTGATCTATATTCCAGCCAGCCGTGCGTTGCCGGCTAATAGTTTACCGTCAGTTTAGTTGAGAACCGTCAAGTAGGAGCGGGCCCTATCACAATCACTTCGATCGATGTGTTTGAGCCGCGTGATTTGAGCGCTTGAAAAGGCTACTTTATCATATGGGTGCTATGCCACATAGCCGAGTCGAGCCGAGTGAGACGAGGGACTTTTCGGGTGGAGTAGATTGCACGTGCGACGGGGTTGTTGTGACGTATCGAACCTGTCTACGGCTAGAGATAAGGAGCGGAAAATATTATCGAATCATTTTTTTTTTGTTCCTCGTTTAGTGTTTATTGAGAGTGGTAAATGCTCGTAAAATTAAGCGTCATATTGTGATAGAATATCATACAATGATATTCTATCACACAATGCTCGGGCTATAATTATCAGAATTGGAAACAATTATTTTAAAATGATACTAATTGAGAAGTCGCGGCTTCACGTCGCGATACAGCTAGGATCTTGAGGGGTCGGTCCAATTAATTTATTTTATTTCTATTATTATTATTATTAATTACGTGTTAGCGCTGCGAAGGAACTGTGAGTACAATTATTTTAAAAGCTTTCCTATTCCTGTTGAGCAACCTGGTTTGCATGATGTCGCAAGAACTCACTGCTGTGAACATTAACGTAATTTTATTATCCTACTGTTGTAGCCACTCATATCGGTATGTCCGTATATACGATGGACGCGCAGATATGTTAAAATGATGATAATAAAACCGAGGATAATTCGCTGTTACTGCAGCAGGCGCTGTTCTCATCACAGTGTTGCACGCAGCTTCGAACTGTGTTGTCATCATTATCACTGTGTTGTCATCAGTCTGAACGTCATTACTTCCGCAGCGCATGCATCCTAATCCTTCCTGTTATCTGTTCCATTTGCAGTTATGCTTTCTCCATGTAATGCCTCAAGGCCCTTGGAGCACCACAATAAATAAATAAATAAATAATTGCCACAATGAAAACCCCCGAAACTACCTGACTTGTTTTCTGCCAAGCATTGTTACCGATCTCCTCAATTTCCAGGCTAAAAAGGCGTGGACGCGGTTCAACATAACAGTGTTTTTAATTAACACCAACCAACACTTCCAAGCTCTCTCCTTCTCTCCTTATCTTGCGGAAAGGCAGATAATAGGGGAAAATAAAGAAAACGAGCACAAAACAAAGAAAGGGAAAAGATGAATAAACGTAATAATTTCATTTAGGCACGCACACTGTGGCTATAGTTCCTTTTCTTTTCTTTTTTTAAGGCTTCGCAAACGAAGCGCGTGGTTTCCTTTTCGTCTTCTTCTTTGTTGATTTTAATCCGGTGGTTCGCGAACAACGAACTTCCTTCGAGATGATAAAAGACGTTGGCCTGGGACAATTATGGGTGCGCTTAATGGAAGCGCAAAAACAAAGGAAGCCAAAAGATGAATGGAGAACTAATATAGACCGGTTGGATGAAATGAGAAAAGCCCCAGGCTATGTGCTCTTCGTGTTAGGGAGGCTGCAGTGACGACGATCCGCACGCAAGAAATGTTGAAGATAAAAATAAAAAAAAGAAATCGGCGTTCTTCTGAGTCCGACTTTTTATGCAAACGACATCGACGGAGAGATGGGGACGGTAAGATATTATTCCGAAGGAAACCTGTTCGGCGGTTTGTTCGCGCCGTTTGTTTTTGTCTGTCACTGCGTTTGTTTTGTTGTACCTTGTTTCCTCTGTACGTGGTCAATGTTGCTTAGAACGCACGCTTTTTGACAAGGATGGGTTTCGGGTATACGAGTCTCGAAGGATGGTTCTCTGTATAGAATTACCGTATTCTCCAGTATATAGCGCGCACACCCTAAAGTTGGATGGTGATGATGATGTTCATTGCAGTTTTTCTGGCGCTTCGACAACAAAGTTCATAATGCGCCAAAGCATTGATAGTAATACGACCAAGTAAAAAATTAAATACAACTAGTGAGACGAAATATGAAGGCGTCCGATACTGTCAACATCTCGTTCATATATGCACGCGGTGCATTATTAAAGAAATATTAAAGTTGGCTGAATAAGATTTTATATAAGAAAAATCGCGGTGGATGAGACATTGACGCTGTGTTCTTCCACGTGAGTTTAGCAGTTTTCTTTTCAGAAATACTGTCTCTAATGGGTGCCGTTTGATTACAGTATGACTTTGCGAACATGTTTACGTGTCCTAGGTATGCGTGCGTGCGTACGTGTACTGCCACCAAGTTTAGCGAGCGCTAACAAGTCCTACCCTTACCATGTCGTTCTCATTTACGACAAACGGAACCCGTCTAATCGGCCCAACATTCTCCATGTTGCCTTCCACCATGGTGGTCCAGGCAGGACCTCGCGCGGTGATTTATCGAAGCTTTCCGGTGTCATTAGTGCCGCGAAATCGCTCATGCGTAACTCTCGCCACATACAGAGAGCCGGGAACTATTAGATACTACATGTACCTCGCGTAACGTTACCCCCCCTTCCACTGATCTAGATCACCAACTCACAGCCTGCGTTCGTTGTCCCAAAAATACAACATGGCGTCGGATGATATGTTCCCGAAGAAACGTATACGTCGTCGCCGCCTGGTGCCGCCATATCGCGTCCACGAATCACACAGTGTTGCCAAACTCTGCGTCATGGTGACAGTGACTGATTGTGCCACCTTGCGGGAATTCCGTGAAGGCTATTAAGCGAAACGAACTCAATGTGCTTTAAATTAGCACTTCCTGACTCCAGTTACGCTTTCTTTTTGCAACCCCCCCAGTCCCAGGCCCACATACGGAACTGTTTCCTGTGCTCCGAAGATGTTCGCCGAAAATTTTGTCCCCCGCTGTGGGAGCTTCGAAGCTTATCTTACGCAGGGGCCGGTCTCGCCTTGTCGGGTCCAATTAGAAGCCGTAACGGACGTCTCAAAAACAAAGCAAGAAAACAGAATTCGGGCGTCGCGAAAATGTTGGTACCACTGCGTGTGAGAGTGGGATCTCTCTCCCGTGAATGATGTGCGCAGCGCGACGCGCAGCGGCCGATGAGTGAACCTGATAGCGCCGCATGCTCCTGTGGCTCCCGATATTATTTTTGTTCTGTTTTTGGTTTCGGTTTCGCTACTGATGCTCCCAGCGAGTCATGCTGAACTCTCCAGATGGTTTGGGTTAAGGATATTTTGCCACTAGGGGTCGGGGGGTTGTTATCGCTATTGAATGCTATGCGTGCGTGGAGTAGTGCGCAGACGCGTGGAGTGTATGAGAGCGAGGCTATAAAGTTTCACGCAAATTGTCACGAGATCTCGATGTTTGTCGTTTCGGTTCGTCTGCGATTGGGGGCGCTCATGAAGGCTGGTGTGAGTGTACGTTTGGTGGTGGTGCGGTTATGCAGTAGTGAATATGGGGTGCGTATTGCAATTTCGCATATGGTGTGATCGCGGAAGGAAGCCTGCACATTGTGGTACCAGGAGAAGTCCCTCAACTTCTTTAGGGAATTCAGTGTAATAATCTAATCTAACCATCTAGTAGATGAGAGCACGTATTATCATCTCATGTCCATTACACGAACACGAGCGTCAGTGCCATTTCACTACATTTTGCGGCTGGTTTTCACCGCTTCACTCAGCCCTACTTATTTATTTAGTTGATACTGCAGGCCAATTGTTAGGCCCATACAGGAAAGTTTACAGCAGGCATCGAGACTAAAAATAATTAACCGTGGCAAACTAGAAAATCTAATACATTCTCGGCGATAATCCCACTTGTACATGCAGTTTTTGAAACTACTTTTAATTATTTTTACATCGCGCTTTAGCTTACGAATACTTCTTTATAACCTGCCATTTTTTTACTTTATCATTAAATTATTATTATCATCATCATGTACTCTTTTTTTTTGTCGGAATGTCCCGATAATAGACCTCTCCCTGGTTGTAAACAAATGACGTCATACTGTTCGACAGCGCCACCAATCTGGTAGAGTTGAACTACGCTCGAATCTAGGGGCGAACGAGGTCGTGCCCGAAAGCCACGGTGTTGAGGGGATTACGATGGTGCCTGAAAGGGTGCCCGTTCGTGGAACCCAGCCCTCCCCTTCCGATTTGTTTCGGTTTGTCTGTCTACCAACGTCACGGTGACGTTCCCCGGGTTTGAGGTCTATTTCTCCAACCTCACGTCGCGGAGAACGCGGGTACTTTCTTCAACCTGTTTCTTCCATCTTCCTTCACCCACTTTCTCAAAGACACAACGCCGGTCCCCATATGCTCGAGTCCTTGTACACATGTGTAACATTCACTGATGGTTCAGGGCTGCACGATTCCTTCGTAAGACAGCCACCCATGCCGCGGTCACGCTTTTCACTTTGCGTCTCCACACAAGGCAGAGGGGGCCGATTTCATTAAGGGTGCGCGCATTAATTCTCGGAGGGCGGTTCTCTCTTATCTTTTCTTATCGTTTTCAAAGGCGGAAAAGTCGTCGGAGGTTGGAAAGGTCGGAGACTGGAAATGCATAACGAACGCGGCATAAGTCTTGCTTTTTTTTTTGCCGCGTATCCGCACTGTGTTTGTGAAGCTGCAGTGCAAGTTTTGTTTTTCTCTAACGGTTTCTTATACAGTGGTCATTGATCACGTGGGACACCTGTAAGATGTTAGGTTTAAAGTGGTAGGTATGGGACGTTCAGATGTGTTGTCTGAGTGTTGTCCTTGGCTTGCCGGTCGTCGGCACACATCCCCGCGTGAAGTCGGCCATGGACGCGTACTCACTCCCTCCCCTGTCGCCCAACTCCGTTCCGAAATTTTGGTACCCAATTGGGCCTTGGGGTAGCGATTTTTCTCTTCTTTCCTTTTTGTCGAGGCGAGGAGGAAGATGAGAGCAGGACGAAGAGAAAGAGACAACCGTGATTGAACTCTGGGTCTGGTACGGTACTCCGTGACCTAACCTCAGACAACGAAAAGAAAAATATCCACATTTAAAAAAAGTCGTCTGGTATACTTTGAGAAGGAACACTTTGCAACAAGGGGCAACACATCCCATCGCTTCCTACACCAAGTCCCCGAGCAAAACTGGACTGACCGCTTTCTTTTTGCCTCGCGCGGGACCCTCTTGCCCTCTCCCTTCTTTGCCCCCTCCCCCACCTTCTCTCGCATATTTATAGGTGCTTGGTTTTGTATAGATAGGCATGCTTTATAACCCACATAGCGGAGTCAACAGCGGGAGATCCAAGTCATAAATCTAAGATCTGCCGTCGGTCGCCGTGCGTGGGGCATCGAGGTTAAACAAAAAAGTACCTATACTATTAAATGGCAAGAAAGAAGAAACGGGCAACTCTCTACGATTTAAAAAATAAATAAAAAATAAAGTAAAACGTTTTTACGATCGTTTATTAGCGTAGCTCAACTCTCGTTATCGCGGAATCCCGACGTGACTTCTCTACACTTTTTGTTTGCGTGTGTTTCGACAGGGCGGAGAGTTTTGAAGAAGGTGTCTCAATTTTTATGTTCTTGTTGATGCGTTCTCGCGTGTGTGCGCATGCGTCGCCGACGCTACAGGAATTTCGCGGCATTTTAATCGGTTCTTTTTTTTTTCTTTTTTTTTTACTTATTTATTTATCTTTTGTCCCCTGCCCGGAAGAAACGTGAGAGGTGTGTGAGGATAACGCTGGCGCTACCGTGTGACGACAACCGGCTTTGACTGCCCTGTTTCTATTCCTTCTTTTTTTTTTTTTTTTTCTTTCTTTCTTTCTTGATAGTTGGCGTTATGTACTTAGTCACGTATAGACAATACACAGTAAGGTTACTGATACCGGCTGATTACTAATATATACAGGGTCGCTACTCCATATATATACTACCGCCTTTCGTGCCAAGACTGGGAAATGATATAAACTCAGGTTCGAATCCTGTTACCAGTGTTGGTTGTGGAGGGGCTCATTATTTCATTCCCCGCACCACCAGCGCCCCTGGCGATGAATCTCCCCATTCCTCATCTCACAATAAAGTTATTGTTGTTGTTGATCTTGCTCCTGTGTTTTCTGAATTCACTCTATAAATACGAATTTCGGCACAGTCCAATTTTACGGTGAACGCATCGAGAGAGAGATAGAGAGAGAGAGTGAATTGTGACTAATAACTGCATGAACTTCATGCCTATATACTCTCGAACTCGCCAAAAACCGTGAAGTCGCTCTTCCCCCTCCCCGATTTCCCAAACAAACTTCCACATTTCGTCACTCAGCTGTCAACTGTCGCGATGAAGCTTAAGTCTGCCCAAAAGTGGAACACGTTCCATCTGTTGGGGAGGTACCTTGGCTGCCGAGCGGTCATGTTGCCAGCTGTTCCTCGTAAAGTCGGACGCTAAGTTTCGCACCACAAGTTCTTCTCCCTCAAGACCCATCGTCATCACCATCATCATCTGCGAGCTGTGGTACATAGCTGTGGGTCGCGAGGCGAGCCTAGGATTTAAGTTATTACGCCAGCGGGCTTTTTCCAGCCATGCGAGCTCATTTTGCCCCCGCTTTATTTTTGCGTCTGTTTCTGCTTGCAGTGGTGCGTGAGGCCCTGTTCCTTCATTAGGAGCGCTTTGCTGAAAGTTACTGACTGACTGACGTGCTTCTCTAAGCTGCTTTATTTATTTATTTATTTATTTATTTGTTTGTTTATTTTTCAGCCGGATGTTTGATGCCTCAGATCTTATAGCTCGGCGGGTTTTGACTCCAAGTTTTGCCGCAAGCGATCTGGGCTCTGCCCATGTATACTAGACTTCTTCTTTTTTTTTTGTCTCTTGGGATTTCCTGAGGAGATAGTTAGAGGGCGCTTTACGCCGAATGATAACGAATCGAAGTACTTGTGCGTATATAATCCATGTGATAGGTACTTTGAAAAACACTTCTTTTCTTCGGAATTGTGTTGCGCTTGCGGTTGATGCTGATAACTAGGTCGGTACAGCTGCGAGCATAGTTAAGTGATACACGTTACCGATTTCTCGTTCACGGCTGGGACGTTACTCGTGTTTGTGTAATCTACGGAATAGTCATCAGTTTGAAGAACAATTGCGGGAACCCTTCGACATGCCCCGTATTATTATATTGTACTGACCGTTGCCATTGATAGGGACGATGGTACATATACAAACATACTTAACTGAAACACATTAGGTTCTATGAAGTGGTGGCCACCTGTGAAGTTAGCTGTGGGCTCGCCAGGTATGCACGATTCACTGGATCATTCAACGGGCTAGAGGTGGACAATGGAAATATGGCAGTCGTCGAAAAAAATGGATGTTGAATTGTACAACTGTGAATCAAGTTTGCGTAGACGCCGAGTTTTTGCCACATTTCTGTTTCTCTTCCTTTGCTCTCGTCGCATGGACTCTCTTTCAACGCAAATCAATGAAAGTTAGTCCGAACTTGAAACCATGGTTTCCTGGACACGCGCAACTCCCCAAATACTACGACGTAACACGGGGGGGGGGGGAGGGGGGGAGAGAATGATGTAGCACGCGGAGACTAGCGTTTTGTTTTCGCGCCTTATAAATCCCCCCTCCGGTAACAACATAATCCTCCGGTTGATTCCATTTCCCGTTTTCCTTGATCGCTACACTCTTTCCTTTTTTGCTTTTCATTTTCCATCATTTTTTACGTCCGTATTTCTTTTTTTTTTTTCCCGGGTGACAAGCAAAAACCTCCGTCGTCTCCTACTCCGTTACAGAGGGCACCACCAGTCGTACTACGTCATCATCCGCCGCCAGAGGGAACGTATAAGGGTATATGGTGGTGGTATAGGACTTGAGTCCCACCACGGCTGTCTGATCCCCGGATTTCTTGTCCAAACAACTGCATCCGATAAGAGTGACGTGCTGGAATAAAAGACAGCCAGAGACATAAAGAAATCTAAGACCGGAGCAGCGCGTCGGCCCTGGATTACGCTAATCCAGGCGCTCACGGCTTCCTTGGAGTTAGCTGCCTTCTTTCCACTGACATCCGTCTTAAGAACCTCGGCGTGCTGTCTTGACGTGCAGGGGGGGGGGGGGGGGGGAGTGTACGGGGAGGCGGTTCCTGCAACTGTGGTTTGGATATTTGGAATCAGATTACGAATTTGGGGGTTCCTCTAGCTACTTCAGGCCTCTACAGCGCAGAGCTGCACGCTGTCGTGGTGTTTGAAGTAGATGTGGTCTTTTCCTTTATTTTTTTTTATTTTTGTCAGGTCGTCTCGAGTGTAGCAGTTGAGATATGTGGCATTAGTAAGGCGAAGAATGCAGGTAGTATTTCTGGGATTCGGCAAGCAACACGTTTACTTAAAGTGTAGTTAGTTACATAGGAGATATTATGCAGCACAAAAACAGGGAACATATAGAGGAAGGCACAACACGATGACTGCAATTCTGTCATCTGCAATTGCAGTCATCGTGTTGTGGCTTCCTCTATATGTGTCCCTGTTTTTTTGTTTTTTTTTTTGCTGCATAATATCTACTACGTCACGTTACCAGCTACCCCAACTGTCAACAGTGCTGTAGTTAGTTAGTTAGTAAATTAGTAAAATAAAGCGTATATACACGTGTATGTGCACCGAAAGCAACGCTATTGGCAATCCACCACTGTAGAACTCACTTTTTGGTTATCTAGTTCATTTTGCAGGCTTTCTTTGTGTAATTATGTCGTTTTCCGAAGTCCCGCAGTAATCGCAAATGGTCAAGGTTCCAACGTCACAGTGACCAATGTGTTCACTTTGACTATTATAATGTAGTGATATTGATAATGAACATTATGTAAAAAATATATATATATAGAAAAAATAAGCCGAATCTGTGCTGATGATATCAAGATTGATTGATATATAGTTGAATAATATTGATATGATACAGAAAAAAGTGATACTATATTGGAAGATTGTGATTGATATAATACACCAGCCTGTCTGTTTGTATCAAATCAGTATGTTTTGGCATGAAAACCGCTTATCATTAGGGGCTCACGTGTCATCCAACCTTGTCATCTCATTTACACAACGATCCTTCTTGTTACCATATACACAGTGTGGTGCTTCAAATTGCCAGACAGAGTGAGTTTTATGTACGTGCGACTTATTTGCTGTTCTCTTATCCTTGCAGGTAAGCATTGCAAGGTTCAGGTTCTCGTGTTGGCAGTTTGGAGGTGTTTGTTTACTCTCGGATACGTTACTTCCCTCATATTTATGCGCAAGTCCGTGGGTAAGTTGTGAGGTTCTGATCTATATCGCTTTACCACTGGCTCGGTCACACAGTTTTTGTTTCAAAAGCATTAGGTGTACATATATATATATCCTTCGCGAACAGTGCTGAAGCCGACGAAAAAGCTTGAACGCTTATATAGCTTATATAGCGTGATATTGTGCCGTCTGGTCGTAACAATAGCATATATTCTGAACAGTTACGTCGCTTTATTCGCATTGAAAAGCTTTAGAAGGTGTACATCCGCAGGAACATCAGCGAAATGCACTCATATGACATTGTAGCATTTATGTGCATGTGTATAGATTTGTGTAGTTTCCCTTTCTTTTCTGAATAACGCGTCCTGGAGTAGCCAGTCCCGAGTGGCTCGGGAATAACGTCTCCATTTTTTTTCTTTTACAAATCAGTCAATCTAAATACACACACACACACACGCAAACACACATCGTACATCACAAGGTATACAATTAGGCTCACACAGCCACAAGGTATACAATACAAATTAGACGAAATTTAGCAGACGACGCTTGGCAGACGACACCGTCAGCGTGTTTTCCTGTCGTCTGCTACGGAATATCTTGTGGCTGCGTAGCAGGATATTCCCCAGGGTTAGTGCGACGCTGAAAAATTCTTATCGGAGAAATACATGCCGTGAAAAGAAAGCAGACGAGAACAATATCTCTTTCGTACCTCCTTCCCATATTGGATTATTTTTCCTACTTGTCGTGTGAACTTTCCGTTTCGTTTCGTTCCACCTCTTACGCATTTCTTGTATACAAAAAAAGAAAAGAAGAAAGAACGAAAGACCAGTCACGTATAACGGTCACCTTTGTGACGTGAAACGCAAACGAGGGAAGGAGCGCCGTGCATTTCTTTGCGTGCGGTTTTCGATTGAAAGGAGACAGAGACCGCGCGCGCGCGCACAATCGACGATGCAGGTACGTCGCACGCGATGTGTTCCTGGGATTTATGCTCGTGATATCTGTCTCGGGTCTTCGGCCGCACACACTTCCCGATTGTGGCGTGTCTCGGCAGTCTGTGAATGAAGTCTGACATGCCGGGCATCATTCGTGCTAGGAATTAAAGAGAGAGAGAGAGGGTAAAGAAGAGAGGAGGAAACGATGTCTTACGTCTAATGAGCACAAAGTACCTGATGTAGTTCGATCAGTCGCGGATAAGGCGAGGGTCCGCTGATTTCGTATGAACGAGTTGAGTGTGTATCACTAGAGACACCTTTATTTATATATTTATTATGTATCTTTCACGTCCTTTTTTTTTTATTTATCTAAGTTATGAGGATATAGTGGGGAAGATTTGCTTCTTGACATCCCTGTACAGGTTATTTCGAGCGACGGATTTTTCAAATTCCGACGAACATTCGTATTTCTAATTTCGTGTTCCTATTAATTCGTGTTTCTAAAGCCACTGTGGATGAGGACATATAAATTTTATGACTCTTTTGCGAATGCTGTAATTATGAAAACACCAGCTATAGTGCTAGACTTTTACTTGTACCGACTTTGCAATGTTTAATTAGACTAAATAGCCCTTAGACCGCGAGGCACAAGCATGGACAGCGTAGAGGTAAACCGCACCCAAGATCGCAATCCATGTTTCTCTTGCAGACCGAATACGGCACTGCACCCGCTATGATTTTAAAAAATCGCCTTACAACTGCGTTATATATAATGGGACGCATCGATATAATAACCGTACCCAACTTCCATGTGCCTATACAGAAAAACAGCAACACTAATACCATCGCGTCTAGCAACACTGTAGCGAACACACGCGTCACTCAGCACAGCATAGAACATTTGCCAGTCTACCGAGCATAATGCATAGCGGGGAACAACGAACAACCCGTTCGATACATACGTGCGCTATCTTTCTATCCTTTCTCGCAGCGCCTCAGTAATCCTCGGTAATTATCTAACTCACAAGAGCTCCGTTCGATATTAAAATTGCATTAATAACGGCGTCGCGTGATCGTGAAGTAATGATCATAATCCTCCCTTCCCCCGCGATTTTTAATGGCGATGCCACCTTTCCCAGATTATGACTCTATATATATTCTATGTAGCGCGCTATGGGCTTTAACTCTTCGGCTCCCCATAAATTATTGCTCGGCGGGTCCTAATCCTCGCGTCTTCTGTGACAAATAATTGTCACCGTCGACACGTGACCCTGTATGCGTAAAGGCAAAGAAATCGTGCAAGCGTTTATTAAGACATTGAGAAAAGAGGTGTACTCTAAGGAGAGAGAGAGAAAAAAAAAAGGACTACTTTTAATTTTTTTGGGAGAGCAGACGCATTGTCATAAACATTATAGTGACTTTCGGGACGAAATGCACGGAAGTTTATGCGAAGTTTACCGTGTATTCACACGAAGCACATCCTCACGGAGTATTCTAGTGGAAGAAACAGCGAAAACACGACTTACAAAGCCGAAGTTCCATCCCGTATTATGTGGAGCATTCACACGGTGCGGAACATTGAGAGTGGCACACTGCGCATTTAGCAGACGACACAAGTCAGCGTGTTTTCCTGTCGTCTGCTACGGGATATCTTGTGGCGTACTGCGCATTTAGCAGACGACACAAGTCAGCGTGTTTTCCTGTCGTCTGCTACGGAATATCTTGTGGCGTACTGCGCATTTAGCAGACGACACCGTCAGCGTGTTTTCCTGTCGTCTGCTACGGAATATCTTGTGGCTGCGTAGCAGGATATATTCCCCAGGGTTAGCAGCGTACATGAAGACACGACGATGAGCGCTCGCGCTCAAGTGACAGCGGAATGCTATGACGCTTTTCGCATCTTCCGCTTCTGGGGAAATGTCGCTCGTGTGAATACACGGTTACGGGAGTATTGGCAGTGCTGGGGAGTAAATTTTAGAGCCAAGGAACTAAAATTGGGAGTAATTACAATCTGGGTGACTCCTTAGTCGTGTGTGACAACCTGACCTCAAGCGAGGGGTGGTGGTGTTGGTGAAAGGCCTCGCCGTTGTCGGCCTCACACTCTTGAAAAAATGAACTTCACCGCATAGCACGCTCCTAGCCAGCCATCATCTGGAATGACATCGTTCTCGCCCCTGATTGGTTGAAAACGGGAAGCGTTCGCTTTTTTTTGTGACACTTATGCAGTTCATAATTGTCACAAAAACTCAAAATTGTCACATTTACTTCGTCCTGACGAAGGCGGAGCATCGACCGCAACGTTGACCATACCCCTAGATACCTTTCTGATAGTTTAAATTGTAATAAATCGCCCCCTTTTTTGCTTCCCCTACCTTCGTTGTTTGCCTTTCATTCCTTCATAACTGTATTTACTTCGTGGCCTTCTGAGCTGTTATCCTTCTGCATATAATATATATATGTCTATATACATAATATCTATCTATCAGGCGAGGGAATATCTTTATTACGTAGATAGAAAGAGCACCTTGAAGCATTCCAGTAAAATAAGCCGGACACGGCTTTTAAACTGGCCTCCTCAAACACTCTCAGACTCTAATTTTTCGGACAATATTTGCACGTTCGTCATTTGTTACCCCGTAAGTCTATAACGCGTCGAGCTATCGATTTTCTTCGTGTCCCTGTAAATCATGCATACTAATTGACATTTATGAGGCCGCGCGGCGGCGGCGTTGTTTTTTCTATTCCATAATATTTTCCCGTCTCTCTTTTTGTGTCGTGACTTTTGCGAGTCCATTGCGAATGACAGCTCGAGAGTTTGCTGTTCCAATTTATGCCTTCATAATACGCACTAAAGGATGCATAAATCATCGCAAATAGAAAAGGGGAAACATTGCTTCGATGTCGGTGATTCGTTTCTTTCGTGTTTTTAATCTCTCCCTCTCTCTCTCTGGTGTTTGTTATTCCAGTGAATGTCGCTATGTATCAATTTATGTTCGTTTCGCTTCCAACTGTCACAAACTTCCCACACTGTCCGAAAGTTGTCCGTACAAAACTGCTAGGACGGCAGCGGCATGGAGGCGTAGGGAATTGCCAAGTTGCGTTATGTTTTTTTTTTTTTTAATAATTCGGAGTTTACGTCGCGAGACAACTGAGATCATAAGCGACGCCACAGCGGTCGGTCTGTGGATCGCTTAAGTTGCGTTATCTACGCATGCGCGATGCAACAGTGACAAACCGCGTGCGAAATTTTCACGCTCCGTTTCCCCTCTCCCCTCGGTGAGCTTCCTGTTCGCGACGTCATCGTGACGTCGAAAGCTTCGCCAATTGAGATACGGAGTGTCGTCTGCTACCAGAATCGCGCGCTAGACAAGGCGAGCTGCAAACTTGTCGCCCGGTTTCAATTTTTCTTCATTTTTTTTTATTTTTTTTTTGAATTGCAGGTTCACATATAAAGAGCACATATTTATACACACGGTGCGATTACTCAGCAGATGTGTCGTATTACCCTTACAGCTTGCGTACGCCGTGTGTCCTAGATATCGCGACGCGGTGAGTCACCGAAGAAAACGCACTGCGTAGGTGGCCACATTGGGTATCACGTGACGTGTGGTGATGCAGGTGGCGGGAGTGGAAAGCACGAGACGCCAGGTGGCTTCACCCAGGAAGGTTCTTGTCTTGCGTGTACTCGTAATACGAAAAGATTGTAAAGATTCCTAAACATCTCAGCAGAGTTGGAGTCGCAGTGCATTTGTAAGCGATAATTTCGAAATATATAACGTGTTACATATTAAGTACTCCCAAACACAGAGAAAGAATCGTGTTAAGGTCTGCCCACCCCGCGTAGCAGTCGCTGTATTTGAGCTGCGAGTACCAAAGGTTTGCACAGCTACTCCACCAGTCCAGTCCGGCATCTCTTTTACAACACTTCGTCCCTTTTATTATTCCGAGTCGCGTACACACCATCATACGATGCACTACGTACCGAACGACGCGCGCCGAAAAAAAATTTCTCAATCAAACCCATCTTACATTGCCGACATATTCTCGACGAAAACATCATCGATCTGTCTCCCTCTTTTCACAGGACTCGATACACTACATATAGCTCTTACAAGCACACTCGCAAAACTCGGGATAGCGAAACGAAGATATCCTAACGGGCGAAGAAAAAAAAAAAAAACGAGGGAAAAATAAAAAAGCTAGTCGCTGCTGCTACGAATGCAGGCTGATGCGCGTTCGGATTCGATTATCCCCATCCGCTCGCTTCGGCTCAATTAGGAATTGCAAGGCGCCTCCATTTTTATTAGCACTTTCCTTCCGTCGCTGGAGATACACTCCACTCTACTGCTTCAATTCAATAAAGAGAGAGCCCCCCCCCCCACTAGTTCCGTTCCTCGAGCTTGTGTATTATGAAGAAGAAGGCGGGTTTGTTTTCTTTTGGGGTACTGCGTGATGCTCCAAGACGATATCAGCTTTGCTATACATTGATGTTGTATAAGTCGTTGGAAGTATACAGTCTGCTCCCGTGTGTGTGACCGTGTATTCACACGAGCGCCTTTTCTGACTGCGCAGCGACTGAAGGAGGAGAAGGAGGTATCAGCATAATCACGCAATCATCCAACCATTCGGTCGCGGGCGGAGCTTATCGCACAGCAGAATCTATGAAGCGCGCACGTTTTTATTGTATTTTTGGCGAGATATCAAAGAGCCTTGTGCAACATCACTGCGCTCAGCAGCTCCGTCCGTCAGAAAGACGCACACGGATAGTTTGTTCGCGGGGCACAGAATCTGACGACTGACGCGCAGAAGGAGGACGGAGCGAAAAAGAAAGCCACCCTCTGTTGCCAATGTTACAAGCTCTATTATTTTTGATCTAATACACCAGGTAGAGCAACACCCGATCTTGTGAGCTTGCCTATGAGCAAAACCGAAATGTACCAAGGAAATATGCCATGTGGGAAAAGATCGCTCTTGAAATGGTAAAGAGACACCCGGATGTCGAAGCAACGGTAGATGTGTACATCGAAACACTTTTTGGGTCCCCATATTCACGGCGCAGTCGTTGTATCAGTTGCTGTTAATTAGTAATAACGAGTTGGCAGCATTCGCGTTCCACTCCAAAAGGTATCGGCTCAGGACGTTAGCAGTTTGGTTTAAAAACGATAAATGTGTGAGCAGTATCGCACGCCGGGTAAGACAAAGGGGGGCAAAATTTTACCCCCAAGCCGGCCACTGTGGGGTCACGCATACTCATAGTTGTCTGGCATGTAATTGTATAATATTTTAGGTCTGTCATTATACAGGCCTACATGGTACCACCCCGGGGTCATCATCACGTCATGCAGTGCATTCGCCGGAGGCCACTGTGTGCATACATCGTGTTCTGACAAGCACCAACGAGAACGATCAGTTGTAATAAAGGGAGTCAGTTTTCCGCGGTTTCACTATACTTACGTGTTTCCCATTCATCGCGGCTACACAGTTTGGGAACTGCCACAGCGCTTTAGAGTAACGTGCTTTACCCCTGGATAAAGCTATAGTGCTGAAGATGCAACACTTACGTGATGGCGTCTCGCTTTGTCATGACATTATTTCATAATTAGTCACTAGGGGAGCTTCCTATATAACGCGATATGCAAAAAGTGCCAATTCGTGAATTTCATTTGTTCTATAATTTTATATGTATGTGTGGGACGGTAACGTACCCCCACCAAAAAAAGAGAAAAAGAAAAGAAACAGGAAAGATCATAAGGGTTGTTTGAGTGGGTGTGAACTCTGCCTCGCTATGCCACCGGTATACGCGATGAACGTTTTACTGGGAATGAGTAGTAGACACAAAAACATGGCCTGTCCAACGCCTAAAGCAATGGGGCCAATGAAACGCAGGAATTGGAAGCTACCAAAACTAGCCAAGCTCGCCGAAAAAAAAAAAAAAGCAAGACGGATGGAGTATGGAGGATGAAGGGTGGAGATGCGTTGAGGGTGCATGAGTTCGTCGGGGAGAGCCAAGTATTAGATGGGCCGTTGAGCAAGACCTCCCTTCTGCAGAAAGAGGACAAGGTTTCTTGCTTTAGCGGAACGTGCGGCAGAAGGACCACCACAGACACACACACAATTGACACAAAAAGGTGTACGCTCCACTCTGTCCTTCAATCAGAAGTGAGAGCCCTATCATTCACGGCAATGATTGGCGCAGAACCTGCTATGCGGTGAAGCTGTTTTTACTGTGTTCGAAAGGTGCGACCTTTACACCACGCTCAACACAGTCAGACTGCTGCGGAGTCACGGTAAAAAACGACGACCCACAGCTTTCACAGTACTCTCTCCTACACTCTTTCCCGCTCACTCTTATTTACGAACGTTTTATGCAATTAGAGGCATGTTTTAGCGCACATAATTCGAACGAACCTGTTGCAGACGGGTTACGGAAAGACGATCACTGGCTAGTATTCTCGCATATTGGCCTCTATACTCTCCTTCTGCGCTTTGCTATGCGGAGCAGAATGTATTTAAAAGTGGCCGCATCGATTCTCAAAACCTTGCTTGCGGTAGACAAATGGTTCCTCGTGTCGTAACTCCCGTGGAAGGCTATTTTGCAGACCGTACTCTTTCCTCAGCCCCCATTCATTCGTCCATAGCTTCTTTAACCGCTTCTTTTCGTGGCAGCATTCACTATCGTCAATGACAAAAGCAAGAGCCACAAATTTTCGCTTTCTTTCGCGCCGTGCACATAAAATTAATGCTGCAATGTTCAACCGCAGCGCGAACGTTATCCCCGGCTTCCCCAGCATCTGAGCCGACAGCACATTGGAACACTATCTGTGTAGGCATTCCAAAAGGGCGTAGCCTCAGCGCCTTATCATTTACCCCTCTCGCTCCTTCAGTCGCTGCGCCGTCAGAAAACACGCTCGTGTGAATACACGGTGAGTTGCTTTGGAATTCGAGGCACTTTGTGTTGACGATTCCCAACTCTCTCTCTCGATGATATAGGTGATATCTATATCGACGCAGGAAAGGGAGAAGATAGGGAATGGTTACTCGTTGGATGAGAGATGGGCGGAAAATTGTTGTTACGGTTTCGGTTATAGTTGCGGGATACTTCGGAGGAAGAAGTGAAGGAGAGAAGGAAAGGAGTATGTGTGAGTAAAGGAGGAGAGGGAGAGAGACAAGTGAGTTTACGACTGGCTGCAAAAAATGGTTTCTGGCGTCGCGGTGTCTGTAACGCTTCATCGATATAAGTCCGTGATCGGCGCGTTCGATATCCTTAGAGGGAAAGCAACTTCAGCTTTTGGACTAGGAACGAAATTTGATCAAAGCTAAACTGTACGCAACATTAGTGGCATAATTACTTCCCGAAAACTGTAAACTGAAATCAATTGACACTGCGATTGGTTGGCTGGGATGTTGCGTCAGCAATAGCACGTGACCGCTATCACCACTGTCAGCTGTCTGGTATTACCTGTACACTCTAAGAAGAAAAAACAAAAAGAAAACAAGAATTTAAAACGCTAACACACACACACAACTCTCTCTCTCTCTCTCTCTCTCTCTCTCTCTCTCTCTCTCTCTCTCGTTCTTGTCTTTCTTACTAGCTGACGAACGTCATCATTTACGAAGGCAGTATGGTAGGCAGTAGTAGGCCATTAAATCTCTTCGGAGGAACAACAACTCCATCGCTCCCATTTTCGCTAAATGCTCCCATGTTTTCACGTCCAACAACTAGCTAGTCTCCCCCTTTTTCTACGCTATATGGCTGCTGCAGCTGTTGCCGCCGCCGCTGCCAAAGGCAAAAGGTAGCACGCAAACTCTGCTATACACATACACACACAGACACACACATATACCAAGTACAATTATAGGAGCGGAAAACAGAATGCGCGAAAGACCTGACCTAAAGCACTTCTTCCTAACAACAACGACAACACGTCTTCTGGAAGAAGTTGAGGAGAGAGAGTTGATGGTCTGTTCGCGTGCCTCAGAAGGCGATGAACGGACCGCGTAAATGAAGATGGTGCTTTTCTTCTTCTTTTTTTTTTCTTTCTCTCTCTCTCTCTTCTTTTTCTTTGCACGCTGTACGATGATGACTCTGTTGTTTCCTAAGCGTTGTCTCTTCTAAAGCCTTCTTCTCTTTGTTTGTGATACGCGTTAAGGCGCTCTTTTTGTCCTAAGGTGATGATGAAAGTCCCACGGTTTGTTCGGTCAGAGAGAGAGAGTGAAAAAAAGGTGGACCGGCGAGTGTGCTAGGCCGTGTTTAGAGCGCAGGACTCAACGATCTCGGTTGTTTCTTTTGAACTGGAGGAGGTGTCGTATGCGACAGGCTGTTAAAGTGTACACATCAGGTTGTAATGTCGTGCTGGACTTGATAAAACATGTTCATTTGCCGCCAATATGGCGGCGAGACCCTCACTAGGGCCGCCACTGTGCCGCCTCCTGGTGGGGATTCTCGTTTCGGTTTCGTTTCTGCTACTAACAGTAAAAAATGCAATATTGGAATGAAACCGCGACTTACTTGGAACAAATATATGTCGTTTCCGTCATGCATTATCAGGAAATATCAACGCTGGACAGCCTCTTACCCGTGCAATTCCTTGATACGCAATGGAATGGTGCGGATATACTGTCCGGGAACGTCCCCACGACACGGTTCGCTCAGTGAACACCAGGGGGCGACTCCCAAACTTCTCGGCGCCGTACAGGTTGTCATGTTTCTTGCGTCGAAAGGGATGCTGGGGCAAACACAGACGAGAGTGACATCACTTCCTTTATTATCTTTCTTCACGTTCCGCACACTCTCCTGCGCATGCGCAACGGTGGCAACGCTATTTTAGAGCGCACGTGAAGTGGTAGCCTCCCCAACAACACCGAATATCCTCTGGATGTACGCATAATGTCCTAACGAATTCGTACGTCCGATGGATATCCCTCAGATATCCATCGGACGTACGAATACGTTAGGACATCATTCGTACATCCAGAGGATATTCGGTGTTGTTGGAGCTACGATCCACACTTTATACAACAAAACGGCACATCTTGGAACAGCAGGAAAGCGGAAGTGACGTTTTCGGGACACGGTTCGTTCACTTTGAACCGTCAATATAATAACCTCGTTCCTAACCGATGATATACTGGCGGAATAATGCCGACACCATGCAGGCACTTTGCAAAGAAGTGCTCTGCACGCTTTCTAAGTACGCGTGGAGCCTATAATTTCGAGATTTATACACCATCAGAAAGGAAATTTCGAGAGACGCATTGCAGGCGGACCGATTACCGCAAAAACGCGCCTATCTCCCTAACCTTCCAGTCTATACTTTGCAGGTGATTTACGTCGGTTCAGCAGAATGTGATGTAGCATAATGTAACGGGCGATTCGGGACAATGACTTCATTACGTGCTCTACAGTGTTTAACACGTGACACGTGGGTCACTTGGCAAAGCGTTACGCAAGATGTCTTAATGAGCGAGGGGATTATGGGGCCGATTTATGGGCCTCGCGTGAGATAGTGGAGGTTATCTGTGGGGCAGCCTGAAGATAAGGAACGGCGAACACTGGCGCGATTATGTTGGTGGTCTTTATAAGCCATTCTTTTTTTTCTTTTTTTTTTAGCGCTTTGAAAGCCGGGAAAATGATTTCATAGTGGCGCAGCAAGGTGGAGCTAGTGCAGTGCTGTGACGTCATTTATTGTGTGCGGCGTATGGGTAGCGACAACTGCGGATTACGAGAGCAGTTGTAGTTCGAAGAAGCGATAATAGTGTCCCATTGTATCAGTATCGAAACAAAAATTTAGACTCATCGAGCTTTTTTCGCGCTCACAGCGACTCCTGGTTGCATATTAGCAACTCCGCTTGGCAACATTGGAATGGACGACTTCAGAAAATCCCAGAGAGCTTAGCGCCGCTTTGAACTATGGGAACTTGGTTATCAGAAAGGAGAAGAAGGTCTCCAAACTGTTTCGATTTCTCCTCTCTCTATCGGCCCGTTGTCCACGATGTGTCAAGGTCAGCGGAAACGTAAGTGAAGGACTGTTCTCCCTTCATCGCGACAATAATCTCCCAGGATGCAACGCGTACGCAAGGAGCACTGGGATTACCTGAAATCGTCTCGCCGTTATACTCACCAAGACACGTCACTATAAGTTGAGCCCCTCCATTACGATTACGAATGACGTCACGTGCTTTAGACACGTGCATACGTAAAATCCCGAAAAGGCCCAGAAACGACCCGAAAAAAAAAATCATCTACTTCCCCGCCCGTCTATATGCTTGTAATGCCGTGTCACGTCTAAGCACAGACAAAGAGAAAAGAGACTCAGAAAGCGCACTTTTCTCCACCCATTGTATAACACCAGCAGTGTGTCGTCGTCGTCCCTTTTGAACGTAATCAAATCTGAGTCCACGAAACGGAATCAGAGGCTGAAATGTCACAGCGAAATTCTTTCTTCAAAACTGTCACGGACCCCTTTTTTCCTCCTGTACCGCCCCGTCCGTGACTCGAATACAGTATCCCGACACCCTCCACTCGTGAAAAAGAAAAAAAGAAAAAAAAAAAGAACACAAAAAGTCGACACTAATACAGGATACATACGTCGACAAAGATCACTCCCCCATCCCCCTATTTACCTTTTCCTCTCTACCTCTTCTCCCTGTACCGCGTGCTTGGCTTTCGTTTCTTCCTCTCCATCTTCTCTTTTCCCCCTCTCCATCTTATGAACAGCAGCTGGTTCGGTCGTTGACGAGTGTTTGAAACTGCTAGGCGAGCAGCACAAGACATGGAAGGACAGAATAGTGAAGGATATCGGAGGAGGGGGGGAAGGAGCTGATCGATTTTCTTCCTGGTCGTCTTCCTCTTCCTTTACTCCATTTCCTTTTTCCCGATTTCTTTTTTTATTTTATTATTACTGTCTTTTTTTTTTCCCCCTTTCTCTCCGATTGTCAAGGGAACGAAGAACGTAAAGGTGGTGCGTTTCCTGTGCGACGAATGTTAATTGCGCTTCGGGTTTTTTCAAGTACAACCCATTGTTTCAATCCCGTCGTGCCTCGAGGAAAAATCCACTTGTTTGATTGAATGTTCGGAGTGGTCGTTTCGAGTTGCCCCTTGTTTCGGAGCCGGTGCTCGGATTTGTGTGCGTGGAGATATGTGGATTCGGCTTTGGCTCGGTTTGGATTGATAAGTTGGCTGGCGAACGTTCACTTCATTATTATGCATCTGTGTCAAACTCCACCGAGATTTAAAAAAAAGAAGAAGAAGAAGGCCTGATCGCTTAAACGACGTGACGTAGACATAAAAAGTCCGCCAATCAGGACGCGCTGTCGGCCATGAACAGCCATCAGCCACACGTGTAGCCACTGGAAGCCACAGAAAGCCTGCGTTTGAAATCGTCTGCGTCGATTACCTAAAACAGACGACATCGCGCCTCTGTATGTCCACGTGCGGAGGAGGGAGAGAAGACATTAAGCAAGCTTTCTCTGTCTAGGTGGCGCTGGTGTGTCACGGCTGCCTGCGACGTGCATATAACTTCGAGCACGTAGAAAAATGTTCTGGCGGAACATTCTTCGTCGAGCATTGCACATTTTTGCTTCTCGCAGCTGGCAACCATGTGGGCAGGAGAGAGAAAAAACGAAAGGGAGTGTTTTGAGTGATTTTGAAGGATTTCGTGAGCGATTGACGGGCTCTAACGAGTGGGGGAGAGGTGCAAAAAAATGAGGGAGGAGATCGGACGGACTAAAGTGGGAAGATGAATCAGCATAATTTCTTTTGCACGGGTCAGGAGGAGTTTAAGAGCGCAGCAATGAACGCGTGTTGTTGGACGTAGGCGCGCGCAAAATACTAGTTGCGTACAACGCCACCAACGGAACCTCTGTAAGAAAGTTCTCGTGCGGAGGTTCCACCGCCGCCCCGTAATCCCGCGTTTTGCCGTTTTTTTTCTTTTTCTGTCAGTGTGTTGTTGCCGTCAAGCGTCCGTGATACAATGTTGCGTTTCTGCCGTGGATTTAAGGCGATAAGGGACGCTGGTCATTTCTCCGAAGCCAACAAACGGATAGGAAGCGGCTTGTAAAGCACGTTCTCGGCGTTGAAGAACTTGTCCGCGGCGACCGCGTCACCATCCACGCAAAGTGTGCTTCACAGGTGAAACATCGCCTGGTCTGCAAGATCACCATACATGCATTTAATCGCTTTGTTCGTTTACACCATTTGTGCAGCTTGGATTGATTTCTAGTGAAAGATACTAATAATACTAGCCGATCATTTTGCATGCACACGTGTTGTATTTCTGTCGAATGTATATAGATCATTCTGTTAAGGTTGGACTTTTAAATAAATTTTCTCTAACGTGCCTATTGATAGGTAATGACGTCTGGAGCCTCTTTCCCAGCTTGACAGCGGCCCTCGGTCCCTTCTGTCAGGTAGTTGCAGATATAAGACAGGAGTGATCGGGAGATGTAAGCACGTGGCGACTGTATGCGCGTACGTCAATGATTTCCACGGCGACCAGTATGCCTCAAGCGTGGGGCAAGCCATCCAAGAAACTAGTCTGGGGTGAATAGTATAACCGAATTGCTCCCATTTTTGCCTTCCGTACTTGTTCTCCACGCTGTTGTGACAGTTAAACTGCACAACAATAAAGAACACCGATTTTTGTTCTGTCATTGAGAAGCTCTCCGCGGCACCATCTATCCTTAGTATGGTAACCGGAGTGTCTACCCGCGTGACACGAGAGGAACATTCCTGCTTCTCTCTCCAGGGGAGAGATCGGCGCTAGTGTGCAGCCACGATAATGAGCGACGCCACCGTGTTCGGGTCTGTGGATTAGCTTTCAGCAATTCTTTACGGACCCAAACGAAAGGCACTTGACGAAAATACCACCACTAATCATCATCATCAGTATCATCATCTCCATCCTCCTGCTCACCTTCATTGGCATCATCATTCAAAGGGTTTTCCACCAAAGTAACTGGTGCAAGTGATGTGGACTTGCGGGCCTCACATTAGTGAAGTCAAAATCTTTTATTTTTATTTTATTTTTATTTTTTCCTTAAAACCAACCAGCGAGAAACAGGTGTTGAACCCGCACCATTGCGATTGCCACGTGGGTGTGATACCATCCTTGTGATAGCGCACTTTGAAACTGCTACCACTTCTCATATAACATTGTGCTTGAATCGTAGTTTGCACGTTGCGGCACTTGGGCACACCTCAACGTGTGGAAATGAGTACACCAAAGCCCACTGAAGAACGAGGAAAGTGAACGGCTGACCAACGACGTCATCCAATCATCAAAATAAACGTAGGGACGAAAATACTTCATCTCCGGGCTTCTACGCGCACAAGTCATAGTTGCGCATAGAACGGATCGGTCCTCATTATTTAATTAGGCTACGTCAGCAGAAAGATAGGCTTTTATGGCACCGAAAATAATAATCCCAGTCCTCGTTCACCGTTCGAGCGTATCTCGCGAAAACGCGAGAGAAAGCGTTGCAGAAAACGAAAAGGAGCACACGCGCGCGCGTTGGTTCTCACGAGCGCAGCGGTTCTGACGCGCGCTCTGGAATTCGGATAGCTCGCCGCTCGCGCAATGAAAAATAAGGCTCTGGTAGGCGTTTCACTCTCTCCACCGCGCGGGCCTCACAACATGTACCTCCGTCGCTTCAGACAGTTTTTCCTCATTTTTTTTTAACGAAAAGAAAACACGACTACTGTGAATTTTTTTGTTTTTTTTTTTGTTTTTTGCTTGTTTCGTGGGGTGTTCCAGATCTTATGATTTAAAGAAGGCCTACTGGCATTCATTTTAGATCGTTGGAAAGCGGTGTGTGCCTGACGTTCTCTCAATCTCTCACCAGCCTTTTGTCTATTTCTTCTTCACTGTTACTTCGTTATTTCGTTTATTTTGCGATGTGAAAACAAAGGACGTTAAATACGACGAGGAAATGTAAAAAGTCTACTTCGTAGTTGATATTCAGCTTGGAATGCTCGCGGTCCTTTATGCGGTTTTGGTGTTTTATTTGAATGCAGCGCGATCGCGATGTTGTTGGCGATTCTTTGACGCACCATCGATTGACTTCCGTGGAACTCGTTGGCAAAGATAAGGCCTCGTGCATGGCGGTATGTTTACGATCTCATCACTTCGCGGGTATCTTTTGGGCAAGGTTATGATGGTTAGATGGCGGAAGGACTAAAGCCCAGATTTCGAAGCTGATGCATAAAAACCTCGTGCAAGGACACAGCTTAAGAGATATACTTGGAATAGCAGATCTGCGCAGGGTACGGATGATTCAAGTTTACGTAATAATAGACGAAAGTGACTCCCTGAGGCGACTCCTTTTTGAGAGTAATTGTACTCTCCAAAAGGGAGCGATATATGTGGCAAGAAAAAATGAGTTAAACTACACCCCTTTCTTAAAAGTGCACTTTTGAAAAAAAAAAAGTTGTACAGTAACTTCTTTTTGTGTGGGGGTACACCCTTGCACACACCCCTCGATTTGGAGTGTACAATTAGTCAATTACCCTCCTGTAGGGAGTTAAAAGGCCTCCTTACTCCCTTCAGGGACTGAGGCGACTCCTTTTTAAGAGTAATTGTACTCTCCAAAAGGGAGTGATATATCTGGCAAGGAAAATGAGTTAAAGTATACACCCTTTTTTTGAGAGTGTACATTGGTCTGCGGATGTTACTATGTTACTGTTATCAATGTGCACTGTGTTTGTGTGTGTGGGTGTGTCTCCCCCGTACCCGAGGTACCCGTGGTACCCGAGAAGCACGGTACCATATCCGCACCCACATACTATACAGCAGTTCTGCGACATACAACCGCTCGTACCAACATAGTTAACATCCACACTTCCTGAAAGATAACCGGTCGATACGGTCACATCCATATTGCATGTAGCCCTGCATGTCCTGCTGCGTCGTATTTGGTACCGCTGACGAATATGCAAATATAGCCGATTGTTTTCGGTCTATGCTTAAATAGAAGCTGTTTCGGGGTCCGGCCTTCTTCCATACGTAATAGCCTAATCTGTCACTCTCGCCCCAGTGAGTTTGAGAGGGAGAGGACGTGTGTCTGTCTTTGAGGTGACTCGGATGACACGATTTGTAATGAGAGGCGACGGTCTGTCACTGTCTTCTGTGTGTCTTTCGGCGTGAGTGATTTCTTGTTGTGGTGTTTGTTCGGAGAGGTTGTTACTTCCTGGTGTTTTCGTGGGACGTCAAACGAGACGGCGATGTGATAGTGAGTGATAAGGAATACGAGAAAAAGTTATCTCTATCACTTTCTAATTAGGTGATAGAGGGAAGCGCAGAGAGAGAGAGACAGAGAGCTATGAATTTTGTGCATGTTATAAAAGTGAAATTAGATCGAAGATTTGTGAAGTGATAATTTCGATAAGCACAAGAGAGACGCTTGAAAGACAAAATCGTTTTCATTAATCACGCATTACAGGCGTACTCTTGGAGCAGTTTCTGCTCTGCCGAGTTTTAAAAACATAAAAAAAAAAGCGAGTGTAACGACTTCCACGACGACTCTTTGTTTATCAACTTCCATTGCAACAAGCCGCGTGAAGAATGCACTTCAAAGAAACCATCACCGCTCAACCTTACTTCCGTCCCAACGTGACAGGCTAAATACCATTTCTCGAGGTCATTTACGACCATCATCATCATCATTGCGGACTATTCCCTCGCTGCACATGCACACACACACACACAAGATCAACCTTCGTGTCCACTTTCATTAATGATGTTCGCAGCGACCAGAAACCTCATACTCCGATTTGTGTCTTCTGCTTTGTTTTACTCGCCGCTGATTGGCCTCGCGCCCAAGGCGTCACGTGACATGCCGAGTGGAAGTTCGCGTGAGTGCGCTATGCGACATGAAATCACTCGAGCGTGTAACAGATCTCGAAACAAAAAAAAAAGGGAGGTTTCTTTGCCCGCGAGAAATTCGTTGCTCCGATTCGTGTTTCTTCGCTGAATATAATTTGGAGACGGAAGCTTCCCGTCGGATATGGTGTATGATTATTGTGGAAGCTAAAAGAGGGGGGCCCCGTTGGAATGTTTTGTCGAAAGCGGAAGAAATATTCCACGATGAGGTCCGTTGAGTGATGAGTTCATCTGCCGGAGAAGATCGCTCTATTAGCTGTTGATTTCGAAATACGGCGTGCAGGTTTTCCCGTCTTGCGCCACAGAGCCATACAAAATGATCGTTCCGAGAGCAATGATATCCCTGTGAGCTGGGTGCTTCATCATAAGTTGTATTTTGAGGGTATTCGTTAGCAGCTGGTTTTCTTTGTGGATGCTGCGGATATGCTTTGCTGTTGAAGCAATGTGGTTCTCCTAGAAGTTGTGTAAGAAGTGTAATTCTATAGTGCGGGAATTATGACAGACGACCATCGGTCAACGGAATTGGAAAAGAAGCTTACCGAGCGTGAGGGGTTTTGCGGAGCTGCTATATACGCAACCACCTGTTTGTTCTCGGAAGCTTTGTTGGTTTGATATTACTGTAGCGGTATTGTTTTAATGGGTAAGTTAGCATTTAGTGGCATTAATTGTGTGCTCCTTCTGGAATTCCTGGACTCTCGTTTTGTGATCGTTCTTGGACCACGCGATAAGGCCACATGACGACCCTGTAAAGCTGCGTCATCTGAAAAATGCTTTTTTTTTAAATCTCGTACCACCAGAGACTTTCCAAAGTGTCTACGGTTACCCCTGAAGTCGGCCCAGAACGCACATACTAATCTCCCTGCCTCTCCCGCTCCTTCCTTCTTGCTGTCCTCTCTCTCTCCACCTATCGATGTCTGTGCACCAGTCGGAGCCAAGTTGTTTCGCGGTGCTATCGATTGTTGTCAGAACTCCTGTCACGCAACTTGCACAAAATTGTCATTTTATCGTAACAGGCACAGCGTGAGACTCACACACTTGACGCGCAACCGTTGGCAACCGTTTGGTTTGCAACGAGGAAGCTCTCCATTGAGACCATGCAAATCGGCAGCAAGCGGGAAAGAAAAAACATTGGTTTGTTAATCGCACTTCGCTATCGCCACCGCCGCCCGGATGTGATGGATGTGTCCGTATCGCTACCAGCGCGGGTGTGACCGGCGTCTATCAGGGGTGCATAAATTTGCGTGACGGAAACTTCGCGGCTCTAGCCTGAGGGGTCGCTCTTGGTTGACGGCCCCTGTAGTAGACATATCCGGAACTGTACGCCGTATGAAATGATTTGTGCCACTATATATATGGTGTGTGTGTGTGTGTGTGAATGGCGAAAGGCGTTCGAGGAAGCAGGCTTCGACGGGTGTACATGACTGTATTCTGTATAGGCACCCAAGCAGCACGATATTTGACCAATATTGGCAATGTCGGCCCATTATTGGACCAAGATTTGACCAGTATTGGCAATGTCGGCCATTATTGGACCAAGATTTGACCAATATTGGCAATATCGGCCCATTATTGGATCAAGATTTGACCAACATTAGGCCAATATTGGTCCAATACTGGGGCCAAGATGTTGTGCTGCTAGTGCATGGGTGGGATGTGGACACGGTTGTGTGTGCACTTGTGTGTGCGCAAGAAAAAGAAAGTAGTTCGAGTAGTAAGAGAGAGATTTTTTTTTTAATAGTGGGAAGATGTATTTCATTACTCTCTTTTGGGACTATAAATGCACGAAATTTTGTGAGAAGTTTTAGGGTTCTGTATGTAGTGCCAGGGAGTAAATTTCAGGGCCGGGGGAGTAAAATTGCAATCTAGGAGTCTAGAAGTTGTAATTCCTCTCCAGTTTACTCCTTTGTTTACTCCTAGTGTGGGATATGGCAACGCCGGGGACGTTTCGTCGAATAGTACCGTCTAGTCGGCATTCGGTCGTTCATTTCGTTTGTTTGTTTGTTTGTTTAGGACTGTTACGCAAGTCGTGGTTTAGAGTACAGAACCTTTTTCTTCTTTAAGATCTTCTGCGATATCTTTCCCCTCGCGTACTCTCTATTTAGGAATCAGTGGTGATGGTATAATCTCTCCTGTGATAAGTACTCCCTTTTTTTCGGTCTTCATATCTTTCTTCCGCGTTTACTTGCTGGTGAATTCCATAGATTAATTGTAGTAGATTGCCATCTTTTCGTTACAATTGGAGTATGTCCACGAGTTATTTTAGATACGTCCTTCTCTCCTAACAGAAAAATCTACTAATCTACTCTCTATTTTGAATTATATCGCTGTATACTTTGAACGCGCCAACAAGCCCATTTTCCCTTCAGAACACATCGGCGTCAAAACAAAAACGAATACAAATAGGAATCTCACAGCAAACCTTCAAATACCAACGCGACTTTGTTCTTCTTCACGATGTTTTTCTTTTCTACACTATTTTTTTCTTCTACATGTGCGTCGAAGCACGACGTGCACCTGGCCCCACCACCACCACCACCACCACCACCACCACCGAGAGATGGAGAAGGAAGGCCGTATTTTTTTTTCGTTTCTTTTATTGTTTTTAATAGAGGAAGACATTTTTAAAGTAACAGAAACGTAACAACAACCCTCTTCCTTTGTACACTTTTTTTCCTTTTTTCTCTCTCTCTCTCTCTCTCTCTCTATTTGCGTGGTGCTGAGGGGAAGTTGCACTCATCCGTGTGCTCTTCATCATTCTTGTGCTCCGTCTTGCAAAGAGTGGGGAAGGAGGGTGGGGAGGAGGGTTTGTGTAACTCGAGCCGACGTTGCAGATTTGCGACAGTGATGGCAGGAAGGCAACCAGAGGGGGAGATGAGGCTAGCGACGCCAGTACTAACAGTCATCGATTTTTGTCGCCTCCTAAGATTCCTCGTGATCTGAGAAGAGGGGCGGGGAGGGGGGGGGGGGGAGGAGGTTTCTAAAATTGGCCCACGCGGGTGTCTCCGCACCTGCGAGAAGATTTCACATATATTGGAGGTGCCCCGAATAAGGAGGCCGTGCTGTGTTCGTTTTATTTTTTTTAATTTTTTTTGGTGGAAGGACGGGTTTTCCTCAACAAGCGACTCGCGGAAAGTGGTTAGAATATAAGTTTCTGTATACGCGCTTCTAAGTGTAATGTATTTTAATTGTCGCCGTTATTTTCACGCACGATGCATCCAGGCGGGAATCTGACGTGGTTCATAGACTGCCTGACATCCTCAGTTCAGTACTGCGCGCAGGCGTTTTTTTTTTTTTTTTTTTTTGTCATGCGTACAGCCAGATGACCAAAAAGATACTATATTCTACCTTTACCATGTGTGCCAAAGGGTTCTTTCGGTATCACTTCAGTACCAAATTCATGACTTCCTTCCCCTAAAACACCAGAGACGCCCGTACGTCTATCGACAAAAAAAAAGTCTTCGTTTCTTCGAACGATTTTTGGAAAAAAAGAAAAAATAACTGAAAAGAGGAATAAAGAATTGACTCGGTCATAAAATGAATGTGAAACAATTAGGAGCGGAAGAACAAGGGCCCAGCCCTGCACGCGACGGCCCCATTTTCATCTTCCTTTTTTTTTCTCTCTCTCTTTTTTTCACCCTTTCCTCTTCTTTTTCCTCATGCTGACTTCGTGATGAAGGCGGGGGAAGGACTTTTTTGTATCTCCTTCGAAATTCCGCTTAATTTTTCACCACCGCTACATCGTTCGCTCGATTTTTATTTTTTTTCAATCTTAATCTGCATACTATGTGTTCTATGGACGTGCGAACGCATGCAGACTTGTTTACTTTTTATCTTTAAAAAAGGGGCGAAGTTAAAAAAGAAATGACGTTAGAAAGTGGAATACGTGACTGAAGGCGCGCGTCTTCAGGTGCTCGGCTTCCCGCGAGGGTTGACGCGGGGGAAAAAAGGGAGCACCGCGCGCGCGCGCGGTTCAGATTTAATTCGAGTTCAGTGATTAATGAATTTCATTACGCGCAAAAAAAAAAAAAGTAATGTAGCTTCGGGCCGCGTGTGTCATGTACGCGCCGGAATTATTGGACGTCGTGGGATCCCGCCGCACGAATTACGGACAATTCAATATTCGCGACAGAGCGAAATTTCATATTGACCTCTGCCTAAATAAATCACGCGGATTAGGAAGTGCGTGGCCGCGAGGCGGCGCTGTCGTTTGACTCGTTCGATTCGGGACAAATGAGATTGCCGTCTTCCTTTTTTTTATATATTTTTAAATAGTCGCTGCGGCGTAATTAGGTCAGCGAGCGAACCGTAAATGAAATGCCGTTGTGCTGTATCGTGACCAGTTTTAAAAAAGTAAGAAAAAAAAAAACTTGCTCTGCTTGGCCGCATCTTATTTCGTAGTTGGTGTTTGTTATTTATTAAGCACCTTCTGGAACGAAAGTGATAAAGAAGACACTCGTGTACTTAAAAAAAGGTCCAGTGCCCAGCTCTGAATCTGACGTTTTTTTGTTTGTTTTTATCTGCCGCTAATTTGCATCGTGATGAAATGGAGATTACCTTGATTTTCACATTTTATTGTTTTGGTTGGGGCCTCATCCATTCTACCAAAGTTGCCAACATGAAAACTTTTAGTGCCCTGCATCAAATCCAACAAACCGTGTACTTTGTAATTGAACTTTTTTTTTTTTCATTCGCTATTTTAAGTGTGTATACAAATACCTGTTTAGAAATTGATGTTTCCCTACATTGCCAGCATGAGTGCTCCGTTTTTTTTTTTTTCTCTTTTTTCCACTTTGTCTAACATTTCCCATTCTCATTCTTTACAGGTAAGGCAAATCACACATACCTTTGGATATATATATACCAATCGCTTTGCTGTTCACTTTCAAGCACGGAGCGGTAAGGTTTCCAACTCATGCATATATCGCTACGAAACAAGGGTGTTCAGGCACGACAGGTATTATACGGAACCAGGTAGTACTATTATTTCAAAGCCCGCAATGGAAGAGAACGGAAACCGGTTTGCATTGGGCGCGCTAATTTCTCCCAAAAGCGGTGCGAGCAATGCGAAACCCATGCACTTCACTTTCACAACAGAGACATGGTTCCCACCACACGTTTTGCATTGAAACCTCGGAAATAATACTTTAATGACCGCACGTTGCTGCTGATTGCAACCTCGTTATGCTAACTACCTAGAATCGGGCTGGGATGTACGACTTGTATCTCTTTTTACTCCAAATCGTTTAAACCAGCATCGCTAGAGTACTTTTCTTTTTTTTTTCTTTTTTGCGCAACCACTTATGTTTTGAACTCAGCCGGAACAGGCGTCTTCGTTGCGTTTATTCCATACATCACTGTTCCTTTAATGCATGCGCGCACTTCATCTTCTTTTCCGTGTTCTCGCTGCGCCTTTGTTCGCCCCTAATTATCGCCAGTGTCATCGTCATCATCTTCCGAGGATTGACCTGGTCAGCCGAGTTGCGTTCCTGAATAGAACAAGCAGACGAGTGTGTGTCTTTATTCGTCTGCTAAGGAAATGAATATAAGACAGCAGGTGAAACCGTGCTTTGTTTGACTTAGCTTTGTGCTCGCGTGAAAGGCGCTGCGGCTTGTTTCTTCAAAAGAGGGCGCCATTGTCTTCTTGATACTCGCGGCCCGGGTAATGTGCATGGTGCTGAAAAAAAAAAAAGAAAAAAAAGTGTGCCCGTTCAAATGTTGCCACATTTAGAGGCACCGGGTGTCGCGGCAGTTCGCACTGCTGCGCTTTATGTCAGGATGTCAGGTTTTTGCGGGAAGCGAAATATTTCAATCGAAGAGGCATCATCGTTTCACTGTGAACTGCTCACAGTGCCATGAGCACTCGAGATAATCCCCTCGTAACCAATTGCGCCCTCAAACCCATCATCATGTTTCCAGCCCCAAAGAAAATAATCGCAGATGCACGCGAACATTTTAGCAGAAACAGCCATCACTTTTCCGCCCCTTTTGTGTTTGCTCATTCAGGTAACATTCTGGAGAGAGCAGACGATCGCCCTGACACGCAACCAATTAGAAAACGCGTGCAAATTGATGACGATTTCTGCGGCAGACACATGCTTCTTCCGCTGCTGCTCCTGGCATCGGCGAAGGTCGCTCCACCCAGCGTGACTCTTCGGAACCCTTTCTTCCTTCGTCTGCTTGCGCGGCCGTGACACACTCATTACTTTGGGAGCCCCCGAAACGCATGCATAAACACAAACTTGGGAGACTGATAGCTAATCGGTAATTGAAATTAGTATTCGCACCGAAAAGAAAGATTAGCAGACGACGTCTGCGAGAAAGGATTGAACGGTGGCGATGGACGGGTATACGAGCGACAGCCATATACGTTGAGGACGCGGGGATATGTAAACAGCCATGGGCATCCGGAGTGATCACGGTGTACATTCTGAAAATGATGCATGAGGGCTGATTTGTATGCGGCGCTCGGGATAGACTCTCGCCCTCTTTCTTTTTCCTTTGAAGCTAGCGCCCTACCCGCGGATTTCTTTTTCTTTTTTGACACACGCCTCTCTCGTCTCGGATCATGCGTTCCTTTTATCGTCGTCTGCTAGGCCTGCTTTCAGGCGCGGTGTCTGCTGCGCGTTCGTCTGCTTTGAAGAGTGTTTCATTTCGTTTCGGTTTCGTTCTGAAGTACAGGAAATATCGCTCCACGTCTGCTTTCGAATGTGACTAGGCTTCCATTATGATTGATTGATTGGTTGATGCAGCTTGTGTGTTTGCTCTGATATGTGCATTTTGTGCGTCGAAAGATGTTGCTCTCCCGTACGGGCACGTTGCAGACGACACCATCAGCACTCTCGTCTGCTACGACATATCTTGCGGCCACGTAGCAGACGACACAGTCAGCACTCTCGTCTGCTACGGAATTTCTTGTAGCTGAGCTGCAGACACTGCAGGATGATAGTTAGAAGTGTACGAAAAGACGTGACGTTTCGTGCATCTTCCGCCGGAGTATCCCAGGGAATGTCGCTAGTACGTACACACGGTAAATCTGACGCAATAATGCCGCCATCGATGCCCACTAATACCAACAGGCGCGGCATCCACGTATGGACACGCGTTGTACATCGTTCTCACGGCGGCAGGTTCGGTCATTTGTGTTGGCTATTTCGTTCTGCCGCTCGGGGGGGTTGCCTTGCTTTTGCCTCCCGCTGCTGCGCGGCGCTGTTTGCCTAACCTCTGCCCTTCCCCCCTCTCTCATCCCCTCCGGTTTGAGCAGCTAGAGAGAGGGGGGGACCGTGTACTGTGCACGATGCCGCCTACTTTTTTATGTATGCCTACATGCACTCGTGTGCTTGCACATTTATTGTTTTTTTTTTGTTTTTTTTGCGCGGACGATGAAACAAGGTGCTGCCATCGCCAGAACAGGTATGGCCAAGAAAAGAGGGAAAGGAAGGAATTAGATTGGGAGAGGGGAAGATAAATGTGGAGGAGGGATGCAGTTGCCGCGTTTTCGCGTTTGTAGCCTACGAGCGAAAGCTGGTGTTCGGTACGTTATGTGTGCACGTGTGTTTGCTAAACTAAAGTCATGCAACCTACGATTATTATCTATCGATCCCCCCTTCTACACGTCCACTCCCTGTCCCATTACGTCACATATGTCCCTATATGCTTCGCGGTGCTTTAACGAGAAAAAGATAAAACTGCGCGGAACAAAGCGAAACGGATCATGCATCAAAGCAGCCATCCGTGACATATCTCTGATGACTGTTTCCGACGTATATTTTGTTATGGCCACTGAGTTACGGGAAAGGGTTTTGTTCTCGCAGTATGGAACATGCAACATGGTTTTTATGTCCCCGCTGCGTCAATCACTCACCTCTAAGTATGTTTTTTTTTGTTTTTTTTAATCTCTGTTCCTCTCGAATGCCGACAGATGCTACCCGGCTGGAGCACGTCAATCACCTACTCCAGCCACTATGCCGCCACTCTCCCATTGATTCACGTATATTGTGTATCCTGCTGCTATATACGCTGTGCACTTCGCTTATCAGGCCCCAGCTACGAGATGTCCTCTTCGCCCCAGTACTTTGGAAGGAACCAGCTGTGGGAGATAAAGCGGAACGGCATATACAGTTGTATCTAAGAGAATGGAATAGATAAGAAACAAAAGCGGCGAAGGCCAGCATTCGTTCCCCAGGATAAGTAGAGTATGTAAAGTTATCCTCCATCAAGGATCACCTGCTCTTCAATGCTAAAATACGGAGTAGTTGTTATTAAAAACAGCACAGCAGTAGCTCTACTGGTCGAAGATCACTGTTTGTTAAAGCTAAAAACGAATTTCGGCAAAGTTTTCTGTGAAGTCGGCCCAGGACAAGCGATCCACCTCGAGCAGCTGACTGCAATGAAAACACTATGGAGCGAGAGTTTGTGTGTGTCGTGTTCACTCGAGGAAGCACTTCAACAACGGCGGACACGGACAAGGAGAAACAGAAAACCCGCAAAATTTGTTTTTAAAAAAGTGCCACGCGCTTCGCTAAGTAATTGGGCTGCCGGAAAAGAACGTCGGCGAAATTTAAAAAAAATATATATATATATACGCGTAAAGATGTGGTATACGCAAACGTCGCATGAAAATGACAGCCAGTCAGAATATAATGATTCTCTTCAAACTGTGACATTCATTTTTCTTGTCGTTGTTGCCCGTTTAAAATAAAGATCGTTCCGCGACTTTCTTTGAATGACGTAAATTGGGGACTTTGAGTCGCGCGTGCACGGTAAATAAGTATAACGACCCCGAGAGCCAGTTCTTTGCCGTGTCAGGACAGCGGATCCAGTTGCGGTTAGGATTATTGGTCTATACCATGGTATACTGGGGGAGATATAACGTAGTGATGGGATACGTGCTACATATCCAAGAGCGTTTTCAAGGGCTGTTATACACAATCCTCGTGTCTAGAAAGCAAAAAAAAAAACAAGAAAAAGAAAAGAAAAACAGCGGGAAAAGCAACTTTTTTGTGTGTCAGACGAGAGGAGTCATTTAAAACGGCGGCATCGATGCATTTTTGGGACGCGTAAATAATGTTGTAGTGTGAGGAACACGTTGTTTCGTGTTAATTTGCGTGAACCTGAATGTTCATGTCTGTCTTCTTCCCCCCATGCACATTTGTACGCCATTTACGATCGTAATTTGTGATCGTCCCAACTCGCGTACCAGGCGTACACTCTTAAAAATGAACTTCACTGCATAGCACGCACCTAGCCAACCATGATCTCGATTGATATCGTTATCTGCCCTGATTCGTTGAAAACGGGAGGCGTACGCCTTTTTTTGTGACAATTCTGAACAGCATAAGTGTCACAAAAAAGGCGTACGCCTCCCGTTTTCAACGAATCAGGACAGATAACGATATCATTCGCGATTATGGTTGGCTAAGAGCGTGCTATGTGGTGAAGTTCATTTTTAAGAGTGCAGGTTATGAGATATCCCATCCCCACGTTATCCTGCACTATTAGAAATGAACTTCACCACATAGCACGCTCCTAGCCAACTGTCATCCCAAGTGACGTCGTTCTTTCCCTTGATTTGGTGAAAACGGGGGGCGTACGCCATATTTGCGACAATTATGAATGAATATGCCACATGAAGCAATGAAGCATAATGCCACAAAAATAGCGTCCGCCCCCTGTTTTCACCAACACTCTTAGAAATGAACTTCACCACATAGCACGCTCCTAGCCAACCATCATCCCGAATGACAACGTTCTCGCCCCTGATTTGTTGAAAACGGGAGGAGGAGCCTATTTTGTGCCGTGCATAATGGCACAAAATATAGGCTCCTCCTCCCGTTTTCAACAAATCTAGAGCGAGAACGTTGTCATTCGGGGTGATGGTTGGCTAGGTGCGTGCTATGTGGTGAAGTTCATTTTTAAGAGTGAAATCAAGGGAGAGAACGTTGTCACTCGAGACCATGGTTGGCTAGTAGCGCGCTATGCGGTGAAGCTCTGAACCTTCATGCGGTTCGTTACGTATAGAACCACAAAGTATTATAACATTACTGTATAGATAAGGCTGGGTTTTGAATCATTTGACTCCGCACCCGTAGCAAATAGATGGTGAAGCCTTCCGAATCCACCTTCCATCACCGTCATGCATATATCTACTCTGTACACACGATTTCCTTCTTTCAACCAGTCCTGTTACCAGTCCAGTCCAAAGCATAGGCGTGGCAGACGACACTTTGGTTTATGGGTGAACGAATGCAGAGTCTGTGGGACTTTAGATGAAGCGCAAAGTGATTGGCGTTATGTGGCTGTGTGTATAAAGTACTAGGTGCGAGAGAGAGTGCCACCGGGGTGGTCCGGACTCGTGATAGGCGCTGAGACGGCGGCGATTTGGGACCCATCCATCATTTGGAGCCGGGGCAGGCAGGTGATCGCAAACTCGCTCAAGAGAAACTATCCTGCCCATATATACTGTATGCATGCTTACTTCATGTGCCGCTCAGGAGCTTCCTTTTAGAGTTTTGTTTTTTTCTTCTCTATCTTCTTTTTTATGGCACTTTTTTTTTTTTCGTATGAACACTGTTTCGATAAGGGCAGATGTTTCGTAATGTCTATTTTACTCTGCGGAGTAAAACAAAGATTCATCACATAGCACGCTGAAGGTCAACCATTGTACAGGGTGATACCTACACGCTTATAAAAATGAACTTCACCACATAGCACGCTCCTAGCCAACCATCATCACGAATGACAACGTTCTCGCCCCCCTGATTTGTTGAAAACGGGAGGCGGAGCCCATTTTGTAGCATTATGTCCGGCATAATGGGTACAAAATAGGCTCCGCCTCCCGTTTTCAACAAATCAGGGGGCGAGAACGTTGTCATTTGGGATGATGGTGGGCTGGGAGCGTGCTATGTGGTGAAGTTGATTTTTAAGGGTATATCATCACTCTCGATTTGTGGAAAGCGCCGGGCGTACGCCTTTTTGTGGTAGTTAACATTTCTGCATAAGTGTCGCAAAAAAGGCGTACGCCTCCCGTTGTCAACGAATCCGGGCAGATAGCGATATCATTCGAGATGATGGTTATTGAGATGATCATTCGGGATGATGGAGCGTGCTATGCGGTGAAGTTCCGTTTATAGAGTGATGGTGCAACGCGTTTTTCCTTATCTCTCTCTCTCTCTCTCTTATTTTGTTTTACTTTCGTGTCACTCTTATCCCCTCCTCACACACTACATGGGCAGCATTTAGTGCCAAAAAAAAAAAAAAAAGAAAAGAAAAAGGGTAAATCTCCGAGCTAACGACTTCCGATCGAAACGACACCGAAACTATCGATAATTTGCGAACGGACGAAAGAAGAGGTGAGCCTCACCGTTATCATTTCGTACTGAAAGGTGGCTCCCCCTCTGCGTGCTTTTTTGTCTTCTGCTAAGTACTGCCTCATTAGCGACGTCGCGAACACAGACTCGTTTACCGGCACGAAAGGCCGCAGCAATGCACGGGGACGACGTTTCGACTTATATTCTGCCGGCAGTTCTCTTTTTCTTTTCTTTTCTTTTTTTTCGCTGTCATAACCTCTCATTTATACAGATGGTCGCGGCGCAGTCACTTTTTCATCGACTTTCTCATTTTTGCTTTGGCGTCTAGTAAAAGGCTTAACAGGCAGAAGCGTTCATTAGCGCCTATTAAGTGAGCGTCGCTTTTGCTCTGGGCCCGAGAGTAATGACTGGCGACACTTTTTTTATTGTTTCTTCTTTCTCGGCTTGTCCGGGGGCCCCCGTCATATTAGCCCCATCAGGACGCGTCTCTGTTTGTTTGCGGGAAAGTTGCGATACGATAGGAGGACATGTCCTGTATGATGACTGCAACTTGTATATACGGTGAAGTTTGGAAATGAAGGTGGAAAAAGAATGGGTAATGTGCTTGGAGTGGATTTAGTTTTGTATATGGGGTGACTCCACGGATGATGTGTGTCTGTGTGTGGGCAAAGTTGAGAGTCACCTAGTTAGGTCCTATAGTTATATTAATGCGGTTATTAGGGGCACAAGTAAGTATATTGCTGGGTATATAGGATCGAATGGGAATAGGAGATACAGTATATCGCGCCTTATAGAAAGTCAGGAGAATCTTTCTGACATGATTTGGTGCGAAGGTATCACACGAAAAGATGCTAGAAAACTGAGCAAAATACGAGATTTTAAGAACAGATATTTGGGGGGGGGGGATTTTTTGGCCGCGGAAACTATAAATTCGTCTGCTTTATACAAGGTCTCTAGAATTTATACCAGCAATCGCGCTGTCGCGTCGAAAGATGTATATATATAAACAATCGTTATGTGCGCTGAATTATTTTCGAATCCCTTAGACACGTTTCCAATATGAACGAAATTGTTGCGTCGTATACATTTAAGTCACCTCATGTTACAAAGTCCTTAACAGCTATATACCAGAACAAAGATAGATGATTATGAAAAAAAAAAGACACATTGGCGGTTCAATTTCATCACACATCTATACATAATTGAAACGTGCACTGTGAGAGGACAGAACGTCTTCTTCTTCTTCCTTTCTTTTTTTTTATTACTCTCAGCCACAGCTGGAGCCAGTAGCAACGAAGTGTTGACTCTCTCCGTTTGATTATGCAAACATACACAACGCAAATAGTCCGCAATGATGAACGCACTTTTCTGAAAGCTCTATTAATTTTCCGTCACTACTTGCCCCCTTCTAGGATGAGCTAATAATCTTTGAACAGTTTTGAAGCAGCGGGAGGTCAGTGTCACTTAAAAAGCGGTGCTGTTGGTTGTCAACGTGCTTAAAAAAAAAGAAAAAAGGGCATAGTCTTCCTTTTTTTTATTCTGTGTTCCCTGGCCTGTGTGTCCCTATACGAGAAGGAGAACACGTTGTAAAATTAGTGGACGCCAAGTCGATCAGGTTTTTTTTTAGTCATTAAAAGGCGAACTAATGATTACAGTCGGTAATGAAGCTAACAGAGATGTAGCAAAGGGGCATTGGAAGGATTAATGATGATATCGTGGCTGGCTCGAGAAGACTTTTTTATTTTTATTTTATTTATTTTTTTCTTCCGTGTACTTTTTTGAAGCCTGAGGAATTTTTGTTAGTCCGGGTAGTGATTGGAGACAGGTGTGGTTCAACGACTCGTAGAGGATGCGTGGTATCGATACCCATTTATTATCGTATTCATATTTTACATTTTTTTATTATTATTATTATTATCAACTCGTGTCTTGACGGGACCTTTAAGATTTAGTCCAGACTTTAGTGTCCTAGTATAGTTCTGGTCTTTGAGGTCCTGCTTTGAACCCTGTATACGTCTGAAACATTAATATGCCATCTGTACATATAAGACAGTCTCCTATATCCTGCTACCACTTGCACGTGCACACAGTGAGTACATTATTGCCGATAAAACTTATAAAATCACTTCACACCTCCCCCACCTTCTGCCATTACCTTCAACATTTCGCTATCTATTTTTTATCGCCATTGCGGTGTGACGTCATTTCATCCTCTTTTTTACAAACCGCGATAGTTGAATTCCTCCAGACATCCGATTATTTCGGTAAAAAGAAAAAGAAGAAACAAAAATCCATGAGGACGCCGAAGGTACGTTTAACATAAATCACAGTTGATAATTTCCTCCCTCCCATCACATGCTCCCACACGGAAGGAAAAAAACATAAAAATAAAAAGAGGGAGAGAAAGAGAGAGACCAAGTACAGCATTGCGTGAGGAATCATCGTAAGAGTTGTTCTGAGGGCGGTGATTCACCCGCAATTTTTTTTTTTTTTACCCCTCCTCGCGCACACCTTTTCGCCAGCACGTAACCTCGTCTCTTACCGGAATGAGATTTTTAAAAAAATCAAAGATAAGAAGTCAAAACTTGAGAAAGGCATAAAAGAAACGGAAGAATGCTATCTAAAATCATTTCATTATTTTTATCACCTACAAAACGACGGCGTATATATATACATTCTCTTTCTTTCGATTTTTTTTTTCGATAATATTTTCTCTAATGTATCTTTTTGAAACTCATAATGCTGTCCTAACACGGGTACGTTATCGAAGCCGCCCCGATACATATATATATATATACACCTACTAAGTTTAATGGGCGATTCTTACATATATTAGCCTTTTATAATCTGGATAAGCTCTTTTAATGGTGACAGTTTGGATGTTCCATATCGATGCTCGCCATACTCATATTGTATTTAAAAATAAAAAATAAAAGTGGAGTATGATAAAGCAAGATGGAGGAATCGTCCACAAAAGACAGGGCGGATCAGCATCACGTGCGCCAGTCATTTTTAAGCTCTCTGTCCCCGAAATTGTCGCTCTATTTTTTTTTTCGATATTCCTTCAAAATGGGGATAATCTTGATGGAATGGATGACCCATCGTTTCGACTGAGTCATCCCGGCCTTGTCGGATGATATGAAAGAACTAAATGCCCAAAGTCAAAACGCTTCCAAAACGACTCTCCCTGCTTTTAATCTCGCTTTCTTATTGGATTGTGGAAAGAACGTTCTCGTGCGGCTTTGCGCTCCAGTCTTTAAGTGATTGGATTGCGCGATAAATGTGAATACTTTCTTTTTTTTTTCTTGCTTTTCTTTTTTTGTTTTTGCTTCTGTATGAGACGGTCGTGCCCACATTGATGTGGCGAGGTTTTCGACTTGCAAGCTGCGCCGGACATCTGGTGCTGCTTGTCCTGATACTTTCCTGGGTTTTCGGATATTTGCTACCTTACAGCATGATGATAAGCGTCCCTCGGTAGGAGTTACACACTACACTCTTAAGAATGAACTTCACCACATAGCACGCTCCTAGCCAACTATCATCTCGAATGATATCGCTATCAGCCGTGATTTGTTGAAAACTGGAGGCGTACGCCTTTTTTTGTGACACTTATGCTGTTCATAATTGTCACAAAAAAGGCGTACACCTCCCGTTTTCAACAAATCAGCACTGATAACGATATCATTCGATATTATGGTTGGCTAGGAGCGTGCTATGCGGTGAAGTTCATTTTTAAGAGTGTATAGTCGCTGCTATGCGAACAGTAGAGAACAGTTCGTGGTATTTACTAGAATTCACGGAAATAGGGAAAGAACACGGAAATAACATTCAAATGCATACACTCTTAAAAATGAACTTCACCGCATAGCACGCTCCTAGCCAACCATTATCTCGAATGATATCGTTATCTGCCCTGATTTGTTGAAAACACGGGGCGTACGCCTTTTCTGTGACAATTATGAACAGCATAAGTGTCACAGAAATGGCGTACGCCCCCCGTTTTCAACAAATCAGAGCAGATAACCATATCATTCGAGATAATGGTTGGCTAGGAGCGTGCTATGAGGTGAAGTTCATTTTTAAGAGTGTACTTATGGGGTCCTCACATTCCTTCGATCGCTCACGGCGACCAGCAGAGCATCGAATTCTGAATAAAAATTTCAAAAATGAACTTGTAACAACCTTAGATGTCGCATTTTTCTACTTCGTCGGATTACCCGCGGACTTGTCGATCGTACGTGCGAAAGAACTCGGAAGTCGCAACTTTCCTCTCCCTACACCCTCGGAGCTGATAAAAAACTGTAACATTGGCAAGTGAAACTGTAACCTCCAGGGGCACAACTTTCTTACGTTCGCCCCGGAGAACGTGCTTTATGTAATATAATACGTGGAGAGGTTGTATAGCGAGCGAACATAATGAACAAATGTAACAAAAATAGACCAAAAAGAACCAGGTGCCCCACCTGTATTTCCTATTACCCATGTTTCATTCTCTCGTTGTTGTAAACCAACAAGTTCCCTGGACGATCGTTTTATGGCTATTTATGTTGTATTGAAATGAAACGAATCACGAGTCAGCATTCTGACTAGCCCCCTCGAAACCTGTGAATCGCCTCTATAAAGGGCGAAGGTCCCTTCATCAAAGCGCCTTGCATAAACCAGCCCACTTCCCAAAAAACACCGTGTCGCAGAGAAAGGGGGGTCCGGTGATAGTCAAGCACATACTGTACAGCTGCCACAAAAAGAGGGCTTGAATGAAAGCCAAACGCAAAGGTTTAGTGACTGTAATGGGACACCGCGAGCTTCCGCGGGATTCTTTTTCTTTTTTTTTCTCTTGTGTTCGCGTAAAGAATTGACGACCCGTAAGGTTTCATGAAAGACCTGTCGTCTACTACTGAAAGGACTTCAAAGATTCCGTCGTATACGGTGAGATATGTTCGTTGCATCAAATTACGAGGTGTTCGTAGGCTCTGGGAACCTTACTTCCCTAAAGGAACCCTTCAGCAGTGCATGAGGAAACGGTGGTATGGTTGTGAGATGAAACCAACGGCTGGTTTTGTTAGCACTGGAGTTGTTTTGCTGTCCTTTTCCTTCGCATTTCTTCTTTTTTTTTTAGTTATCGAAGATTAATCATAATGTAAAATCGTGATCACGGCAAACATGCGGAATCTTCCGGTAGATGTTGTTATAAACGTTGTCTTGCAGTGATAAAGAAGAATATCGGGACTTTGAAAGGCTTGTGGAAGTCTCGTTTGAAACTTGTAGTAATTAATTTGGTTCGATGTTGCATTTTTATTTGTACAATTTAGAATACTTGGTATTTTATTTATAGGTCACCGGGAACGGAAGAGCCAAAACTCGCGTTGAAAGGCACTAGTATTCGCAGTTAGCCGACGAAAACACCACACTTTTGTCACTTATGATCCATTGGCATAAAAGCTACATAACTTTTTATGTGAACACGAAGATGACAGCAGCTTGCTTGTCTATCCGACCAATGAAATAACACACAACGGAAGTGGGGTTTCTTATAGTGGCCCAAGTTCTCGCAGAGCCAATCACTCCTCTCAAAAGAACACTCCTCCTCCCAACAATAACAGCGACAGATTTCACGAAGAAGCCCAACAATTCGACAACATGTGTCGCTTTTGTATCTCAACTCGGCGGGGGCAACTACCGCAGGTTTTGTTAGTCTTACGCGAACCATTGTTCGTCCTCCTAAATACTGAACAGGGGCAGAGCTTTCGTCTGCAAGCGGCTCTGCTTTTGAGCGTCACGCTTGATTTCTTCTGGAAGCTGGTTATTTCTCAATTGCGAACGCTTTCAAAGGAGCGCGCGGACGCTAGTTACACAAAAGCGTGCGTTTGAAGCACTGGAATAGCGAGCACGTCTTTCGGTGTCCGCACGCGCATAGTTTTGCATGCGAGCGTCTCGGTCAAAAGCCCGCCTTTTTCTTTAAGGCTCTCTGTACGATTTCTTGTTGAATGCCCGTCAATTGGCCTAAATACAGCGCTTAAGAAGCGCCCGTTCTTTGACGATGTTGAGAGATGTATGCGGAGCGACTGTGTTTTATTCGTTGGCACTGAAGAGGATGTTTTGTGTGGAGAAGACTCCATGGAAAGATTATGCTTTTTCAGCGCCGTTTGCTCCTCTTGAGTGCGGAGTACGCGTTGTAATGAGGTTTGCGAGATAACTGGGAGGTGGTCCCATTAGCGTGCTTTTTATTGATGTTCTATAGTGTTCTTGCGGTCTCTGATACAAGGGCATATATAGCGATTCATGTTTTCATCTAAGTGGAGGATGAAAGTTGCAAGGATCGACAGCGAATATGGGAGTTACATTAATGTAGTTTCTAAACATAATTATTAAGGGGGAGCGGCGATTTATTCGAAGTAATTATTCGAGATTGTGAGTTTACGTTGGATGAAGCAGATTATTGTAATATCGATGCGAAACAGTTTACTGATTCAGGTGATATGTTGAAGCAAGGATAATGGCTTAGAGAGTGTGACACCTGATCAGTCGTTATCCTTATCACAGTGGCTGTTCTGCAACTTTCGGCGATTACACTCTTAAGAAAACAAAAAAATAAATTAAAACAAAGAAAGTAATTTTGGTCATTTTGGGGGCCCAGTTGCATTGCCTGGAATGCACACAAGTCAACGCGAAGTTTGGGGAGTATACTTGCAGTTATGGGGGAGCGAAGTTCAGACCCAGAAGGACTAAAATTAACCAATTTACCAAGAATTAACCAATTTCTTTCTTAATGTTACAAGCAAAACGCTACCTCTCCCCCCCCCCCCTCAAAAAAGAAAAAAAAGAAAAGAAAAGGTACAAAAGTACATCATGCCAAATAATCATACTCATGCCGTGTATTTTTTTTTTTCTTTTTTTTCTCTCATCGGTGTGAATAATTTCCAGCCTGTCTCTCTCGCGTTGAATTATCATAGCTACATTGCACTTACTAGGTACATAATTTATCAGAACACGCACACACTGCTGATCTCTTCGCCATCTCTTTCCTTTTCATTCTTACCCTTATTCGGACGCTAACGAGCCGATGGTTTGGAGGAGGCAGTCAGTCGATGACAGAGTTCGAAGACCCGCGTGCGCAATTTTTTCGGTGCACTTTTTTTTTTTTTTTTTCACCCTCTTCCGCCTGTGCGGCAGACAAGCCAAAAGCAAGCAACCTACGTGGATACCTGCTTCTCTCTCTCTTGTGTTTGCTCATTTTTTTCCCCCTCTCTGTGTGTGTGTCTCGCAGCGAGGTTGTCCGCGCTCTATAATTATGGTGAGATTTTTCTTATCCAGTCTGGCGAGCCGAAAACGTTGCTGAAGAGAGAGACTGCTTCCATTGATGAGGATTCGTGCCTAGTTCAGAGCACGTCTTTCCACTTTGTAGGTAGGGTTTGTTCTTCGGGCTCCGCAGCGTGGTTTCCGCGGGGTTACGGGGCGATATACCGTTTTTGTATTGTTGCACACCACATGGATGGTATAGCGACCGGTTAAGCTGCACGTGTTCGAATAAGCACTGCATATACTAACGGTTACACCAGCGCCATCCCTTTGTTGACGGCGGTTTAGCTATACAGAGTCATGCTAACAACTGGAAGGTGGTGGGTTCGCATCCTACAACCGATAAACGAAGCGTTCTACACCTCTTTATCCGCGCCCACACGAACACCGCGAAAAAAAAAGTTTGCGCTCTCAACCACCGGTGGCAGAATTTCTCCGCTCGCCAGAGTGTCGTCTGCTTCCGTGTGTCTTCTGCTAAAAACACAAAAAGAAGCAGAAGACAGCCACAAAGTCATGCTAGAAACTGGAAGGTGGTGGGTTCGCATCCTACAAGTGATAAACGAAGAGTTCTACACCTCCTTATCCGCGCCCACACGCACACCGCGAACAAAAAAGTTTGCGCTCTCAACCACCGGTGGCAGAATTTCTCCGCTCGCCAGAGCGTCGTCTGCTTCCATGTGTCTTCTGCTAAAAACACAAAACGGAGCAGAAGACAGCGGCGCGCGGTGGTCGCCTTTGTCATGCAAATGTCCGGAAAATTGTTTTCTTTTCTTTCTCTCTCCGTCTCACTTCTTTTTGTTTTTCGCTCACAAACGAAGATAAAAAAAGAAGTAGTTCGGTACTCTCTGCCTCCCCCTTTTTCTTCCTCTTCTTCTATCGCGACTCTCTCACATTTTCTGTCTCTGTTTCGTATAGGAGCAAGAGAGAGCGGGGTAGGGTAGATTTATAGTGCCTATACGGCGCTGGACAGAGAAGAACTAACGTATGTATATATATATACCCATAGGGACAGAAAAAGAGCTCCGTATATACTCGAGTTTCTTTTTTTTTTTTCCTTTTTATCGTTACATCGCAGGCTGTAACTCCGTTCTTTCCCCGTGAGCACGAGGATTGTCTACGTTCGTGATATATTTTCCTCTTCCCTCTCTTTTGTCGCTCTTTATTTCAGCCGAGTTTTCTTTCCTCTCCCAAGTGCTCCTTTAGCATTCGGCGGCGGCATGCAGTGTGGTTTTCGCAGAAAGGGACAAGTGGCTCCCTCTTTATGCCGGCGCGCATCTGGTCCTCCCGCGTTTTGTTTATTCCCCCTCGTCGCTTGATATTCTCCTCCTTGCTGCATAATACGATTCGTCCGGCAAAAACAGAATGCCGGAAAGAGAATATACATGCATGCCTGCGTATATTTTTGCGCTGCCGTTTTTCACTGCCGCATACGCGAGCGTTCGGACGGAGTGCCGTTGTGTTTTTGTTGCTCGGGCGTCTTTTCGCAGTTAGAGTTTAGCGTTGCGTACGTGCACGAAACGATCAGCGTCCGCCGAACGCTCGCTATCGACCCTATCGAGTGTTCAGCGCCGCGCGACATATTTTCCTTACTGTCCTTCCGACATCCACATGTGCATGCAATATTCGGTAAACCGTACCGGAGACTGGGTGAAAATAGGGGCTACCAAACTAGTCTGTTTCATTTGTGAATCGCACGTTGCGTGCATCTTGCGCAAGCGCTGACTTTATCACGTGTTTCGTAATGGAAGCGAGCGCAGCCTAAAATAAATAAAGAAGAAAAAGAGTAATTAGTCCCTTTCGAGACTAAATACACGGAAGTTTATGCGGTTTAGGAATTACTATTCGCATTGCTGGGACGTAAATTTCAGGGTCATCGTAAAACGATGAACAATTGCAATCTGAAGGCCTAGAAGTTGTATAAGTGCTCCCCAGTTCGCTCCTTTTTATCCTAAAGTAGTGGGGTAAAATGGCGTAAAGTACAGCGGCAAATTCGAATTTCCATGGAAATTTTTTGTACTGCGCACGCAATCGCTTTGCGCACGCAATACTAGCTGGTGCGCACCTCAAACGTGGCTCTGTGTTTAGCGCGCGCGCAGTGTGAACACGCGAAAAACTCTCATCATCTCAACTAAACTACTTGATGCACTCTTCATCATCCCAACGTCACAGACACTTTAGAATGCTTCCCTGTTTTGCAGTGAGGTACCGCAGTGAAGTAGACTTTACGTTCGGCGTTACTGTTTAAACAACAGCGCAAAAAAATGGTACATTGAAGTTCTGTCCTACCTTGAACGAGTAACTGCGAATTAGGGAACGATGCATAGAAGGGAAGCGGACATCACCTAGTCAATGCAGAGCCTTCTAGCGGTGACAATGTTTACTGTGTTTTTATGGTATATTTCTGAACTACAGTCATGTCAGCAAGCTGACGGTGCCGCCCGACAGCTGTACACGCTTGACAAGTGTCGCGCGTTCCGGTTCAAGCGCAGGATATATACCACGCATTCCTTACCGAGACTCTGACAAAATGAGGACCGGAGATACATAACACAGCCTCTGCACGCCGTTTGACAAACAAACACGCCTGTCAATCACCTCACTTCATCCTGTACGCTGCCAAATTTCTGTTCACCCAGATATATCTCACGATCGCTGGAGTACTCCAGTCTGCACTTCTGGAGGAGATCCTACATTTCCTTTCCCATTTACCTCGAAGTAATCCGAGACGCTCAAAACAAGTTCCGGCTCAGCGTTTATTATGCTCCGGACCCCTTTTGTTGTCTTAATCAGTTCTCCGCCAAAACCGGACGCGCATCGAGGGCTCTCCGAGCAACACTGGGCCGCCGGATTGATGTCTAATTTGATTGGCTGCCTGCGTATCGTCTGCGGGAATATAATAGCCAATGAAGGAGGAGTAGCTGATTCATTTCTTCGCACACTGCGAACGAGAGGCAAACCTGCGGCTATCTCTCATCCCAGCCCGGTTCGAGGTTATTTACTGGGGTGGAACAGGAGTTAGTTTTGGGGAGATTTATTTTTGGGGTTTACCTCGTTCGCTTAACCTGATTAGGGATATGAGGAATCCGGGCGTTTCCTGTGTTTTCCTTCGGGAAGCAGGCTTTGATATTTCCTGCTCAACGCATCTTTGTTTGGACTGCGGTGAAGAAGGGGGAATTCGACGCACTTGTGACGGCACCATGATGACGTGGTCTGCGTAGTAGTTAATTTGAGTAAAAATGACAACAACAGAAAGTATGATTTCCCTCAATCTCGTATACGTCGTACTCTTAGTAAGGATGAGTAATAAATAGTAATGACAGCAATACGTGCGCTACGTTTCTAAATAGGATGAGGACTAGTGAACGCTAAAACAAGTGTTGTTTTTGTTTAGTTTTCTCCATTGAGGAACAGTGAGTGATATGCATTAATTTTGCGACAAGTTGTCAGTTTCGCAATGTGACGTCAAGATTCCACAGAGAGAGAGGGAGAGAAAAGTTAGTCCACCGCATTTGTCGTGGTCAGCAAGTGTCATCATGGTAGCGTTCTCCACACGTCTCCATCCATGTGCGCTACTAACGCGAGACACATACAAAATAGCCTTAACCGGATGTTCCCGCCCAGCTATTACATGACGTCAGCACAGCGTCACTTCCGGTAAGCCATAAATCCGCAACTCTATGGTGTTTACTTTTGGCCGACACGCTGCTTCATGCTTTCGCTGGAAATGGAACCATTACAAGTGTTAAGATACGCGGACCAGGCAGGCGGAAAAATAGACAGAAGCCAGGCACGCATATAAAAAAATGGCCCGACGAGCGATCCCCGTAGAAAATTACAGCGTTGGCCGACGTCCAACCGGCGACTGACACCGTTCCAGTGGATTTCACTGGACCCATCACAAATTGCAGGGTGCCGTAGAGCAGAATAAACACAGCGCCCCGGTGCCCAACAGTCTTTAATGTGGCAACAGGTGACATTCTTTTACTTAGCAGACGATCTTCTGTTAGGCGCACCGAATCAGAAGATATGCTGGTATGGCAAAATATGCAGGAAAGTGTCAAAAATTGAGGTATAGATGAAGTGAGTGAAAAAGATATATACTCTAGCTGCGTGAGGATGTGTGTTTTTTTTTTCTTCTTTTTCTAATTACATATTAAAGTGTAGTAGTACCTCGGTGTTTTACGTTGTAAATGCCGAGTGTATGTATTTTAAAGTAGAAAATATATCAAGTATAGCGTGCATTTCTTAACTTTTTTTTTCTTTTTTCTTAGCAACGGGAGTGTGGGCCTGATCAGTTTTCATGACTAATTTTCGTGCTGACGAGGTTGTTGCTTGTGTGGTACTTTCACTGTTGCGTTTGTACTACTGTATACGAACTACTTGACTCATTCCCTTGACTAAAAATTTGCCAACACTACGTCATTCAGATATGTGCTTTTTGTTTCTACCATAATAGATTGAAAGAGAAGGACAAGGCCTTTATTTCTGTTTCTCTCTCTCTCTCTCTCTCTCCAATCCTATCGAAATGTTCAAAAAAGGCGCACTAAAAAAAAAAAAAATGCTGACTGACGTCGAATATCCAAGCTTGCAGCTACGAGTGTTTATTCTGATGTTCTGCTGGGGGCGCTAGCGACCAGACATTATTATCTCTTCTTCGCTTTTTTTTTTTTTTTTTTCGTTCGCGACGTCTGTGTCATCAGACGACATTACTTCTCCTTCTATGCATATTTTTCCGTCCTTTTCGGACGCCGTCGTTTTGTGACTCGTGGGCGAGTCCCTCTTCCACTTCCTCCTTTTGCTCCGAAGACATTAGGACTCTTCCTCATGACATATCTGGTTGCGTACAATTACGGCCGTGCATGTATACTTTGTATATGGTGAATTATATACTTTGGTATATTGGTAAATGTATACTTTGGTATCGTATATATATATACTTTGTATACACTTTCCGTTGGTTCTCGAGCCTTTGTCCTGTGAAGCTGCGCTTGCGGATTTTGACGGCCCGAGGATGTTCCACGTAATGACGATGTAAACGGTGACGGATCTGACGAACGACACATATTTCAAAATGGAGGAGGAATGTACATTTTTTTCCTACCACATCATACACAGAGCCTGAAGTTTTCGAGATTTTTTTTTTTTCAAGATTCAGGGGGTAAAAATCGGGGGAAATAAACACGTACGTGCTATAAATTCACGCAAATTCGGGTGGGAAAACTTTCTCTATGCTGAATTCTGAGAGAAATCGGGCTCTATTTTTCGAACGAACTGTACTGGATAGGTACAAACGGTGATGTAATTGAGTTTGCTGCCAAACGACATATTTTCAGTGAGGGCAATTTGCCGGGTGAAAATCGGGCTTCACCCTCAAGCGGCAACCTTCAACCCCGAGTGCAAACTCGGGAAAGAATCGGGTTGAACCCTAAAACTTCGTGGGGGGGGGAGGGATATATTTAGTAGAACAAAGGGGGGGGAAGGAGGAAACTTCAGGCTCTAATCATATAGTACGCGTTGATGCCAGCACGTTGCGTCCGAGCTCGAGCTGTCTCCTTAATGTTGCTTATTCTCGAGCAGCCGACCACCTTGTTTGTTACTTCGTATCCCGCCGGGTCCATGGGTACCATATGGCTCCTATATCCACCCCATATGGCCCATATGACCCCCACTCCCAAACTTGGGGTATATACCTCACACTCCCACACTCTAAGAAAAAAAGGAGTACTTTTACTCCTTTTGGGGAGTAATCGCATTGCCACAAAAAATAGTCCCTTTCGGGAGTAAATGCACGGGAGTAAATGAATGTCAGAGTGAAGACCGCATTTCACGCGCTGTTGTAAGAGTCCCAGGTACATAATTGGTGCGCATGCATGAAAATACTTTGAAGCAAACCGTCAACCGTGATATATCGAGTGATATAAAATCTTGCGCCATACTAGGGCACAATTTGCGAAGAAAGATGCGCTAACTGTTTCTTACTCTATGTGGCTGGAAAATTGCTACGTTGTCTGAGTTATACAGCCTTATGTCGTTCAAATTGACCAAGGGCACATATTGACGTAGACTTTTGCATTCAGGAGACCATTCGCGAAGTTTAGTGACAATTTGCAGTCCTGGGGAGTAAACGTCGGGACTAAATGTTGGGTTAGGGGAGTAAACTGGGGAGTAATTGCAGACTAGGGGAGTAGAAGCTGCAATTACTCCCCGTTTTACTCCTTTTTTTCTTAGAGTGCAGCGGCTTCGTCTGCTCTCCCAATCATATACACACCGGTTCACATTCCTATCCCCAGGACGTCTCAAATATTCTAACACCGTGCGAAGTGTTGCGACACACATAGCCCTCCATGTCTTCCTAGTGCTAATTATTAGTCATCAAAAACTTTCACCTCCAGAACGAACAAAGCGGTTCTGTTGCGTTGCATATATGCAATCTCTCCTCCGAATCAAATCCAGTCGGCCATTCCAAAGCACCATCGAACCTCTACAGCTGTATATATAGTTACCAAAACGAAACAGACGCTATATGCTGTGGAGCAATTCCGGTTCGCCTGGTGTATCAGATGTTCGCGCATTAAAGGTGTCTCAAACAGACGCTCGCCCCGGCTCTATTCTGTAATCTCTTTCGGGAGTCGGAAATAGACTGGAAAATGTCTCCTGTACGTACCTTATCGTTCGCAGAGGCCCGCTATCTTCTTTTTCTATCTTTGAGTTTGAGCGTAGATTGTTCCTGTATAAGTTCTATATCAGATGAAGAAGGGGAGGGTTACTTCTGTCACGGATCCGTTCGGGCATGGCTGCCTTGAAACGAAGCAGCAGTATGTTATTCGATTTCGCCGCGCTCGTGCGCTGATGCTTATCTTTTTCAGTCTCTTTTGGAGGCCGGTATTTAGCTTGTAATGTAGTTAACGCAATTTTGCCGAAATTATACGGGCAAGTCGTACCCCTGCTTGGATATTTCCGGCCACCAGTGTCGATTGGCTGGCAGCATTTTTGGACTCGCGTATCGAGCTTCACGATCAAAACGTGATACGTACAGGCGGGATCTTGGGAAGTGTTTTTGGAGGCAGCGACCACATGCAACAAACTAAATGTACACTCTTAAAAATGAACTTCCCCGCATGGCATGCCCCTAGCCAACCATACTATCGAGTGATATCGTTATCAGCCCTGATTTGTTGAAAACTGGAGGCGTACGCCTTTTTTGTGACAATTGTGAACAGCGTAAGTGTAACAAAAAAAAGGGTTACGCCCCCCCCCCCCCCCGTTTTCAACAAATCAGGGTGGATAACAATATCATTTGAGATTTATGGTTGGCTACACTCTTAGAAATGAATTTCACCGCATAGCACGCTGCTAGCCAACCATCATCTCGAATGATATCGTTATCTGCCCTGATTTGTTGAAAACGGGGGGCGTACGCCTTTTCTGTGACACTTATGCTGTTCATAATTGTCACAAAAAAGGCGTACGCCCCCCGTTTTCAACAAATCAGGGTGGATAACAATATCATTTGAGATTTATGGTTGGCTACACTCTTAGAAATGAACTTCACCGCATAGCACGCTGCTAGCCAACCATCATCTCGAACGATATCGTTATCTGCCCTGATTTGTTGAAAACGGGGGGCGTACGCCTTTTCTGTGGCACTTATGCTGTTCATAATTGTCACAAAAAAGGCGTACGCCCCCCGTTTTCAACAAATCAGGGTGGATAACAATATCATTTGAGATTTATGGTTGGCTACACTCTTAGAAATGAATTTCACCGCATAGCACGCTGCTAGCCAACCATCATCTCGAATGATATCGTTATCTGCCCTGATTTGTTGAAAACGGGGGGCGTACGCCTTTTCTGTGACACTTATGCTGTTCATAATTGTCACAAAAAAGGCGTACGCCCCCCGTTTTCAACAAATCAGGGTGGATAACAATATCATTTGAGATTTATGGTTGGCTACACTCTTAGAAATGAATTTCACCGCATAGCACGCTGCTAGCCAACCATCATCTCGAATGATATCGTTATCTGCCCTGATTTGTTGAAAACGGGGGGCGTACGCCTTTTCTGTGACACTTATGCTGTTCATAATTGTCACAAAAAAGGCGTACGCCCCCCGTTTTCAACAAATCAGGGCAGATAACGATATCGTTCGAGATGATGGTTGGCTAGCAGCGTGCTATGCGGTGAAGTTCATTTTTAAGAGTGTAGGGTCATGCTATGCGGTGAAGTTCATTTTTAAGAGTGCATGACTCCGTTTTATACGTTGTAGTCCACGGATTCGACTCGCAAAGTGCCACATTCCTCGTTTCAATGCTTTTTCTTTTTAAGTGGTGGGTTTTTAAAACTGCGATTTTTTTCGAGCCACCATCGACGGTGGCGCCGAACAGCGCCGAGAGGCGTCTGCAAACAAACAGGAAGTGACGTCTTATCCGCGCGTGCTTTCCCTAAGTACCCGTGTGTCATCATATCCAAGGCCGTTCTGCGGTGGCCGGCTCACTCTTTACGACCGCCTACGTGGTGATGGAAACGGAAAAGCATGCACTTCCTGTCACCAATGGTTTCGCAGCCCCTTTAAGTCCCAAGTATATCGATCACTATACGTGTCTATCTCTCGAATATGGAGAACAGGAATAAAGAAGGAATAGAGGAATATTGTCAGTAAGACGAAGAGAGCAACGGCGAGAGAACAAGGTTTGTCATCCGACCGTTTTCAGCTAACATAGTTTCTATATTCCCACCGACGTTCTCTTATGTTGTTAAGCGAAACCGCGAAACGGAACGGAACAACGGAACGGAACGGAACAAACGGAACGGAAACGGAACAAACGGAACGGAACAACGTAAGGCAACATAACTAAATTTGGACATTTTTGGGACAAACCGAACACTATGAGCCTATGTTGCGATAGGACGGCATTGTTCGAGCTTCCACTTCTTGTTGATCCACCAAGACATCATTGAGGTTTTCCCTAGGTTTTCCGAAGACTTTCCAGAACGAATGTCGGCACAGTTTCCCCTGAAGTCGGCCCAGGACGCATATACTACCCCCCCCCATGTCACCCACTCCTTCCTGCTGTCCTCTCTCCATCTGTCCACGTCTGTACGCCGCCCATAGCTACAGTTGCTTCGCTATAGAACTACCCTTCCGTCAACTTGTCGGCCGCGAATTCGCGCTTTTGACACTCTTTCCTATAGTCGTTTTATCTCACTGGCGATCACTAGAAATTCGACGCGAGCGACATCTGGCGTACAGACGCATAACTACAGCGGGGAAGGACACGAGGCAGTCCTGTCACTACAGTATATAACAGTGTCTTTCCTGTGACTCAGTCTTGACCCACACAGCAGCACGTTGCGCAACTGCAACACATGTCTTCCCCGGGGTATACACCATTTTCCGGACACCCAATATTGCAGCCGCGTCACGGCTCCCGAACGAGCGTAGAAGCGCTCTAAAATATAAAGCACCTTGAAAGAACAAACAAAACCATAAGCTATAGATCGCTGTCCAAGTACCTATTACGCAAGAAACGCGAAGTCATCTGTTGCGTATATATACTTCGCTCGGAGAAACCAAAGACGCCGAGCTGTTCCTTAATGAACAGCCGCGCTGATGAGAGAGGGAACAGGAATTACGTGCACGTGACAGCCCTAGGGGTGAGGGGCAGGGGTAGGCTCGTTTGCCAGTGATAAATTCGGCGGTCCAGTGGCGCCTTGCTTGGCAATTTGAGAAACTACATAACGCTCCCACCATTTGTTTCCAAACGAACACACGGGACATTTATTGTTGTTATTATCCGGCGCAAATGCAGCTTTAACTTCCCTGTTGATACGCATAAATATGCTTCGGTGTGGTATGAACAACAATGATGTTATTGAGTGGTAAATGTTAGAAGGCCCCCTTACATCGTTTCTTTTTTCTTTTTCTTTTTTTGCTTTGGTTTCTTTTCTTTTTAAAAAAAAGTTTGTCGTGCATTTTTTTTTCGGAAGACACTGGCAGATGTTTATCTTCCGACTCCTGCGGTCGTTGTTCGTGGTGGATGGTGCCAAGCATGGGCGTAGACAGGGGGGTTAGGGGGGGTTGAATCCCCCCCCCCCCCGAAATAGTACATTTGGTATACTCTTAAAAACGAACTTCACCGCGTAGCACGCTCCTGGCCAACCACAATCACGAATGATATCGTTATCCGTTATCAGACTGTGGGCCAACCATATTGCCACGAACGATATGATTATCATTTGCGATTGGAAGAGAAAAGGGGGGGGAGGGCGTACGCCTTTTCGTGGCAATTCGGATATATGAAACTTGCTACAAAAAGGCGTACGCCCCTCTCTCTTCGTGGCAATGGTTGGCGGTTTTTATAGTGCATCCAGCGCCATAGCATCTACGTATTCCTTTCACATCTCGCGGAACTCAAAAACTGAACTGATATTCTCGTCCTTTGTCTCACAAGGAAAAAAAAAAAAAAAAAGGAAAAGATTTCTCCTGTCCATATAAAATGCATACTGGCATAATCACACGCGAGAAACGTCGTGCTTTACATTAGAGTTTGCATATCTCGCCCGCAGCCCTATTCATTATTCAATCCTCGCTTCCGAAGTGCGACTTTAATTTCGTTCCACTGCTTCTTCCCATACAACTTTTTCTGTCTTTTCTCGTAACCGGACGTGTTCTTTGGCGAGAATTTTCGATTACGTCTATAAGAGAGTCTCCCGCCGCGTGAATTGGACATGCTCCGGATAACACAAATTCTCGTGCGCCGGAATTTTTATCGCTCAGAAATGAGATTTTTTTCTTTCTTTATAAAGAGTTTTTTGTTTTGTTTTTAAAAGAAAAGTCAGAGCAATATCGTCTACATTGGCGGAATTGGGTAGAAAGCTGTCATAATGAATTTACTGCTCGTCAAAGTAGAATGACATGTTTTCTCCGAATATGCAAATTGATCACTCTCTCTTTTAAACCTGTGCAAAGAAACGTGCTTGGTTTGCGTCGGCGTATAGTTGCTATATTTTAATGAGTTCCATGCCAGTTGGGAAATGAGTTAGTTGAGCCTGAGGAATGTTTTTTTTTTTTTTTAATATATGAAGTGCAGTTTGAAATGCGCGTTGGGATGTTTGCATTAAAGCAACTGAAAGAAGAAAAAAAAAAACATGTGGGGACTCAGAAAGTTGCTCGTGATAGCATTATCATTAACTTAGTGCCATAAACTTTAGTGCAGAGGGACTGAGACTCCACAGTACTTAATACACCTGTATAGTTTTATGCACTTTAACGAGTCTTTATTATGTCACAGAGCGTTATCGTTATACAAAGTGAAACTGTTGGAGTTGATCCCGCTGTATACAGAACGCTTTATGTACAAGTACGTAATCAGCGACGTGGCGTTTAAAACATGCTCGATATAATGTGTTACCAATTTACTAATAACAGTATACCACGAATACCTGCATGGCGTGTCGACTCTCATTACGCAGCGTGTCATTGCTTTTGTCATTGAACCGGCGTTTTGAGCTGTGTTCATCTCTAACGGCAGCTATGAAAGCTTGTGTGTATGAATTCGCGTGCGATCTATTGCTAACGATTGTGTTCTTTCTCTATTCCCAGTGGTACTATTGGATACGACAACAGAAAGCATTCTCAACTGGACGAGGTATCCCTACGGACCACAGGCACGGACGCCGGGGGTAAATATATCAATTTTCATATTCATTCGAATTCGAATACCTTATGAAGGACCACGAACTTTAACAGTATACGAATACTCTGTCCTGAAACTCGTACAATACATAACCTCCTTCCCCGCCCGCATTTTCGGCATTTTCGTGTCCCACTAATGTGTTGTATCTGATTGATTGCCGTTCCCGGTTTAGATACATGCCAGAACACTTCGTATGCCAGCGTTGCCGTTCCAGTCCTTCTTAATGTGCGAGCTAGCATTTGTGACGTTGACCAGAGCTTTATTTTCGTTCGGCATCTGGAGAAAATATATCGTGGCCCTCCTCTCCCTTTGAAAAACACCGCGCGCGTGCTTGTTACGTCACACGCACGTGCGCGCGGCTCCGCGCCTTCGCATTATGCATGCGAGCTCGCGGCCAAGTGCTACGTTCCCGCGTTTGTCTTCGAAATGATATGCACCCTTCTGCTCGGCTAAGTTTATGAACTCTAGCAGCGCCCTCTATATACTATCCAGTCACTTTACATGCGCAGAGCCGAGGTTGCGCCTCGCAACAAATCGAGTTATATTCACGCAGAGGGCGCTGCGCACCGCGTATAGCATTTCTGGCGTATTCAAATTTGTCCCGCACATAATGGTGTGCTGTCATCGCTTTCGCCCGCACCACTTCATTAGAAACCGGAAGGAGATATCCGAACGTCCGGTGTATAGTGGTTGCGTAGGGGGCGCTACGTTTGTCGTCCCACTTCCGGTACTCTTTTTTTTTCTTTTTTTTTTTTGATGATGCGCAAGATAGATGGTGAGATTTTCGTTGGAATCGGATGCTAACAATGTGGTCGCGTGCGCCAGGCGGTTTGTATGAACAGATTCTGCGGCATATATTAGATGCACTCTTAAAAATGAACTTCACCGCATAGCACGCTCCTAGCCAACCATAATCTCGAATGATATCGTTATCTGCCCTGATTTGTTGAAAACGGGAGGCGTACGCCTTTTTTGTGACACTTATGCTGTTCATAATTGTCACAAAAAAGGCGTACGCCTACCGTTTTCAACAAATCAGGGCAGATAACGATATCATTCGAGATTATGGTTGGCTAGGCGCGTGCTATGCGGTGAAGTTCATTTTTAAGAGTGTGGGATTTAATACGGAAGGCGCGGTGTAGTGCTGTGGGCCCTGTACACGGCACGCAAGTCGAGCTCTCTTAGCATCGGTGTAAAAGAAGCTAAATAAGGAAGGCTTACGCCAGAATCAAAGGGAGCACGCAAATATGGATTACTGTACCGTTCTTACCGCTCGCTTATGATTCGTCCCATCACCCAACACAAAACTTTTACCCGCCCGTTTCCTCGCACACAACACAAAGCAACCTATACTCATTTCCAGCCACATCCCCCCTATGGTATCCTGTAATCTCCACACTCCGCATGTACTTAACGGAAATCCAAAACAAACATCCACTTTTCCGCACATCGTTAAACGAAAAACCAGAACCCACACGAGAGACATCTGTCGTGTTTGCGACGCACAACTCCCGATAATAATAGCATATATTCATTTCTCCCTCTAATTCTGCCCCCTATCCAACCTCACGGCGTACATATATTCGTAACGAGTGCCATAACGCCTAACTTTAAACAAACACACACGCCGTATATATATATACGTGTGTGTGTGTATGTCTGTGTGTAAAAGCCAGATGAGAAGGCGACCCGATGCTTTCCCGTAGCTTAATTGCCGTAATAAGCCGCACCATTATGATGAAGCCAGCCAGCCAATGTAAACGTCTCCTGTATGGGATCACCTGTCGTCGGCAGGATTAATCAAAAAGCACCTTCTGCTTTTGTTTTATGTGCTGAGCCCGCACGAAGAGAGCTTTCGCTTCCCTGCCGTCTTCTTCGTTTTTGCTTCGTCGTATACGGCAAGAATGCTCTCTCTAATCGTAGGGCCGTGAGAAGGGATGGTAGGCTGTTAAAAAGCTAACAAACCTCGGGTAAGGAAGAGAGGAAAGGAAGGTTTTGGATGGGCTTGTTTGGGGGGGGGGGGGGGGAAGCAGCTGCACCGTGCTCGCTGGCTGTTTTGATAGTGAGGTGTTGCATTTTTTTTTTGTTTTTCTTTTATTACTGCGTGCGTGGTGCGTTTTTAATTTTGCGAAATTAGATACTATTGCACAACAACGGCAGTCCGTTTTCTGATGCTGTTTTTGTTTTCTTCTGTTTCTACTTGGTCGATGTGCAGTAATGATCGGCTGCGGCAAGAAATGTGGCAGTTGCTTTCGACCTTCTAGTTTATTGCGTTCTTCCTCTTCTTAAGAATCGTATTTTTTTCTGAGTTTCTATGTTACCATTGTCAGCTGTATTTTTTTTTCTTTGATTAGAACTAGTTTACACATTATTATGAGAGTAATGGTCGGGGATATTGTAAAACTAAACTCTTAGTACAAAGTATTTCGCAACATTTGCAGAGCACATTACATCTTGACTGTTCATGCCAGTGAGATCATATTTACTATTAAACATTCCAAGTAACAACAAGCGAATTCGTCAAAACTTCGAAGCCAATCTGGCAACTCGACGAACGACACCAGCACAAAATGAAACGCAACACACTTTCTTGCGGCCGCGCCAAATAAATTGGGTTTCACACCCTCCGCATATTCTAAGTGTACATGTGCGATCGAACACAATTTCACGTTGTCAAAAGACCACCCGTGACGTAATTCTTCCCTTTAAAGTAAATAAATATACGTTGTCAACTTTGTTTCATTCACTTTGATCTATCATCCTACGGAGCGTTATACGTCGCGGTTCCTGAATATACTTTTTCTCATTTTTTTGTGTGTACGTTTTTATTCGCATCTGCGCTGGGAGCTGCACGCATCTTTGAACACCTCCGAAGTTGCGGCTTGCCATTTTATATCCTGGCATTTTCTTCCCGCTGTCGGAGATGCGATTTCTCCCTTATCCTCTTTACTTCCCACCTCCATCCAATTACATGTTATCTTCTTCCTCTTCATCTTGAGTCGTCTTCTGACGTGCGACCGGTATCGAGAGTGTAGTGTGTCTGTGCGCCTGTATGTATATACTTTGATACAGAGGGCACGATCAACACACACGAGGAGAGTGAGGGGAAAGGAGAAAGAATAAATGGCGGGAAAGCACGCTTCCGCTCTTCTGATTGGTTCGTTAAGGTTTCCAGTCATGTGGCAACTTCGACAAGCAGCGCCGCCTGTGGTCGCCTGCGGAACTTCTGGGACGGTTCGAGGAAGAAAGGGAATCGAGATAGATGAAATAAGGAGTTTCGTAAGGAACAAAAAAAAGGAGAGGGAAAGAGAGAGAGAGAGAGAAGGCCCGTTTGTTCTTGGATTTCCTTTCGACATTCCGGGGCCCGTGACTTGGTTCAACTCTAGGAAAGCGTGGTTGGTTGTGAAGAGTTTCGGAGCATGCAATATTTTCTAATGAGTGCTTACGGAGAACCCTCGAATAGCTTTTTTTTAAATATCTTTTTTTCTGATTGAGTGCCGCGTAAGTTGCAGGTCAACTCATGTATCGCTTTCCGGATTCTTCTCGAATTAAGGTGTACAGCGTGCGTTAAGTATGAACAGAGATATGCGGCAGCTTGTCCGGAAGCGGCACGAATAAACACAACCACAACTCCGCGTTTAATATAAAGAACACCGTATTTGGGGCACGGTATGTATTTCGTTGCTACCGATTACATCCGCGTGTGCATATAGCTGTCGGAGTAACATCGAAGGAGTGTCTGGAAACCTTTAGCCTGAGGGTGGCGGATATTTCATTCGAAGTGCTCTATATCGGGTTTCTCTCATGCCAGCTGTTTGTCTATTTTAAACGCCTCACTTAGTGAGGATTGACGCGTGCCACTGGAATGCAGTACGTACATGTGTAAGGAGTACTTTGCATACGCTTCCAGGTATTCCTTCCATGAATACTCAAGTAACTATAAGCTCGAAACTAGCGTATTTATTTTGTCTCTTTCTTTTTTTTTTTTTTCATTCATTTCCCCTCTTGGTTTTTGAAAGGCTTACCAACGCCTGAAGCCTGGCCACCATGAGCGAAATTGGACGCAGACGATTTGCGATACACTATCGAGTGGACGAAAAATGTCCGCGCACTAACGTGCGATGAACGCGGCACGGTGAAAAATAAAAAGGAGAACAGCGGGAAAAATTGGCATGCTGGTTTCTTATCTGAGCAGATAACGCGCCCGGAAATGTTAATTACAGTAATTCGTGCGGTGGTGCCCATAAAGAAGCGGAAAACGACATTTTTTCTCCCGCAGACGAACATCGGAAAGGAATTAAACGGCCGCGACAGAGGGAGATAGCAGGGGCATTCACTGAAAGGCGACGTTTTGCGGGGCTGTGGTTTCATTCGCACTGCGGTCGAACGATACGCCTTTTCTTGCAGACGACCTTTCCTAACAGACCGTATTTTTTAGCAGACGACATATCCTAGCAGGCGGTATCTTTTAGCAGACGACATATCCTAGCCGGCGGTATGTTTTAGCAGACGACATATCCTAGCCGGCGGCATCTTTTAGCAGACGACATATCCTAGCAGGCGGCATCTTTTAGCAGACGACATATCCTACCAGGCGGCATCTTTTAGCAGACGACATATCCTCCAGGCGCCATCTTTTAGCAGACGACATATCCTACCAGGCAGCATGTTTTAGCAGACGACATATCCTAGCAGGCGGCATTTTTTAGCAGATGACATATCCTAGCAGGAGGCACTTTTTAGCAGACGACATATCCTAACAGGCGGTGCTGTCTGGCAGACGTCACTTGAATTCAATACGAAAGAAGCCATTTCCAAAGCGGAAGCCCCTTCGGATTCTGTCAACAACTCGTAGCCATTAGGGACGCTGACATGTTGTGACTTGTGCGTCGACCCTTTCGCACGAAAAGGCTTCGTCTGCGATCGTTGGAACTGCAAGCAATTGGACTCAGCCGGAAGTGGGACCGGGGGTCGGTGGTCAATCGGAACTGGAAACGTTCGCGCACCGGAAGCAGAAGGGTAGCGCCACCACCGCGGTGTAGTTGGTGCCGAGGGGAAATCGAAACTGCACAAAAATGATGGCGAGACGGTGGCAACCACGCTGTGTACCACGTTGGAAACAAATGACAACAAAACAAGTCACTGGAATAAATGAGTACTATATGCAGTGCGACAGCGTTAAACACCTCTCTTGGTTCACTACCGTGACGATGTTTCAAACCGGCGCTAGACTTGGCGAAAGCAATGGTCACTTTCAATATTTCAATTTCTTGGCTTTCAGTATAAGGCAAGGCAAAAAAAAAAAAAAAACAGTTCTGTGTGTATCTTTTCCTCGTTATACCTGAAAGATATTACATGTACCACGGCAAGAAAATGAAATTAATTACATATACTCCGAGCGCAGAACAAACTTTGGAGGTCATGGTCAGCTTTCGTTTTCTTTATTTTATTTTATTTTATTTGCGCGAGAGATCGGCACCCGCACTCTCCGTAACACTTTCGAAAACAACTTCGCTTCGTACAAAATTCGATTAACGAGAAGAAGAAAATTACACACGTTAAAATTTTCGAAACATCAGCCCGCTTTTTTTTTTTTTTCCAGCCCTCGAGACAGTTTATCCATAACCGTATTCGGATTCTTGCAAGAAATTTAGCGAACGAATAATTTAACGACTCCGGAGGCTGGCCTTCACATCCTGAAGGCATACAATATTGTATACCAAGTGGAGAAGAAAAAAAAGAAAGAAAGAAAAAACGAGAAAATAGAAAAACAGCGAGAGATCGATTTTCATCAGGTTGCTCCGCTTACACGAACAACTCGTTTTCTCCGAGGAGTAAATACAAACAAGAAAGTGTAAGTAATCTTGATTGAAACTTTTTCTCGTAAGCGTTCTGCTGGGGATGTTTAAAAGAGCACGTGCTGACGTGGACGTGGAAAGAAAAAGTGATCCAATCTCGGTCGAAAATTAAATCTGCGGGAAATCGGGAGAGGGAGTGGAAGCAACAATAACGGACGAAAAAAAAAATACGGAAGGGGTAGCCATTTTGGGGCACGAGCAGAAGCGTGTTGTTGCAACGTCGTGCGATATTTCGAAATCAGCTCACCCAGTTCTTTTGGTGACTGTTCTGTGACGTCGTGTTAAAGAGACAGAATCAACGTACATCTTTTTCGCTGTAAAATGTTGATTCGAAGAGCATTTTGATGTCTGATCTCAGGCGCATCTGCGGTGAAGATGCTGTGCTTTTTCCGCGGGTCTCATTACTTTTAGCCGCCTCATCGAGTTCGTATTATTGGGGCAACGTTTTAGCGAACTCTGCGCTCTGCCCACATTCCAGCATTTCCTTTTATATACCCGACATCTGACGCACATATTTCCTAATACATCGGAAGTCAAAAATTTTTGGGCTGCATATCAACGCGTATCCGATATTCCAGCCCGATGCAATATTTAATAGTGCCAGTATTTCTGCCTTTATAGCCAGTATACCGATCTGGAGCCGACTGCTTGTTGCGTCGAGAGGTATATAGCCAGCGGAGAGGCTTGCTTTCTTTTGCAGCATTTCCCGTCTGACGGGTTTTGCCGTTGGAAGTCGGGAACAAATGGCCGTAGCGAAGATGCTTCGCTTCGCCCTTCGGCTACGCCGTTCTTTTATTTTTTTCTCGCTTCACTCTCGTCTTCTTTCTCTCTTCTTCGTTTCTACGCGTTCGATATATAGAAACAGAGCACCTTTCGCCAGGCTCAAGATGCTGCACAACCATAGCGAAACAAAGCTGGTGGCACACTCTGATGGGGAGGCTCTCTTTGCCTCTGCACTGTCTTTTATTTGGCTTCTTTTAAGATGACGCGGAGGTATGGCTGCCGGGCTGTGTTGCGTCATTTCCGTTTCCGGGTTTCGCAGTCATGGCGCCTTACAGCACTTATCTTCCCAGCGTTGATAAGCACGAGAGCGTGAATAGAGAGTTTTAGCAGACCGTTGATAACGTGGCTCGCGTCTCACCGTATCAACCGGAACCAATCAGTGGATAAGATTCTGAGTCCCGCACGAGTGCGATTGGTTACGATAGAGACGATAACTTTATCAACGGTATACTAAAACTCACTATTAGCAGTAAGGGCTATCGTTATTGTGTACCGCGCACACATTGCAATGTGCAGCCGATAATACACCGAACGCGTCCGTACCTTGCAACCCAATCGGTGCCCTATGCACTGGCAGGGTTCTAATCTCTCGAAGTATATACTCCTTTTTGTCTTAGGGTTTAGAGCAATTTTGCCGTCACTTATTTACAGACACTATACTAACGTCCTCTGGACGTCATTGTAGGAGTGGATACATTTAGAGACAACGTGCATCAGCTTACGAAACAAAAAGAAACACACGACATCAAAATAAACATATTACGCTTGGCTAAAATGGGCATTCACAGATTACACAAATACGATTGGAGGTTCGAAACAAAAGAGGAGATACCGTTCTGGACGTGACAATATTGTCCGGTATTGTCATTCCATTATTTAGTAACTCGTACAAAGTAAGAATACTTAAAGCAATCGTTTCGATAATTTGTGGCTGTAATATTTATCTATTTATTTATATACCCTCAAGGCCAAGAAGGCATTGCCTGGAATGTTTGTTTCTTTGTGACGGTGATGTGATAAAGGAAAAAAATTGGGATGTGAGTTACGTGTGAATTTTTGTCGAATGGTAAGACACGTATTTGTGCTCGTCAAGCTTAGTATTATTAGTATATTTATTATTATTATTATTATTATTAAGTCTGGCGTCGTCCACGGGCACAAATAAATAAATATCTATCTATCTTAGTATTTCCTCCCAACAAGACGAAAAAGAACTGTAATCTAGCAATTTTTTTATCTCTTAGACAGAGGGCGAAGTTGCGAACTCAATCTGTCAGTTAGTAACCCCATGTCCCATTCCTGTTCCAGTGGGTGGAAGAAAGCTTCACGAACTTCGAGAAGGGCTTCAACTGGCGATCGTACGTCGTCTGCGACGTCGCCTACAACAACGTCAACAACTGGCTATGGACGCCGTTCATCGAACGAGGACCCGCTCACCGCATCTACATCGAGCTTATGTTCAGTATGCGCGACTGCAGTCTCTTCCCCGGCATGGCGCTCTCGTGCAAGGAAACCTTTTCGCTCCTCTATTACGAATTCGACGCCGCGACGCGCGACCCGCCGCCTTGGGAGCCGGAGTCGTACCGTCCCGTCGACAGGATAGCGGCGGACGAAGGACGCTTCACGTCCACGGCGGAAGTGATCATCAACACGGAAGTGCGTTCCGTCCCGGTCACCAAGAAAGGGATCTACTTTGCTTTTCGAGACCAAGGGGCTTGTATGTCCCTCATCGCTGTCAAGGTGAGATTTAGTTACTACTACTAATAATAATGGAGGTTTACGTCGCGAGACAACTGAGAATAAGGGTGATATTTATTTTGAGTAAAAGCACTTATGTAGTCGCGGATGGTGGAAACATTTGCGTGGCGTGGCTAAGCTCCAACAACACCGAATATCCTCTGGATGTACGAATAATGTCCTAACAAATTCGTACGTCCGATGGATATCCCTTAGATATCCCTCGGACGTATACGAATCCGTTAGATCATTATTCGTACATCCAGAGGATATCCGGTGTTGTTGGGGAGGCCATCGCCACCTAGCTCAACAGAGCCTGATCGCTCGAATGTAGTGACGTATAGTCAATTACATAATGTAGTCTCTACATTAGACGCCTACGGTCTATACTGTAGCCTCTACGACGTAATCACCAGCGATTGGGTGAACAGAGAACTGTTTAAACTACGCGGGCCCTTTTCTTAGTTTTTTGTGTTAATGATTGGCTGGCATAAAATAGTTCCGCATAGTGCGGAAGACATTGAGATCCAGCGTGCCATTCTGAAGTGTTTCCAGGAAGACATTAGGGCTTCGAGAATGAAAAGAGAGGAACCCTTGAAGGCGCACTTATGTTCTAGGGACTCCTAAGGGCAGAGCGAGAATACCGTTGACACTGTCGACACTGTAGAGTATACGTCACAGCGGACCTTGGGTATGGTTGGTGTTAGTAACTATTCGGCGAACTCCCTCAGGGATCACGACCTATCACAGACCCAGGTCTTGTCCACGCTATCAACAATAGTGCTTATGGACCGACGTTATATTGAAGAGCCCATCCCACATGCACGGTTCTAAAGCTGATATCTATATGTGTCCTGGCAGGTGTACTACATTGTATGTCCCAACGTGACGACGTCGCTAGCACATTTTCCGGAAACACCGACGGCGAGCGAAGTGACCGCCATTGTGGCGACCGAAGGGCAGTGCGTTGCCAACGCCAGAGTGACAGACTCGCCACCGCGGATGCTCTGTAAAGGGGACGGGAACTGGACTATGCTCTCCGGTGGCTGCGCCTGTCTGCCTGGCTATCGGAACATCGGCGGCGCGTGTCTTGGTAAGTACACAGCTACGATTGTTGTACTTCTCATTTTCCTTGAGGGAAATATGGCAGCGTGTACCATTCTTGGAGAGTGTCGCACTCTTAGTGTTATAAGCGAGGACAGAGTCCGCATACAACGATGTCAAGGCGAAAGAGCGATACCGGATAGAACGATGTCAATGTCCTTTGTACAGCGCTCGGATAAAAAGGGAGTAATTTCAGTCATTTTGGGTGCAAGAGGCATGCAGATTATTTTCAGTGTTGCGCAGTAAATTTCAATGTCAGGGGAGTAAAAAGGGGAGTAATTGCAAGCTAGAGGACCCGAAACTGTAAGTACTCCTCGATTTATTCCTTTTTTATCTTAGAGTGGCTGAACTATGGTTTTAACTACGCTTACGGGTATCTGAATTATAGCGTTTACACTGTAGCGCTCGAAGGTCATTTAGTGCACATCGACATAGGAATCCATTGTGAAATGTGATCCAGCTTCAGGTTGAAATAAACCGCCGATTTGTCTTATTATTTTTGAAATCGTCAATAACGAAAGAAAATGAAAAACAGTGCCGCCTTGACAGATAGCCCTCGAACTATTCTCAAATTTGCGAACGCAGGCCGAAGCCATATGAAGCGTTGCTTTCGCCGTAATCAGCAATAAAGTTGCGAGGAAGGAACGTCCCAAAGCCAGAGCCGCAGAGCCCCCTGGCGAGAACCGAATCTTTTTCCATGTCGTATTCCATTGTGCGCGTGCTAAACGGATGCGCACCGACTTTTCGTCCTTAATAACCCGCCCCATCAGACTTATGATGAATTAGCGCGAGATTGTTCCCAACATTGTTCCCTTCTCGATGGTCCAAACGAAATTAAGGCATTAATTATGCCGGATTTTCTTGTATCACGAACGATCTTGTATAACGAACGACTTTCTCTCGTTTTGCGATGAGATACTCTTTGAAACTTAATTGCCGCGTAGCATTCCTCTCTGTTCGCTCTGTACATGCAGTATCGTGGCAACGTTTCTTTTCGTTAGTATCTTCTCTTCCCTTTCTTTCTTTCTTTTCCTATTTCTCTTTTTCTTTTCTTTTTTGAAGAAGACGTTTGTCTAATAGCTTCGGTGGGAATGCTGGCTGCGAAGTATTGTCTTCTAAGAATTCTCGCTTTTTAAAAGGGCTATTGTCGTTGTGTCCCACAACCGTTAAGATAAAGACGACATGGCGCTGAAAAGGGCACGGCAGCATTAAAAGGGGGAAAGGGAAAGCACACATTGAGGGGGAGCGTTTTGCCCGTTGAAGGATCTTTGTATGGGTACTTTTCGTTCGATTTTTCCTCGAAGCAAAATGCCGACACAGTTCGCCATGAAGTAGGCCCAGGACCCGCGATCCCCCGAGTAAACCGCAATATCGGGAGAGTTGCCTCTACGATGCCCTTTTTTCCCCATATATTTATGCTCAACGAAAGTAATACACACACACACACGCATTTTTTCCGCGGCCTGTATAGATAGAGCGCAGACGTCGTGGTCAGAAATGAACCTGCTCCTATTCTTTCTCTCTCTCTCTCTCTCTCTCTCTCTCTCTCTCTCTTTTTCGTCTAGAGGGAAAAAAGGTCATTATAGGGAGCCATGCTGTTTCGCCGAGATATCCTTTTCTCAGGGCGAACGCATTTACATTTCCGTATATACCTTTCTCGGGCGACGTCCCGCGAGGATTTGCGAGCCTTTCGGAATTGGACCTTTCTCCTTTTTTTTTTTATATCATTTTGCTTTTGCATTTTTTCTTGCATTTCTGGTGTCAGCTGAGCGCAACGAAAAGCTACCGGAGTACCCGTTTCGCGTTTTGGCTGGCTCTGGATCAGCGCTGTTTGTTTCGGAAAGCGTTGCTTGTCTTGCTGCGCGTGTTGCATATCGTGAAGGGGAAAAAAAAAGAAAACGCAGTTTCGTTTTTTCGCTTTCTAACTCTGTGTTATTGCGGAGACGCTTCATGTCATCGACCTTTCTGCCCCCTGGCTTCGGTATTACGCGTTAGGGACGTCCCAGTTTCGTTTTGCTTCGTTTCTATTCGTATCTCTCGAACGTGTAGCGCGTTGTCACGAGGCAGTAAAGACGCAAGAAAGTTGAACGTTTCTATTTATTCTATCTTTTTTTTATAGAATGTCCACCGGGCACCTTCAAGGCTGCATCGGGAGACGGGCCGTGCATGCGCTGTCCCGCGTTCAGCGTCGCACCCGAACCAGGATCGACTGAGTGCCATTGCAAAGAGCGCTATTTCCGGAACCCGAGTGATCCCAAATCGATGCCTTGTACACGTGAGTACATTTACCGTCATTCACTTTCTTTCTTTCTTTGTTGCAAGCAGCACGATGCTTCCTGGATGGCCTCGCGTCGCACGCGCGCGCGCGAGCGCGACTGCTCGGTCTCGTTTTATGCGCGTGCCGCGGTAGTTTTGCGGCGCTTGAAAGCGGCCTTATTTTTATTTGTTTTCGTTTCGTTCTCTCATTATACGGGACACTGTGGTTTGACCGGACAGGGTACGGTGTCGTTGCCGCTAGAATCCCTAGCTTTTCGCGGAATTGGCCGTGTCTCGCAAAATGTCTGTCTAATCCAAGTCCATTCTGTCTAATCAAGCAATCAGAAACGCGGGTTACGTGACAAACTGACACCATGTTTGCCTGCCTGGTAAGCCTGACGAACCAGGCTACCACTAAAGAAATTTCTAATTGCTTCTCGAACACAGACAGACTAAAATATCCAATGAATAATATCCACGAATGGGGTCCTCTTTGATGTTAATGAAATACAGCTGTGGAACTGGAAGTTGCTAGAAAGTCTCTGTCTCATTCACAGAACCACCCAGAGCTCCGCAGAACCTGTCGGTGAGCTGCGTCGACCAGTCGTCGGTGACCCTGACGTGGCACCCACCGTCCAATCAGGGTGGGAGGGAGGACACGACATACAGGGTGGTGTGCGACATGTGCGGACCCGGCGCCACCTTCTCGCCATCGCGTCAGGGGTTCAACGAGACGAGCGTCACCGTCGGTGGTCTGCGGCCCGTCACCACTTACCGATTTCAGGTCTATGCCGAGAATGGTGTATCTGGCTTCGACAAGGGACACCACGCAGACATCACCCTGAAAACGGATGCTTTCGGTGGGTGCCGTTCCTTTGATCCACGCTTTTGCGTTCTGATGTTGTTTTGCAGTGTTATGAAATTATCGTGCTTGATTGATTGGTTTATGTTGTTCCATTATTGATCTATTTACTATCGAAAGCTCGCTTCTTTCGAAACAACTATAAGTTTCTTGCTCAATACGTCATCACGTTCGTTAGCTGTAGGAGAATGCAATGGTAATGCCAGTGAGGTGCGTTATAACTGCTTGATGTTTTATTTTAAAAACGAATAATAATAATAATTACCTCTGATGCTGTCTGTGCAGCGATTATATGGAAAAGATATTTACAGGCATTGCTGACTAATGGTGTTGCAGAAATGTTCACTAGCCTTCTTAGAGTTCTGATATACCAACCGTCTGATATATCAACCTCTTTAACCTAGACTAATATATATATATATATATATATATAGACGAGATAAAATGTATCATTCTGGGACGAGAAACTTTTGAACTTCAGTGCTTCTTTAAGAAGTTTAGAGTCCCTCTGAACTTCCTTACACCATACTCCCTTTCTTTTTTAACCACTGGAATTGTATATTCACCCCATGTACCCCATTGTACCCATATGCCAGTAAAGTGCAAGGCTAGAAGTGCGCATTCTGTTCCTTCTCTGCAAGTCCTATAATTTAAGTGCTTTCCACTCCAGTGCAATCGGTGATCTCCAACGTCCGTGTCAAATCCATCAGGAGCACGGAGGTCCTGCTGGCATGGGATGCACCCCGCGATCCGTTCCCCGAAATCGAGCGCTATGAAGTGCGCTACTTCCCACGAAAGTGGGCCAAGAACGAGACGCTGCTTCAGTCCGTAAAAGTGCAGCTCACCATCGTCGGACTGCGGCCCCGGACAGAGTACGGCTTCCAAGTGCGCGTCAAGACCACGCGAGGATTCGGAGAGTACAGCGATCCTGTCTTCCTCACTACTGGGCAGTACACACACAGTCCTGGTAAGGATCGCACTGCTGAATCCTTGCTAATTTAAATCCTAATTTAATTGATTGAATTTCAAGTAGCTAAAACCGTTGTAGTGGGATACTAGACCACAATGACTGCAAAGGCGTCACTGATGTCGAGTCCGAACATACATATGCACAGTTTGCTTTAATTTTCTTTCATTTTCTTCTGAGAGACGTCTATGCAAATGAAAGATGCATAGCTCCATGCATGAACTCCTATTTTGAAGGAAGGCAAATTAAATAAGTAAGAATAAATAATAATAATAAATATATAATAAAATAATATAAAAGGAATAATAATTAAATAATAAGTAAAAATTAATAATGAAAAAGTAAGCAATTAAATCCTGATTTAATTGATTGAATTTCAAGTACCTGAAATCGTTTTAGTGGGATACCAGACCACAATAACTGCAAAGGCGTCACTGATGTCGAGTCTGAACATACATATGCACAGTTTGCTTTCATTTTCTTCCGAGAGACGTCTATGCAAATCAAAGATGCATAGCTCCATGCATGAACTCCCATTTTGATGTAAGGTATTTTTTAAAAGGCCAGTCGAGCATCAATACCAAGTGTTGGACATACGTACGAATTTAGACAAGTAGTAGTTCTGAATAGCGTGCTTTCCCCTCTACGCATCACACACTTCTTGGACTCTCGGGACATTTTTAAAATCTTTCAATTCCACTCTTGCAGCCCTCGTAGGCGATGAAGACAAGGTCCAAGTGCGAATAATTGCGGGGGCAACTGTGGCTGGGGTTCTTTTGGTCATCATATTTATCGTCATGGTCATCCTCTACATAAAGCGGTGAGTGGTTCCCCCAACACCTCACCCTCCGCGCGAGGCAACGTGTGAATGCTACGCGTTGCCCGCTGTCTGAGAAGTGCGTCGCACGTCCAGAGAACGTGACTCCTTTTGGGCTTTTTCGCAGAAGCTCGGACGACTGCAACAAGAAGCAGCCCAGTGACTGTGACACTCTCGAATACCGTAACGGTGAAGGTAAGAAATGTAAGGATACCCTTTTTTGTTTTCCTACTTTCTATTCTGTTTGCCTTTCTCATCACCACTGCATTACACGAAATGTGCTTGCGGGTGTAACGTGTGTTACTGCGTAATATAATTATTTGCATGATTCCTCGGTGGCTGGTGTGACAATAATACCGTATTTACTCGCATATTTAACGTGTATTAACCCAGAAATGTAGCGCCATAGTGGCATATATTATGCGAATAAATACGGTATTTGCTGAAGCAAGTAACATTTAATTAACAAGCAGATACAGTGAACCCTCGTTAATATGACCCCCGATAATCTGACATACGCGCTTTACGACCAAACTCCTGGGGAACAATGCAATGAAACCTCTGCAAATCCCCCCTTTAATATGACAATTCCGCATTATGACCAAAATTCTCGGGAACGACCACGGTCATAATAACGAGGGTTCACTGTATAAGCTAAGAAAGCTTTTGGTGGTGGCAGGAAGTTTGAAGTTTTCTTTCTCTCCTGCTCTTTAGTAGTCCCTGCTTTGGAGCATCCTCCTATCGTTCAAACGGCACGATGTAAGTATTGCTTTCACTAACATTGCTTTTGGAAATTGCGACTCACTGCGTTACCTGCTTGGCTTGACAATGGAAGCTATACGTGCTGTCTTCTGCGCATTGTCGTGATTTAGACTGCTTTGGATAGAGGCTGTCGATAGACTTAAAGGGGTTGCGATGCTTCTATATTTCTGGTTTATTCTAGACACGTACTAAGTCCCAGAGTATTGCGAGAAAAGTTATTTTTCTGCGTGTTGTAGTTAGCGAGAGACAGGCTCTCGAACACGCATTGTCAAGGAGCCTTTTGCCAGGGTAACAAGAGCCCCGGATGCTCCTACTGGTTGGCGCAAGCATGTGACTTCCCCTGCATCACCTCCCTGGCAAAATTAATCACTGTGATGTCACAGCTATAGATGAGCGTCAGTGTTTGCTGTGCGCCTGTTACCTCCCCTTCTCTGTAAATCTTGGAAAGCAGGTTCATATCAACGCAAATAACCCTCTTTACAATCGGCCCGTGACATCTCGTGGCATCACAACCCCTTTAATCGCTCGCACTTTCTCCTCACGTGCATCCTGTCATCATTTTTCGCACCATCCCAAGCAGCACAACGTCTTGGCCCAATATTGAACCAACGTCGACAAAACTGGCCCAATATTGGGCCGACATTGACAATATTGGTTCAATCTTGGAAAAGTATTGGGCCGACATTGACAATATTGGTCCAATCTTGGACCAATAGTGGGCCGGCATTGACAATATTCGTCCAGTATTGGACCAAGATGTTGCGCTGTTTGGGATGACACTATTTCACACGCCTCAGCATCGACGTCAATACCGCATGACGCGCACACTTAACGCTGGCAACTCTCTCAACCTGTAGTGACAACGCCGTTGTTCACGCACTGCGGAATGGCTGCATCAAGGGCCTATGTCGATCCGCACACCTACGAGGACCCCAACCAAGCTGTGCGAGAATTTGCGCGCGAGATAGACGCCTCACACATCACCATCGAAGCCATCATCGGGGGCGGGGAGTTCGGGGACGTGTGCCGGGGAAAGCTGAAGTCTCCCGGCACGGGACGTCCGGAGATCACGGTTGCCATCAAGACGCTGAAGCCCGGCTCGCACGACAAGGCCCGCATGGACTTCCTGACAGAGGCCAGCATCATGGGCCAATTCGATCATCCCAACGTGATCTTTCTCCAGGGAGTCGTCACAAAGAGCAATCCCGTGATGATTGTGACAGAGTACATGGAGAATGGCTCTCTAGATACATTCCTTAGGGTGAGATTCTTGCTTGTGATATTGTGCGCATGTTACGCATAGATATCGATTCGTCGATAGAGCCTGAAGTGTTTTGGGAAAATATTTTTTTTCCGAATTCGGGGTGTAAAAATCGGGTAAATAAACTATAATTCAGCGATTTATCCAGATCCCCCCACTACACTCCCCTAACACCTCCCAAATGTTCAGTGACACCCCCCTAACTTTTTTACCTTTGTACAGGGGGTGCGTTTGTGATTTCAGGTTTAGACACATGCCGGTAATGATATGTTAAGCTGTAATGATGTAGCTATAATAATAACACCCCGGGCAATTTTTTCCAACACCCCTCCATGCTTCGGATTCTGGATAAACCACTGCTCTATATTCATGTGAGTTCAGGTGAAAAAAACTTCCAGTATGCTAAATTCGGGGAGAAATTGGGCTCAGTTGCTCAAACAAACTGTACTGGTTTGGTACAAAAGGTGATGTAACTGCATATGCTGCCAAACAAGTTAGTGTGCATTCCTACAGATGCCTCAGTGAGCCTCAGTGAGATGCCTCAGTTTACCTTGCTGGGTAAAAATCTGGTCTAACCCTAAAGAGGCTACCTTCAATTTGGGGTGCAACTTCGGGGAAGAATCGGGTTAAACCCTAAAACTTCAAGCTCATTTCATCATCATTGTAAGCTTGCGCAACAAATTGTCAGTGTAACGCCCTTGTGTTTCCAGGCTCTTGTTTTTGCAAAATCCCGGGTGCAAATTGAGGGATACCATGTGAAAGAGAGTGTTTTGTGGAGTAAAAGGAGTGAAAAGAATACTGCTCACATTTCAGATGTACACAGGCTGGTGCGAGGTAGCACCAAGCATGATGTGTTTTCTGTTCACCTGTGCCCGCATGAGTGGCTGATTTTGAGATGCGTTGAGTTTTTGTTTTTCGGGAGGTAAAAATGGGTTTCACTTTTAAATGTTGTCAATCTTTTGGCATATTGCTAATTGTCTCGGGATGATTTCGCAGGCCAATGACGGCAAATTTCAAGTGATCCAGCTGGTGGGCATGCTGAGAGGAATTGCAGCTGGAATGCAGTACCTGTCTGAAATGAACTATGTGCATCGGGTATGGACTTTTTCCGTTGCGCTAACGACTCTGTAGAGGGACTGACAGATCTCATTTTGTAACCGCTCAGGACTTGGCTGCACGGAACGTTCTCGTGAACGCAAACCTCATCTGCAAGATTGCTGATTTTGGCCTGTCTCGCGAGATCGAGAGCGCGACGGAGGGGGCGTACACAACGAGGGTGAGTCACTTTACGACGATGAATGCGTGGACGTGACCCGTAATTCTTTGAATTGCCACCACCCTAGGGCGGGAAGATTCCAGTGCGGTGGACAGCACCCGAGGCCATAGCATTCCGCAAGTTCACCTCCGCGAGCGACGTCTGGAGTTTTGGCATAGTGTGTTGGGAAGTGATGTCGTATGGGGAAAGGCCATACTGGAACTGGTCAAATCAGGACGTCATCAAAAGCATAGAGAAGGGGTATCGTCTTCCTGCACCAATGGTGAGTCCAGGGTGCACCACAATCTGAAGGATATAATAATTTAGGACGGATCTTGTTATAATGGATATGCGGATATAACCTACAACATCTTTTATTTTGTTTGGTCTGCTTGCATTATTTTGCAGAACCTCATTTTCATGGTCTAGGAGGCTATCGGCTTTGGCAGATCAAAACTTACTGCAATCGGAGCAGAAAGAATCTTGTCTGACAAAGTCCTATGTCACGAAAGAATTTATATGAAATCGAGGCAGAGACAGTAAAGTATCCAACGGGCCATTTTGATTTCTATGCCTGCGACATGCGCTACTAAGACTGGGGTGAGCCGCCGTTGAAATGACAGGCGAACAAAAATGAAAACATGTTTCTTTCGTTGAGAAATTGGAGATTAGTGGCACTTATTTATTAGATTATTATTATTAGATTAGTGGATTAGTGGGGAAAAAGGCGAGCAGACTTCACAGCAGCATGCATCTTGCCTAGCAGGCCATGAACCTCGACAGTGAAAAGCTTAAGGAAATGCCCTTCTTTATTCCTTAATTTGGGCATAGCATTATTCTTTTTTTAGCTTTATTCCTTAATTTGGGCTTCGACTGATTCAACAGACTTTTTCTGCTGATTTGAGGGTCCGTTGTTTTGGGAGCTTAGACTGTGAATGTGACTGACAGGGTTGGACCATTGTCTACCTTTGGAGAGGTACGAACTTGTGCTTTCCATTCAGGATTGCCCCGAAGCTGTGCATCAGCTCATGCTTGACTGTTGGCAGAAGGATCGGTCGCACCGGCCTCAGTTCAGCAGCATTGTCAAGACGCTAGACAAGCTCGTAAGATGCCCCGAAAGCTTGAGAAAAATTGCTCAGAATAGGTGAGTCTGAAACAGTCTCAAGGTACTTCCTAACACACTTAGGGTACTCCTCATGGCCAGATGTATACTAAGCAACGATATTCACTAGAGCACACGATTCACGTTATAGCATTTCTTTCAGGCATCAGAACCCATTGGATCCCAACGCTCCAGACATGACACAGTTCAAGACAGTGGAAGAGTGGCTATGCAGCATCAAGATGAGCCGTTACCTGGAGAGCTTTCAGAGGGGTGGATTCGACACCATGGACGCTGTGTCACGGCTCACACTCAAGGACCTCACCGCTCTCGGTGTCGTGTTAGTGGGGCACCAGAAGAAGATCATGAACAGTGTACAGACTCTACGGGCCCAGATGAACGCCACAATGTCTGACGGATTCCTGGTATGAACGGTGCTGCCGTCTACGGTGTTAGCAATTTTTTAGGACAGATACCTCGCCCCGGGCCAACGGCGCACAAGTCCGTCGACCACTACGTGCTCATTAGCTATGCAACAACGCAAAAACCGTGGTGCAACGAGCGTCGACGGAAGTGCAGCGTCACCGATTGCCGCCGCGGCAGAAATCATGCAAGAGAGAGAGAGAGACGTGTACATAGTAACGAGAGAGACCGAGGCACATATCATTTCGCGCCGCACTTAAACGCATCATATCAAGCCATCTCACAACTCCTCGTATACATGACATCAAAAAAGTCTCTGTGCCAGTGCGAAAGGGCGGTTCTGTTTCATATCAATCTCTTTCTTCTTTTTTTTTCTTTCTTTTTTTGTGAGGCACAAAGAATGTTCTTTGCTCACGGGACCTTGTGATGATATATTAACGGAACTTAGCTTTTTTTAAATCTTCCAAACGTGTGTGTACCTTTGGAAGGGACGATGTAAAGTGAGAAAAAGAGTGGCAGTGACAACGAAGACTCAAGTGTGTGCCCGTTTCCTCAGCGGGGAAGAACTCTGAGGGAACGTCTGTGTTCGTTAATCCCCTCTTGGTGTGCCATCAACTTAGGTGCTTCAGCGTACATTATGCAAAGTGGCGTCCCACCTTCCTCTGCTTTGGTCCATTCCTTTTCCCCGTATCGTACGGTTTTTTTAGTTCTGAATCCCCACATGAGTGTTACGTGTCTCTCGCCTGCCTCTACGGCAGCCATTCCTGTAACTTTGCTCAACGAATATGCAGGCACGTTGTTCTGTCTGAAATGCATCCGGAGGCTAATAATATATGAAGAATGCAGTTGAATGTTTGGCCAAGTTTAAGGGGAAGTTTACGCTCAGAAGGTTTGTGCTGAACTTCTTAAAATGGAGCAAAAAATCTCGTAAAAAATGATCTTCGTTGTAATTAGTTTTCTACCGTGCTGCTTTTATTTCGTTGTATAATTATTACTGTTAGTGATGCACTTTGATTCGATCTCATGTAAGTGGTACTTAGCACTGTAACATTTGCACTACTGCATTTCACGCTACCTTTAACCCTTTGCTGGGCGAGCCTGAAGGTCTGTCATCACACGAGTCAGTGCCTCGGGTCACATCAGTCTAAGGCTCTGCTTCATATGCAACCATCTTGAATTTCTTTTGCCAGTAATAAGATAACATTCCGTCCTGTATCCCTCGACAAATCCGTTGTGCACTAAACGAACTGAAACTTGCAGGTGGTATCCCATCGTGCGACATTCCTGTCCTAGGTTGCGTCTGACTGACAAGGTGTGCCCTGATTGGCCATGACATGCCTGGCATGATCCTGCCATCCCACACCTACTAACTGTCTCACTGGAGGCAGAACGTTTGTAAGACCCAACTCACACTGATGGCATACTTCTATGGGAATGTCCATTGCTCGTATAAACGACATCATGCTTTCTCACCAAACTCAATACGTACCGGACGTTGATGTACGATTGCGCCAAAATCGTACCTTGTATCAACATAAGACGTTTTGCGGATGTCCACGGGACATTCACAGGACGTCGGTCAGATGCCCCGAGTTATTGAAAGGTAGTGGACCTCGGAGCTAGGAAAACATACATCCGTGATAAGTGAAGGGGGAAGGGACAACTTTAAACGCGAGTCATCAGCACGCACGAAACATGGATTTGTGGTGTGTACTTGGGATGTGTGTGGGATGTTTCCTGTGGATGTGTGACGGAGAGCGAATGTATTGCGAGCGAATGAGCGGGTATTTATTTTGTGTTTCAGGCTGTGGAAAGAGAAGTGCTGTAATATATATATATACATATATATATACATGTGCATGCAGAGAATGCCTGGGAGAGAGAGAAAGGAACACCTGTACTATAACGATGCATCCTACTGTATAAGCCAGTGTAAATGTTTTTTTTTATAATGTTTACTTCACGTGTCAGTGGTTGTTAGTCAAGAATCCTCAATGGTAGCGTGTGTGTGTCTGGGTGTGCCGCTGGTCCTCCTTTATAAGCAGCTTTCCGTTTATTCTCCCCCCGTCTTGTTTTTTTCCCCCGCTGTTGTACGCTAGTTCAGCACACTCTGTTTTGTATTTACGCATCCCTAGTCATGATCTCGTTTTCCTTTCTCATCATCCTCAGAGTGCGAGGTCTTGTTTCTTCTTTGTTTATTGTGTTGACAATTAAAAAAAAAAAAAAACAGGATAAAATGTGGAGCACCGTCACACAGTGGTCAGCAGTGTAGGGGCGACCGACCGACCCCTCCACGTCCCTGTTCAGTTTTGAAGGAGGACAACTTTTGCAGAACTTGAAAGTGTCTTTTTTTGTTTTGACGTGCCCGGCGTACGTACTACCACGTTTGCAGACGTCTGCGTAATTTTTTGTGCTCCCGGACTGTACAGTATGCATATATGAGTAATCGTGTCCTTAGGGACATTCTCAGAATCCTTTATTAATAAAATTTAATTTTTATTGACAACTCGGCTATCGTCAAGAATGTTTTACTCGTACCAGTGCTGTCTACGATCAGTATATTCCTTTTATGTGACAGACAACAGGATTTCCTGTGATTATGGACATTTTACAATGATTATGTTTGAAGGTTTAGAGGCTCTGCATGTTATTCCATTTTCAGCATAAAAAATTCCAAATTCGCTATGTGCTGATATAGATACGGACTACATGGAAGTAGGGAAAAGGTAACACAGGTATAACTTCAATCCTCCCAACACCCATTTGTGAAATCAGAAATCACAAATTTTGTGAAATCAGATGGTGCAATGGTGCTACTCGGCCAACTATGAAAAAAGTCAACAATTCACAAGAGTAAATTCCACAATAGGAAATTTATTTCCTAAAATAAATAACATTAGTATTTACATATGTACAATATTTACACACAACATAGGCTCACAACAAGCCAGCTAGTTCAGTCCTTCGCTGTGCATTGAGCTTTGAACTATAGTTGTAATTCATACAAGACTACCACTTCAATCAACTTCTTCAACAGTTGGTCCAGACTTGTGACTGCTGAAGTTCGAATGCTTGGGACCATCCCCACTGCTCTGGTGGAGCTTGCTCATGATGGGGCTGCAAGCCTGCTGTAACTCCCTCAGTCTGTGCTCATATTCTTCCTTCTCAGCCAGTGTGTTGGAGTCGATCCAGCTGATTGCGTCCTTGCAGAGTGACAGCACTTTATCCCGATCAGCCGCGTCCAACTTACTTCCTGCCTCCTCAGCAGCCTGTTTGACTGAGTACACGTAGGACTCCAGTCCGTTCCTGGCAGCCACACGTTCCCGTTGCTGTTCATCTTCCTGGCGGTATTTTTCAGCCTCGCTCAGCATTCGATCAATATCTTCCTTGCTCAGCCGTCCTTTGTCATTCGTTATGCGGATCGATTCTTGCTTCCCGGTGCTTTTGTCCCGAGCAGAGACGTGTAAGATACCATTGGCATCGAGGTCAAACGTCACTTCGATCTGCGGAACTCCTCGGGGAGCTGGTGGGATGCCGTTGAGGTTGAAAGTTCCCAGAAGGTGGTTGTCTTTGGTCATGGCCCGCTCACCTTCGTACACCTGAATCGTGACTGCCGGTTGGTTGTCCGAATAAGTTGTGAAGGTCTGCGACGTCTTGCACGGGATACGGCTGTTCCGTTCGACGATCTTTGTCATGACGCCACCGGCAGTCTCGATGCCTAAGGAAAGAGGGGCGACGTCAACCAGAAGAACGTCCCGGATCGTCTCGCTGCTGTCTCCGCTAAGGACTGCAGCTTGGACAGCAGCTCCGTAGGCGACGGCTTCATCCGGGTTGATGGACATCGATAGGTCTTTGCCGTTGAAGTAGTCGCGGAGCAGCTTCTGAATCTTGGGAATTCGGGTCGAGCCGCCAACGAGGACGACGTCGTGGATTTGAGACTTTCCCATCTTTGCGTCGTTGAGAGCCCGTTCCACCGGTTCGAGCGTGCTGCGGAAGAGGTCCATGCAGAGTTCTTCGAAGCGAGCGCGTGTGATCTTGCTGTAGAAGTCGATGCCTTCGAAGAGGGCGTCGATTTCGATGCTCGCTTCTGCACTGCTGGACAGAGTCCTCTTGGCTCGCTCGCAGGCAGTTCGTAGACGACGTAGAGCTCTGGCACTCTTACGGAGGTCTTTGCGGTGCTTTCTCTGGAACTCTTCGACGAAGTGGGTCACCATCCTGTTGTCGAAGTCTTCTCCTCCGAGATGTGTGTCTCCCGCTGTGGAGCGGACTTCGAACATGGAGCCCTCATCGATGGTGAGGACAGATACGTCGAAAGTGCCTCCGCCCAAGTCGAAAATTAGGACATTTTTCTCGCCCTGGAGGTTCTTGTCAAGACCGTAAGCCAGAGCAGCAGCTGTTGGTTCGTTGATGATCCTGAGTACGTTGAGTCCGGCTATGGCTCCCGCGTCTTTCGTCGCCTGACGTTGGGAATCGTTGAAGTAGGCTGGGACGGTGACGACTGCATCAGTCACTGTTTGACCCAGGTACGCTTCAGCCGTCTCTTTCATCTTGGTCAGGACCATTGCGCTGATCTCCTCGGGATTGAACCTCTTCTGTTCCCCTTTGAACTCGACGGCTATCTTTGGCTTGCCACAATCCGAGACGACTTTGAAAGGCCAGTGTTTGAGATCTCCCTGGATCTTGGGGTCGTCGTACTCGCGTCCGATGAGACGCTTGGCGTCAAACACTGTGTTCTCGGGGTTGAGGGCGACTTGTGACTTTGCAGCATCTCCGATGAGCCGTTCGGTGTCGGTGAAGGCGACGTAGCTCGGCGTCGTCCGGTTGCCTTGATCGTTGGCGATGATTTCCACACGACCATTCTGAAAGACACCGACGCAGGAATACGTAGTTCCCAAGTCGATACCAATGGCCGGGGCTCCACTCTTGGTTCGTGAAGGCATTCTGTAGCGTGCGTGGATTCTCTCGAAGAGAACGTTGAACTTGCCTTGAAAAGCGTTGCTTCGAAACTTCAATGATTGCTGGCCAGCGCGAGCGAGCGCTATTTATACGGCGCTCTCGCCTTCGCGAACCGTAGGGGACCGCCCAGAATGGAATCGACGAACCACATGCCGCCTACTGTCTGACGTCACGTGGAGCATACGAGCAAGCGCTAGATAGTTCTCGAATGATCCGCGCGTCGTGACCTTGTCTCCGCGTCGTCTGCTAGCGGTCATAGAAGTAGAAACTCGTCAGTATTCGCGTCATATAAGCTTCAATCGCCTAATAAAATAGCACAGTTTCATTTATGTTATGGAATAGCTGCTGAATCGAACAATAAAAGTGGTATTACAGGTGTAGAGTTTGCACGTTATGAAACCATAATAGATCAGCTCTGAGCGTTCCGAGAATCTTCGAGAAGTTTCTCCGCACTTGCGAAGCGCGCTCTCTCAGCACGTGACCCTCTGCAACCAATAAACAGTCGTTTCTGGAATCTTCTCCTCCCTCCCGGAAAGCTTGGCGACGAGTATAAAAGGCGAGACGCGTTTTCGAAGCGCCACAATTTGAAACCTGACAGCAAGATGCCGAAGAGTGTTTGCTCTCTGCGCAAGCGACATTACCCTTACATGGCAATTTGTCCACGTGGTATTATGAGGGACATCTCCGATGCAATGGGCATCGCCCAACAGAGTCTCACAGAACCTTCCATTGACGACGGCGACATCTTCTCCCCACACATGTACCGGTGGTTCCTGGCTCCGCTAAAAGGAATCCTGGATGAAAAGGACAATGTGGAAATGGACCAGTCCGTCGTATCGGACGGAGTTACGTCGGAAGAGTTCTCGGTCAACATGAACGTGAGGAACTTCTCTCCGGATGAGATTTCTGTGAAGACTGTGGACAACTGCATCGAGATCCATGCAAAGCACGAAGAGAAGTCGGATGATCGTGGCTACTTCCATCGAGAGTTCACCAGACGTATCGTCCTGCCAGAGGATGTGGACCCAGAATCGATCACCTGCACGATGTCTGCTAAGGGTTCCTTACAGCTTCGAGCTCCACGGAACAAATCCATCGAGTGCAAAGAAAGGACTGTACCTATTTCTGTTGAACATGTGAAGCGAGCCGTTGAAAATGATCCCAAACCGATATCATAATTTTGTCAGGCGAAGTTTATAGGCATTGTATATAATATCATCCTCATCGCCAACGACTGTGCCTTATATTTATGAAATCATTGACGTAAATAAACGTCACCGTCTGAAATTTTTGTTCTTCTTTTATTCTTATAAACTGTGTTCAAAGTACAAGCAATTGTGCTGAAGGAAAGCGACGCGTCAATGTCGCAATTAATCAGCTGAATGTCGAGAATATTGGCGCCATGTAGCCTGTCCACAGAGCACTACATCCTGCAAAGTTCATCAATAAATTACTACGCCTCCGCCCTGATAAAGCAAGGCTTGACGCATTCGATGACTTTTGCAGTCCAAACTGCGATAAACCCATTCGTAGAAAATCTTATCTTGTTGGCGCTGGTTAACCACCTCCAAAAAGTTCGTCCATTACACATTAGTGAGCTCTTATCTCAACGTGCCTAGATCTTGATTTTGACGTGACACTGGTGGCGTGTAGATATTTTCTCAGCCTGGTAAAGAACAGGCTGTGGGAGTATGTGCGTCGTGTGTGTTTTGAAAGTTAGAAAAAGGGTCAGAGGACCGTCTTCTGCACGGCTCCAGCGCACCTTCCAACACAACAGGGACAGCATAGGAAAAGAAAGGACCTTCTGGAAATCGGCGAAAGGTATTACTCCATTCAAATATTGTCCTAACTGGGCCTAACCTAAACGAATGGCGCCATCACAACGTCGGCCTTTTCTGGAAACTGCTAGGTGCCTATTAGAGTCAGTGCGTATATACCAACGTTATTTTTGTGATAATGATCGAGGAGTTTTCACAAAAAAGTAGCCACAAACAATAAAAAGTAGAAGTATCAGTGATGCGGTCATAGACAAATATCGGAAGGTTATACTCGTGCAAACGATCAAAAAGCCAGGTATGTTTATTTCTAAGGCCGTGTCCTATCGCACGAACTAATTTATATGAACTTCATATAAATCAGCTTATATGAACTTATATAACTTTATATGAACTTCACTTTCAACTAGTGACGCTTGCACTAGTCCTGTGCAAGTCCAGTAACGATTTAGTGGTTTGTCGTGATGGCAGTGCTTTCAGAGCTCGTCGCCTCGCACGCCTAACGCTCTTGAGAGAATGTGTTTCCCGGGCCGACTTCTAAGGGACTGTGCCGCCATAGTATGTCTGACAGCGTCTGAGGAATAACCCCAGACCGGCACCATGGATTCGAACCTGGGTACCTCCCAGTCTCGACTAAAGCACGCTAACCACACCGAGCCACGCGAGACCCACTTCACATCTCTTCGGCGAACCGAGTGCTAGACTCGACAGCAGGCGTTGTGGTACAGGTAAAAAAAAAAAAATATATATATATATATATATATTCGGAAAAAGCGAAGGGCCCCTACACTAATAATAATACTTACTGAAGTAAATAAATACTTTCTAAACAAGTGTATTATCGGCAGCGTGTTTACTTGATTGAAGAAACAGTGTGACATTGTGCCGAAAAAAAAAAAATCGTCATTACTTTCGTTAACAGCTCGTGAAAATTTTGTGATCTCGCCGCCATTTTTGTTGTTGCACGTGTCTGGGGCCAACTTGTTTTACATTGGAAGAAGATTCGCAGGAAGTGTTCCTAACTCAAAGAAAAACGTTCCCAGGAAGGTATTGTGGCGCGCACCTAAAAATTTTGCCGCCGTTTATTTTTATCTATCTGTCGAAATAGACCTCTACCCGTGAAACGTCATCATGACGTTGGTAGACCGACTGAAACTGAAACAAACAAACCTGAAGGGGTGGGCTGGGTTCCACGAATGGGCACATGTTCGCTGCCTCCTATATTGAAAGCAAAGGAGGACCGAAGGTCGCGTCTCTGGGACCATCGTAATCCCCTCAAGACCGTGGCTTTCCTGGCGCCTCTAGCTTCGAGCATAGTTCAACTCTACCAAATTGGTGGCGCTGTTGAACACTATGACATCATTTGTTTACAAACAGGGAGAGGTCTATTGCCATCATCGTTTAAGGAACACTTACTTAAGCCGTGTAGCAAGCACGTATAACATTCGCTTGGTTGGACTGCAGTTCACGAAAATGACACTAAATTAGTCCGTGTGACAGTCATGACAGTCAAAGGATCATCGAAATGCAAGAAGGTATAAATGAAGGCCACGATTAAAAAGTGGCCATCCGAAATATAGTCACACTTGAGCCACGCAAAGAATTCGAAGTCTTGGAAGTACAGGGATCGGTCAAGTTTGGCCGGTAGTTTTACTTCTTTAAATATAATGGAAAATTCAAAAAACACCAATCTACGTCACTTCTTGAAAATATTCGCCATGCGCATCTACGCCCCCCACCCCCCTTGCCATCGCTGTGACAACTCTTTAATGCTGTCGTATAGCCACTGCACGACATCTTTCGCTAGGGCTTCCTCCAAAAAGCCCCGCATGACCGAAAGACTTCCCAGCAGACGCGACAGTATCATGTTTTTCATTGGCGCGGCGCGGAAGCTAATTTATGTCAACGATGAAAGATGAAAGTCACTGAAAAGGTTAGCCAGCTGTAGGGATCGAACCCACATCTTCTGGATTGCCGGTCCAGGGCTCTCATCGTTGATTTCTTAGGCAATTTGAGGCTTTGTTTGTATCTGTCCCTTCTATGTTGTTCCAGCCTCAGAACATCAGTTTATCTCTAATTTATGTCGCCATTCCATGCTGCTTTTTTTTTTCTTTACTAGGTCCAGGACGAATACTGTTTATTGAGTTTATTCGCGGGATGAGAGGAAGAGAGAGAAGAAAAACTTGGGCATGGGAGTAGAAGCGGAGACATATATGAGCAAACCATAGATACAATAAATTTTTATGCACTTATAAGGCTTTGCGCATTCATTGTCACTTTGTGTCCTCATTTCAATTAACCCCTTCATACGTAATCTTACTCGTCGGCTTTTGTGGGCTCAGTGGAAGGTCAGTCATGCTTTACCAATTTTCAGCGCTCTTCACTGAAAGACAGATAAAGGATTGTTGTCTCTCGTCTACGCGCGTTATCACCGGGTTCACGCCCCTAAAAAAAGTTTCACAAATAGTGCCGTGAAGTTACACGTGAGGTTTGTCTGCCTATATGTGGCGACTAAAGGTTCACAGTTCGCGTACAGTACATTGCTGGGCGCCTGCATAATCTTTACCTGACGGGCCTCTTCTCTGCCTGGTAAAGAACGTGTGTATGGAATATTAGGGAGGCCCAGGAAACCTTAAGCTTCCTCCGATTGAGACTCTGAATCGATGTTAGTCAATCGGATATGAGCAACATGCCAGCCACCCCAAAGGAATCGGGCGATTGGCTTATCGTGTTTTTGGTAACGTTATCGTGAAAGTTAAACGTTTTCCTAAAACTCTGACGTCTGCGCTTTGGAAAGCACTGACGTTAGATTTTTTTTTCCCATAGGTGTCCTACGGTACTTTCTGGAAGCCCGTGAGTGATTGTCCTCTACACGATGTGAATATAACCTCTTTATTGACGTCCTAACTAAACCTAAATGAATGGTAGGATAAGTAAAGGGAGTTTTCCCCATGACATGAGAGGTTATTTTTCTAGAAAGCGGGAGAAAACACCTGTGACGTTATCTGTGAAATTAAAAGCAGTGTTCAGTGTAAAAGCTGTAATTGTGGACATGTAATCCTAGAAGGTACACTTTATTTTGCAGAGGGAGAAGAACCTTCCGAATTCGGCCACAGCAAACACCAAGAGGTTTGTCTTACCCTTTTATTTTCAGCAAAGAAATGAAAGTTACGAGAATGAGCTGGAAATATGTACATAATCTGTAGAAGGTCCACTTTATTTTGCAGGTGGAATTGAAGAGCCTTCCAAATTATGTCTCGGAAAACACTGAGAAACTTACGAAGTTTCTTCTCCGACACCCGGGGAGGAAATACAAACACCATAGAAAGATTTATTACCTTAGCGACAATCACCAGCATTCACGAACAGGTAATGTCGAAAATGCCCACAATCTTGCTTATCCCCAAGTTTGTGCATTCGAACAAAATTACAACTGTCCGTCGACGTCCAAATCGACGAGGTCATGAGGGAGGCGAGGGTTGTCCTTCGGTTTCTGGCAGCAACAGTTGAGACAGAAGTCGACGAAGGGTCGAAAGGGCGGCTGCCACGTGGATGCTTCGATGACTTCTAAACGACGAGTCGCCCTCTGGTGAGGACGGATAGGTCTCCAAACGGCGGAGGAGAGGACAAGTCTGCAGTCCTTATAGGAGGCGTGTGCAGATCATACCATGCGAAGCCTTGATGGCAGCTCCATGACGCAGATACGAGTCTGAACGGGATGGAACTTGATTCGACGATCCGAGACTGCCGACGTGATACCCGGGGAACCCACTAAGTGGAAGAAAAAGGGAACATCAGTAAGAGCAGCTCCACACAGCGAGCATTCTCAAAAGCACCCCTCAAATATACAAGTACAGAACTGCGTAACGGGAATTACTACACGTGAGCACTAGTTTTAATTACCGAAATCGTGACTGCAACGTGCGGAGACGCAAACTAGCGACTGGAAGCATATCCGGAAGAAGCCTTCTGATCCAGGCGTAGTTGAGGCAGGGCAAGCCTTTCTAGGTCCTTAAATGCTCCAAGTCCATCTGTGGGAGAAAATGAAGGTATCAAATGCTTGGGGAAACACATTGGAAGCATGGTGTGCTAGTACTGACCAGCTCAAAGTCCGCACTCAGCCGAGTATATAGTAGATATCTAACGGGAAGACCTCGTAGATAATACGATCTTTCCTTGTTATCGCGTCGGATGTAGCTAATAGATATACTCTAAGATACTGGCGAAATCTGTTATGGGTGGGGGGCGGCAGATGGCGGGAATATCACGTGCAACATATCCCATATCACTGCAACCTACAGGATGCGCGTGATTATGACATCCAGGAATCTCATGCCAGTTTGATAAGCAGTCATATCACCTAAGAAGCCCAACGGCGCGTGCGGCTATGCTTGCGGCGGCGGCTCCAACCCAGTATCAAGGCGGTACATAATTCGCGTGCACGGCTCAGTTGCACTTTGCTTACTCTACCGTTAAACCGCCACCGGTTGCAGTAAAATGGTTCCGAGTCCGAGTGGAATCTATCCTTGGGGTATCATACCGGGTCATTCAGAGTCGGGGAGTGCTTGTCGTAAGCCAGTCCGCCGCTGGACTGATGCTGAACTGCTAAATATAGTGAAAAAATTCAGCACGACGCTGTTAAATCAGACCCCAAAACAATGAAAGCACTGACAAAACCAAAGCTCACTCCTTGGGGTCTAAGATTTCTTAGCTCAGCGACAACCTCCTGCATCCACAGCAAAGTCCGCTCGACCAAGTATACCAGGAAAGAAAGACGTCCGGGAGCATCCTTCAGGAGTGATTATGGACCCGACCACATGCATACTCCCACGGAGAATGGCTAGGTCAGCCCGTCACCGCTCCTTATATCACCGACTTCAGCGTCTCCGCCCACCGAACATGTGATTTGGTGATTGACAAGCGACAGCACCATCTAGAAACAGCCAACACAAACATAGTAATGCCGAAAATGTCCACCAGGGCCCACAACACCAAGAGGTTAGTCTTAACTTTTCTTGTATTTTCAGCCGGAAATTAAAAGTTTTGAGAATTAACTGGAACTATGCACATACACTCTGTAGAATTTACAGACACCCCCTTATATTATTTAATATAAGGGGGCTTATATCTTATATATTAATTTATATACACCCTTTATGTTGCAGGTGGAATTGAAGAGCCGTCCAAATTTGGCCTCAGGAAACACCATGAGGTTAGTCTTGACTGTTCTTGCATTGTGAGTCGACAAATAAAAGCTTTGAGAATTAACTGCAACTATGCACATACACTCTGTAGAAGGTGCCCTTTATATTGCAGGTAGAATTGAAGAGCCGTCCAAATTTGGCCTCAGGAAACACCATGAGGTTAGTCCTAACTGTTCTAGCATTGTGAGCCGACAAATAAAAGCTTTGAGAATTAACTGCAACTATGCACATACACTCTGTAGAAGGTGCCCTTTATATTGCAGGTAGAATTGAAGAGCCGTCCAAATTTGGCCTCAGGAAACACCATGAGGTTAGTCCTAACTGTTCTAGCATTGTGAGCCGACAAATAAAAGCTTTGAGAATTAACTGCAACTATGCATATACACTCTGTAGAAGGTGCCCTTTATATTGCAGGTAGAATTGAAGAGCCGTCCAAATTTGGCCTCAGGAAACACCATGAGGTTAGTCCTAACTGTTCTAGCATTGTGAGCCGACAAATAAAAGCTTTGAGAATTAACTGCAACTATGCACATACACTCTGTAGAAAGTGCCCTTTATATTGCAGGTAGAATTGAAGAGCCGTCCAAATTTGGCCTCAGGAAACACCATGAGGTTAGTCCTAACTGTTCTAGCATTGTGAGCCGACAAATAAAAGCTTTGAGAATTAACTGCAACTATGCACATACACTCTGTAGAAGGTGCCCTTTATATTGCAGGTAGAATCGAAGAGCCGTCCAAATTTGGCCTCAGGAAACACCATGAGGTTAGTCCTAACTATTCTAGCATTGTGAGCCGACAAATAAAAGCTTTGAGAATTAACTGCAACTATGCACATACACTCTGTAGAAGGTGCCCTTTATATTGCAGGTAGAATTGAAGAGCCGTCCAAATTTGGCCTCAGGAAACTCCATGAGGTTAGTCCTAACTGTTCTAGCATTGTGAGCCGACAAATAAAAGCTCTGAGAATTAACTGCAACTATGCACATACACTCTGTAGAAGGTGCCCTTTATATTGCAGGTAGAATTGAAGAGCCGTCCAAATTTGGCCTCAGGAAACACCATGAGGTTAGTCCTAACTGTTCTAGCATTGTGAGCCAACAAATAAAAGCTCTGAGAATTAACTGGAACTATGCACATACACTCTGTAGAAGGTGCCCTTTATATTGCAGGTAGAATTGAAGAGCCGTCCAAATTTGGCCTCAGGAAACACCATGAGGTTAGTCCTAACTGTTCTAGCATTGTGAGCCGACACATAAAAGCTCTGAGAATTAACTGCAACCATGCACATACACTCTATATTGCAGGTAGAATTGAAGAGCCGTCCAAATTTGGCCTCAGGAAACACCATGAGGTTAGTCCTAACTGTTCTAGCATTGTGAGCCATCAAATAAAAGCTTTGAGAATTAACTGGAACTATGCACATACACTGTGTAGAAGGTGCCCTTTATATTGCAGGTAGAATTGAAGAGCCGTCCAAATTTGGCCCCAGGAAACACCACAAGGTTAGTCTTAATTGTTCTTGCATTGTGAGCCGACAAATAAAAGCTTTGAGAATTAACTACAACTATGCACATACACTCTGTAGAAAGTGCCCTTTATATTGCAGGTAGAATTGAAGAGCCGTCCAAATTTGGCCCCAGGAAACACTATGAGGTTAGTCTTAACTGTTCTTGCATTGTGAGCCGACAAATAAAAGCTTTGAGAATTAACTGCAACTATGCACATACACTCTGTAGAAGGTGACCTTTATATTGCAGGTGGAATTGAAGAGCCGTCCAAATTTGGCCACAGGAAACACCATGAGGTTAGTCTTAACTGTCCTTGCATTGTGAGCCGACAAATAAAAGCTTTGAGAATTAACTGGCACTATGCACATACACTCTGTCGAAGATGCTCTTTATATTGCAGTTGGAATTGAAGAACCGACTAAGAGTTTAGTTTGAACTGTAGTTTTCTGTAGGAATGGAAGAACCGTCCAAATCTGGCCTCAGCAAACACTAAGAGGTTAGTCTTAACTTTTCTTGTATTTTAAGTCTAAAAATAAGTTATCAGAACTAACTGGAACCATGCTCATGCACTCTGTACTCTTTGTACTCTGTGCTCTTTACATTGCAGGTGGAATTGAAGAACCGTGAAAGTCTGGCCTCAGCAAACATAGGAGGTTACTTTTAACGCTTCAGGTATTTTCAGTCTAAAAATAAGTTATCAGAACTAACTGGAACTATGCTCATGCACTCTGTAGTAAGTGCTCTTTACATTGCATTGCATACACTCTGTAGAAGATGCTCTTTATATTGCAGGTGGAATTGAAAAACCGTCCAAATCTGGCCTCTGCAAACACTAAGAGGTTAGTCCTTTTCTTGTATTTTCAGTCTAAAAATAAGTTATCAGAACTAACTGGAACTATATGCTCATACACTCTGTAGAAGGCGCTCTTTATATTGCAGGTGGAATTGAAGAACCGACCAAGTCTGGCCTCAGGAAACACTGTAAGAGGTTAGTCTTAACTTTTCTTGTATTTTCACCCTAAAAATAAGTTATCAGGATCAACTGGAACAATGCACATACTCTCTGTAGAAGGTGCTCTTTATATTGCTGGTAGAATTGAACAACCGTCCAAATCTGGCCTCAGCAAAGGGGTTAGTTTTAACTTTTCATGTATTTCTAGCCTAAAAATAAGTTATCAGAACTAACTGGAACTATGCTCATGCACTCTGTAATAGGTGCTCTTTACATTGCATTGCATACACTCTGTAGAAGATGCTCTTTATATTGCAGGTGGAATTGAAGAACCGACCAAGTCTGGCCTCAGGAAACGCTATAAGAGGTTAGTCTTAACTCTTCATGTATTTTCAGTCTAAATATAAGTTATCAGAACTAACTGAACTGTGCTCATGCACTCTGTAGAAGGCGTTCTTTACATTGCAGGTGGAATTGAAGAACCGTCGAAGTCTGGCCCCAGCACACAGTGAGAGGTTAGTTAACTTATTTTTAGAATCAAAATACAAGAAATCAGAACTAACTGGAACTATGCACATGCACTCTGTAGAAGGTGCTCTTTATATTGCAGGTGAAGTTGAAGAACCGACCAAGTCTGGCCTCAGCACACAGTGAGAGGTTAGTTAACTTATTTTTAGAATCAACATACAAGAAATCAGAAGTAACTGGAACTATGCACATGCACTCTGTAGAAGATGCTCTTTATATTGCAGGTGGAATTGAAAAACCGTCGAAATCTGGCCTCAGCAAACACTAAGAGGTTAGTCCTTTTCTTGTATTTTCAGTCTAAAAAGTTATCAGAACTAACTGGAACTATATGCTCATACACTCTGTAGAAGGCGCTCTTTATATTGCAGGTGGAATTGAAGAACCGACCAAGTCTGGCCTCAGGAAACACTGTAAGAGGTTAGTCTTAACTTTTCTTGTATTTTCACCCTAAAAATAAGTTATCAGGATCAACTGGAACAATGCACATACTCTCTGTAGAAGGTGCTCTTTATATTGCTGGTAGAATTGAAGAACCGTCCAAATCTGGCCTCAGCAAAGGGGTTAGTTTTAACTTTTCATGTATTTCCAGCCTAAAAATAAGTTATCAGAACTAACTGGAACTATGCTCATGCACTCTGTAGTAGGTGCTCTTTACATTGCATTGCATACACTCTGTAGAAGATGCTCTTTATATTGCAGGTGGAATTGAAGAACCGACCAAGTCTGGCCTCAGGAAACGCTATAAGAGGTTAGTCTTAACTCTTCATGTATTTTCAGTCTAAATATAAGTTATCAGAACTAACTGAACTGTGCTCATGCACTCTGTAGAAGGCGTTCTTTACATTGCAGGTGGAATTGAAGAACCGTCGAAATCTGGCCCCAGCACACAGTGAGAGGTTAGTTAACTTATTTTTAGAATCAAAATACAAGAAATCAGAACTAACTGGAACTATGCACATGCACTCTGTAGAAGGTGCTCTTTATATTGCAGGTGGAGTTGAAGAACCGACCAAGTCTGGCCTCAGCACACAGTGAGAGGTTAGTTAACTTATTTTTAGAATCAAAATACAAGAAATCAGAAGTAACTGGAACTATGCACATGCACTCTGTAGAAGATGCTCTTTATATTGCAGGTGGAATTGAAAAACCGTCGAAATCTGGCCTCAGCACACAGTGAGAGGTTAGTTAACTTATTTTTAGAATCAAAATACAAGAAATCAGAACTAACTGGAACTATGCACATGCACTCTGTAGAAGGTGCTCTTTATATTGCAGGTGGAGTTGAAGAACCGACGAAATCTGGCCTCAGCACACAGTGAGAGGTTAGTTAACTTATTTTTAGAATCAAAATACAAGAAATCAGAAGTAACTGGAACTATGCACATGCACTCTGTAGAAGATGCTCTTTATATTGCAGGTGGAATTGAAAAACCGTCGAAATCTGGCCTCAGCACACAGTGAGAGGTTAGTTAACTTATTTTTAGAATCAAAATACAAGAAATCAGAACTAACTGGAACTATGCACATGCACTCTGTAGAAGGTGCTCTTTATATTGCAGGTGGAGTTGAAGAACCGACGAAATCTGGCCTCAGCACACAGTGAGAGGTTAGTTAACTTATTTTTAGAATCAAAATACAAGAAATCAGAAGTAACTGGAACTATGCACATGCACTCTGTAGAAGATGCTCTTTATATTGCAGGTGGAATTGAAAAACCGTCCAAATCTGGCCTCAGCAAACACTAAGAGGTTAGTCCTTTTCTTGTATTTTCAGTCTAAAAATAAGTTATCAGAACTAACTGGAACTATATGCTCATACACTCTGTAGAAGGCGCTCTTTATATTGCAGGTGGAATTGAAGAACCGACCAAGTCTGGCCTCAGGAAACACTGTAAGAGGTTAGTCCTAACTTTTCTTGTATTTTCACCCTAAAAATAAGTTATCAGGATCAACTGGAACAATGCACATACTCTCTGTAGAAGGTGCTCTTTATATTGCTGGTAGAATTGAAGAACCGCGTCGCGTCGATAATAGCCAGAAAGTGGGTATTCATCGCTGTGCAACTACAACGTTTTCTGAGTCCTTCATACCTAGAACATCGCTTCAGTGGAACCAACTGCCATCATCATTAACATCAATAACTGACATTACACTCTTCAAGAAATCAGTAGCAATTTACTCTGCCAGTGATTAGTTTTGCTAGGCCACCTTGTCTGCGTGTTTTCTTTTTCTTTTTTTTGCATTTTTATGTTACGATTGAAATTGCCTTGTATGTGCCTGTCGTTTCTTCTTTAGTTTCTTGTCTCACTCCCCTCTGTAAAGCTTATGCCCTGAGGGTACCAAAATAAATAAATAAATAAACCGTCCAAATCTGGCCTCAGCAAAGGGGTTAGTTTTAACTTTTCATGTATTTCCAGCCTAAAAATAAGTTATCAGAACTAACTGGAACTATATGCTCATACACTCTGTAGAAGGCGCTCTTTATATTGCAGGTGGAATTGAAGAACCGACCAAGTCTGGCCTCAGGAAACGCTATAAGAGGTTAGTCTTAACTCTTCATGTATTTTCAGTCTAAATATAAGTTATCAGAACTAACTGAACTGTGCTCATGCACTCTGTAGAAGGCGTTCTTTACATTGCAGGTGGAATTGAAGAACCGTCGAAATCTGGCCCCAGCACACAGTGAGAGGTTAGTTAACTTATTTTTAGAATCAAAATACAAGAAATCAGAACTAACTGGAACTATGCACATGCACTCTGTAGAAGGTGCTCTTTATATTGCAGGTGAAGTTGAAGAACCGACCAAGTCTGGCCTCAGCAAACACTTAGAGGTTAGTCCTAACTTCTCTTGTATTTTGAGCCGAAAAATAAAAGTGATGAGAATGAACTGGAATTATGCGCAAATAAAGTAGAACCTCGAAGTCGTCTGGACGGCGAAAAAAATTCGAATTACGCGGGCGTTCGAATTAAGCGAACCTGGGCACACGACGCAGGAAAATACATTAATTTGCCTCAAAGCTCTCGTGACCTTTCCGGATACCATAGGACTTCGATCCTTATTGCGAAGGAGCTCATTATTTCGTTACCCGCATCACCACCAGCAATGCGGTAGAGTATCGCCCCCTGGCGATGAAACTCCCCATCCCTCGTCTCACAATAAAGTTGCCGTTCTGTTGTTCACTTATCTTCCTCTTTTGCTTTCCGAAATTTACATCGCACGTCACCGTTCGTTCAAGAGGGACTACGAATTAAGTCCATCATATGCAGGGTTACCAGCTCCCGTGGCATTGTGGTTAGGGTGGCTGCTTTCCACGCCGAGACTGGGAGGTGGCGCCGGTTCGAATCCTGTCACCGGCTGTGCTGTCTGAGGCAGGTTTTCCCTGGGTTTTCCGAAGACTTTCGCCTGACGAATATCGGCACATTTCCCCTTGAAGTCGGCCCAGGACGCATACTAACCCCTCTGTCCCTCGCTCCTTCCTCACTCCTCCCTGCTGTCGTCTCTCCATCTGTCCATGTCTGTACGCCGCTCATAGCCACGGTTGCTTCGCGGCGCTAACAAAGAATAAAAAAATATGCAGGGTTGAAAAAAATCCCGATGTTTTTGGAGTGGGCTTTTTTTGTATATTTTTGGAGAATATATAGACCAGCCTAGAAATGGTGACACGGAGTAAAAACAAATGTGTTTTTCCGTTCTTCTCGAATTCGGGTGACTTCTCATAGTTTCGGTTTATGGAACTGCTCGTCCCTGTAACATTGAATGGGTTTCCATTGCTTTTCCGAAAGGTGTGTGTTTTCCCACGCACGAATGGTGTAGACGCTATACGCGCTTGGATTAGCTGTCGTACTTCAGTTACAATGCCTCCAGGAAGCAGAAGAAAAGCCTCTCCCTGAATGGGCAGAAGTAGAACAAAACGAGAAAAAAAAAAGTTAATTCTGAAAAGTTCAAAAACTCAAGTTAAAAAAGTTAGACCTTAACGTTGTGCGTATACCTGGGCTTTTGTAAACAGTCAACAGTACAATAAAATAAAGCGAGAGTTTTCAGTGTGACGCTGAATTAAGATCGTCTTTCACATCGCGTCTGGACAAAATCTAAAAAAGCGTATGAAATTGTGCGGATAAAATTTAAAAAAAATCAACTGGAACAAACAATCCTGATCATATGGCTGCGCGTACCGTTGTGTACCGTTGTTGCTTGTACAAAGTTGCGTATGTACAACATTCGGATTATGCAACGTTCTGATTCTGAACTTAGGCAGGCTCGTCACTGCCATGACGGCAGTGACGAGCCTGTTCACTCTGTTCACTCTGTTCACTCGCGTGAGTCGTTGCGTAGGTCGGAATAGGATGGTATGCGGTCGGATTGCAACGTGCGAAGATGGGACCGCACGAATTAACCGTTATTTGGAATTAAGCGAGAACGAATTAGCGAAGATCTACTTACTCTATAGAAGGTGTCCAAATTTGGCAGCAGGGAACACCATGAGCCTTACCTTTTCCTTATAGACTACTACAGGAAATTCCATACTCCTTGCGCACGCGATGAGTCCTGGGAGACTACTGCCCTGAGAATAGGATAAGAGTCCTTCACGTTTCGTTTTCGCTGAACTTGACAACTCGTGGACTGTGGTGCAAAATCAGCCGAGAGAGGAGAAAGCGACACAGTTTGGAGGGCTCCACCTTACTGATGAACAAGTTGCCATAGTTCAAAGCGACACTACGCTCTCTAGGATTTTCTGGACCTTTTCTCCTATTTTCAGCAAAAAAATAAAATAAAAAAATAAAAGTGCTCAGTAGAAGGTGCTCTCTATTTTGCAGGTGGAGTTGCAGGAGAAGGACCTCGGAAATTTGGCCGTAAAAACCCTAAGGGTTAGTCTTACCGTTTTTCCCATTTTCAGCAAAAAAGAAACGAAGAAATAACATGCTCAGAATGAGCTGGAATGAAAGTAGAAGGTGCTCTTTATTTTGCAGGTGGAGTTGTAAGGGTAGAAGAACCTGTGAAATTTGGCTTTGGAAAACCCCCAAGGGGTTAGTCTTCCCCTTTTTTCCATTTTGAGCAAAAAAAACAAAAGTGCTCAGAATGAACTGGAATTAGGCACACATACTCGGTAGAAGGTGCTTTTTATTTTGCAGGTGGAGTTGCAGGAGTAGAAGCTCGGAAATTTGGCCTTCGAAAAAACCCCAAGATCCATTTAGCCAAGAAATAAAAACTCTGATTGGTCTGAAAGACGTGCACACTTGACCCTAGAAAACAGCAAAGGACCAGAATTGCGTGTTTAGAATTTTTATTATACATGCTTGTTTAGAATATCGGCTTTCCCCCAATAAAGTCAATTTCGATTTATACGAAGCAGTCAAAAGCAGTCTCCAGAAGGAAAAATCAAGAAAAAAAAGCTTATTACAACAGGTGAGAGAGGTGCTCAATCGGTGAGTGTTCTTTTAAATAGTGTAGAAAATGTTCAGCAGCGCTAGCATCTTGAACCGGAAGTTCTATGTAAAATAAAACTTTTCCATGTATTGGAAGCCCCGCCCACGCATAGAAAGTGTCCCCCCCCCTTAAGTAATTCCCGCTTCCTTTCACCCGAAAGCGCTGCGAAGATGTCATATAATGGACTCTCCCAGAAGGGAGGCAAAGGACACCCCTCGGGCGAGTCCATTAATGGAATCGTCCAGCAGGTGGGTAAAGGACACCCCTCGGGCGAGTCCATTAATGGGCTCGTCCAGGGGGGTCCTTTACCTCCCCGGACGAGTCCACTTGTCACCTTGATTGACCTTGGACGACCTTGAACGACCTCTATTTGACCGCTATTTGACCTCTGTGGCGACCTTTTCATCTGGCACAATTTTATGAAAAAACGGTCCATCGATATTGTAACTGAATAACCTTGTATGACCTTGTTTGACATTGTTTGACCTTGAATAACCTTGTTTGACCTCTAACGTGGCCTTGAATTAGTTCCGGACGTCCCCGCTAGGGGGCGCTAACAATTTTTAACAATTTTGCTCGAAATCAGCGGGATTTGGTTTCACATGGTTATGTCGGTGCCTTTAAACGCTGGCAAACAACAAACTCTGGTCAATTACGGTGACAAGTGGACTCGTCCGGGGAGGTAAAGGACACCCCTGGACGAGTTCATTACTGGAATCTCCCGAGGGGTGTCCTTTACCCCCCCTGCTGGACGATTCCATTAATGGACTCTCCCGAGGGGTGTCCTTTACCCCCCTGCTGGACGATTCCATTAATGGACTCTCCCGAGGGGTGTCCTTTACCCCCCTGCTGGACGATTCCATTAATGGACTCTCCCGAGGGGTGTCCTTTACCCCCCTGCTGGACGATTCCATTAATGGACTCCCGAGGGGGGTCTTTTACTCCCCCTGCTGCACGATTCCATTAATGGACTCGCCCGAGCTGCACCCAGAAAAGGAATTTCTCGCACGGGCTACTTCCGCCCCAACCAAAAAATTGTGATTTGTTGAAATGTTGTCATTGTTAGAGGCATATGCAACCCAAATCCCGCTGATTTCGAGCAAAATTGTTAAAAATTGTTAGCGCCCCTAGCGGGGACGTCCGGAACTAATTCAAGGCCACGTTAGAGGTCAAACAAGGTTATTCAAGGTCAAACAATGTCAAACAAGGTCATACAAGGTTATTCAGTTACAATCTCGATGGACCGTTTTTTCATAAAATTGTGCCGGATGAAAAGGTCGCCACAGAGGTCAAATTGCGGTCAAGTAGAGGTCACTCAAGGTCGTCCAAGGTCAATCAAGGTGACAAGTGGACTCGTCCGGGGAGGTAAAGGACCCCCCTGGACGAGCCCATTAATGGACTCGCCCGAGGGGTGTCCTTTACCCCCCTGCTGGACGATTCCATTAATGGACTCTCCCGAGGGGTGTCCTTTACCCCCCTGCTGGACGATTCCATTAATGGACTCCCGATGGGGTCTTTTACTCCCCCTGCTGCACGATTCCATTAATGGACTCGCCCGAGGGGGGGTCCTTTGCCCCCCCTGCTGGACGATTCCAATAATAGACTCGCCCGAGCTGCACCCAGAAAAGGAATTTCTCGCACGGGCTACTTCCGCCCCAACCAAAAAATTGTGATTTGTTGAAATGTTGTCATTGTTAGAGGCATATGCAACCCAAATCCCGCTGATTTCGAGCAAAATTGTTAGCGCCCCCTAGCGGGGACGTCCGGAACTAATTCAAGGCCACTTTAGAGGTCAAACAAGGTTATTCAAGGTCAAACAATGTCAAACAAGGTCATACAAGGTTATTCAGTTACAATCTCGATGGACCGTTTTTTCATAAAATTGTGCCGGATGAAAAGGTCGCCACAGAGGTCATATAGCGGTCAAGTAGAGGTCATTCAAGGTCGTCCAAGGTCAATCAAGGTGACAAGTGGACTCGTCCGGGGAGGTAAAGGACCCCCCTGGACGAGCCCATTAATGGACTCGCCCGAGGGGTGTCCTTTACCCACCTGCTGGACGATTCCATTAATGGACTCGCCCGAGGGGTGTCCTTTACCCCCCTGCTGGACGATTCCATTAATGGACTCGCCCGAGGGGGGTCCTTTGCCTCCCTTCTGGAAGAGTCCATTATATGACATCTTCGCAGCGCTTTCGTGTGAAAGTAAGCGGGAATTACTTAAGGGGGGGGACACTTTCTATGCGTGGGCGGGGCTTCCAATACATGGAAAAGTTTTATTTTACATAGAACTACCGGTTCAAGATGCTAGCGCTGCTGAACATTTTCTACACTATTTAAAAGAACACTCACCGATTGAGCATCTCTCTCACCTGTTGTAATAAGCTTTTTTTTCTTGATTTTTCCTTCTGGAGACTGCTTTTGACTGCTTCGTATAAATCGAAATTGACTTTATTGGGGAAAAGCACATATTCTAAACAAGCATGTATAATAAGCATTCTAAACACGCAATTCTGGTCCTTTGCTGTTTTCTAGGGTCAAGTGTGCACGTCTTTCAGACCAATCAGAGTTTTTATTTCTATGCTAAATGGATCTTGGGGTTTTTTCGAAGGCCAAATTTCCGAGCTTCTACTCCTGCAACTCCACCTGCAAAATAAAGAGCACCTTCTACCAAGTATGTGTGCCTAATTCGAGTTCATTCTGAGCACTTTTGTTTTTTTGCTGAAAATGGAAAAAAAGGCAAGACTAACCCCTTGGAGTTTTTTACGGTCAAATTTTCGAGGTTCTTCTACAGCCTCAACTCCACCTGCAAAATAAAGAGCACCTTCTACCGAGTATGTGTGCCTAATTCCAATTCATTCTGAGCACTTTTGTTTTTGTTTTTTGTTGAAAATGAAAAAAAAGGCAAGACATTGGAGTTTTTTACGGTCAAATTTTCGAGGTTCTTCTACTGCCTCAACTCCACCTGCAAAATAAAGAGCACCTTCTACTGAGTATGTGTGCCTAATTCCAATTCATTCTGAGCACTTTTGTTTTTGTTTTTTGCTGAAAATGAAAAAAAAGGCAAGACTAACCCCTTGGAGTTTTTTACGGTCAAATTTTCGAGGTTCTTCTACTGCCTCAACTCCACCTGCAAAATAAAGAGCACCTTCTACTGAGTATGTGTGCCTAATTCCAGTTCATTCTGAGCACTTTTGTTTGTGTTTTTTTTTGCTGAAAATGGAAAAAGGCAAGACCCTTGGGGTTGTTTACGGTCAAATTTTCGAGGTTCTTCTACAGCCTCAGCTCCACCTGCAAAATAAAGAGCACCTTCTACTGAGTATGTGTGCCTAATTCCAATTCATTCTTCGCACTTTTTGTTTGTTTGAATGAAAATACACATACCGAGTATGTGTGCCTAATTCCAGTTCATTCTGAGCACTTTTTTTTTTTTTGCTGAAATGGAAAAAAGGCAAGACTAACCCCTTGGAGTTTTTTACGGTCAAATTTTCGAGGTTCTTCTACAGCTTCAACTCCACCTGCAAAATAAAGAGCACCTTCTACTGAGTATGTGTGCCTAATTCCAGTTCATTCTGAGCACTTTTGTTTTGTTTTTTGCTGAAAATGGAAAAAAGGCAAGACTAACCCCTTGGAGTTTTTTACGGTCAAATTTTCGAGGTTCTTCTACAGCCTCAACTCCACCTGCAAAATAAAGAGCACCTTCTACTGAGTATGTGTGCCTAATTCCAATTCATTCTGAGTACTTTTGTTTTTTTTTGCTGAAAATGGAAAAGAGGCAAGACTAACCCCTTGGAGTTTTTTACGGTCAAATTTTCGAGGTTCTTCTACAGCCTCAACTCCACCTGCAAAATAAAGAGCACCTTCTACCGAGTATGTGTGCCTAATTCCAGTTCATTCTGAGCACTTTTGTTTTTTTTTTGCTGAAAATGGAAAAAAGGCAAGACTAACCCCTTGGAGTTTTTTACGGTCAAATTTTCGAGGTTCTTCTACAGCCTCAACTCCACCTGCAAAATAAAGAGCACCTTCTACTGAGTATGTGTGCCTAATTCCAGTTCATTCTGACCACTTGTATTTTTTTTTGTTGCTGAAAATGGAAAAAAAAGGCAAGACTAACCCCTTGGAGTTTTTTACGGTCAAATTTTCGAGGTTCTTCTACAGCCTCAACTCCACCTGCAAAATAAAGAGCACCTTCTACCGAGTATGTGTGCCTAATTCCAGTTCATTCTGAGCACTTTTGTTTTTTTTGCTGAAAATGGAAACAAGGCAAGACTAACCCCTTGGAGTTTTTTACGGTCAAATTTTCGAGGTTCTTCTACAGCCTCAACTCCACCTGCAAAATAAAGAGCACCTTCTACTGAGTATGTGTGCCTAATTCCAATTCATTCTGAGTACTTTTGTTTTTTTTTGCTGAAAATGGAAAAGAGGCAAGACTAACCCCTTGGAGTTTTTTACGGTCAAATTTTCGAGGTTCTTCTACAGCCTCAACTCCACCTGCAAAATAAAGAGCACCTTCTACCGAGTATGTGTGCCTAATTCCAGTTCATTCTGAGCACTTTTGTTTGTTTTTTTTGCTGAAAATGGAAAAAAGGCAAGACTAACCCCTTGGAGTTTTTTACGGTCAAATTTTCGAGGTTCTTCTACTGCCTCAACTCCACCTGCAAAATAAAGAGCACCTTCTACTGAGTATGTGTGCCTAATTCCAGTTCATTCTGAGCACTTTTGTTTGTGTTTTTTTTTGCTGAAAATGGAAAAAGGCAAGACCCTTGGGGTTGTTTACGGTCAAATTTTCGAGGTTCTTCTACAGCCTCAGCTCCACCTGCAAAATAAAGAGCACCTTCTACTGAGTATGTGTGCCTAATTCCAATTCATTCTTCGCACTTTTTGTTTGTTTGAATGAAAATACACATACCGAGTATGTGTGCCTAATTCCAGTTCATTCTGAGCACTTTTTTTTTTTTTGCTGAAAATGGAAAAAAGGCAAGACTAACCCCTTGGAGTTTTTTACGGTCAAATTTTCGAGGTTCTTCTACAGCTTCAACTCCACCTGCAAAATAAAGAGCACCTTCTACTGAGTATGTGTGCCTAATTCCAGTTCATTCTGAGCACTTTTGTTTTCTTTTTTGCTGAAATTGGAAAAAAGGCAAGACTAACCCCTTGGAGTTTTTTACGGTCAAATTTTCGAGGTTCTTCTACAGCCTCAACTCCACCTGCAAAATAAAGAGCACCTTCTACCTAGTATGTGTGCCTAATTCCAGTTCATTCTGAGCACTTTTGTTTTTTTGCTGGAAATGGAAAAAAAAGGCAAGACTAACCCCTTGGAGGCCAAATTTTCCGAGGTTCTTCTACTGCCTCAACTCCACCTGCAAAATAAAGAGCACCTTCTACCGAGTGTATGTGCATCGTTCCAGTTCATTCTGACCACTTGTATTTTTTTTGTTGCTGAAAATGGAAAAAAAGGCAAGTCTAACCCCTTGGAGTTTTTTACGGTCAAATTTTCGAGGTTCTTCTACAGCCTCAACTCCACCTGCAAAATAAAGAGCACCTTCTACCGAGTATGTGTGCCTAATTCCAGTTCATTCTGACCACTTGTATTTTTTTTTGTTGCTGAAAATGGAAAAAAAAGGCAAGACTAACCCCTTGGAGTTTTTTACGGTCAAATTTTCGAGGTTCTTCTACAGCCTCAACTCCACCTGCAAAATAAAGAGCACCTTCTACCGAGTATGTGTGCCTAATTCCAGTTCATTCTGACCACTTGTATTTTTTTTTGTTGCTGAAAATGGAAAAAAAAGGCAAGACTAACCCCTTGGAGTTTTTTACGGTCAAATTTTCGAGGTTCTTCTACAGCCTCAACTCCACCTGCAAAATAAAGAGCACCTTCTACCGAGTATGTGTGCCTAATTCCAGTTCATTCTGAGTACTTTTTTTTTTTTTTTGCTGAAAATGGAAAAGAGGCAAGACTAACCCCTTGGAGTTTTTTACGGTCAAATTTTCGAGGTTCTTCTACAGCCTCAACTCCACCTGCAAAATAAAGAGCACCTTCTACTGAGTATGTGTGCCTAATTCCAATTCATTCTGAGTACTTTTGTTTTTTTTTTGCTGAAAATGGAAAAAAGGCAAGACTAACCCCTTGGAGTTTTTTACGGTCAAATTTTCGAGGTTCTTCTACAGCCTCAACTCCACCTGCAAAATAAAGAGCACCTTCTACCGAGTATGTGTGCCTAATTCCAGTTCATTCTGAGCACTTTTGTTTTTTTTTTGCTGAAAATGGAAAAAAGGCAAGACTAACCCCTTGGAGTTTTTTACGGTCAAATTTTCGAGGTTCTTCTACAGCCTCAACTCCACCTGCAAAATAAAGAGCACCTTCTACTGAGTATGTGTGCCTAATTCCAATTCATTCTGAGTACTTTTGTTTTGTTTTTTGCTGAAAATGAAAAAAAAGGCAAGACTAACCCCTTGGAGTTTTTTACGGCCAAATTTTCGAGGTTCTTCTACTGCCTCAACTCCACCTGCAAAATAAAGAGCACCTTCTACGTATGTGTGCCTTTTACGTATGTGTGCCTAATTCCAGTTCATTCTGAGCACTTTTTTTTTTTTTTGCTGAAAATGGAAAAAGGCAAGACCCTTGGGGTTGTTTACGGTCAAATTTTCAAGGTTCTTCTACAGCCTCAACTCCACCTGCAAAATAAAGAGCACCTTCTACCGAGTATGTGTGCCTAATTCCAGTTCATTCTGAGCACTTTTCTTTTTTTTTGCTGAAAATGGAAAAAAGGCAAGACTAACCCCTTGGAGTTTTTTACGGCCAAATTTTCCGAGGTTCTTCTACTCCTGCAACTCCACCTGCAAAATAAAGAGCACCTTCTACCGAGTGTATGTGCATCGTTCCAGCTCATTCTGGCCACTTTTATTTTCTGCTGAAAATGAAAAAAAAAGGCAAGACTAACCCCTTGGAGTTTTTTACGTCCAAATTTCCGAGGTTCTTCTACTCCTGCAACTCCACCTGCAAAATAAAGAGCACCTTCTACCGAGTGTATGTGCAGCGTTCCAGTTCATTCTGATAACTTATTTTTCGGCTCAAAATGCAAGAAAAGTTAAGACTAACCTCTTAGTGCTTGCTGAGGCCAGATTTGGGCGGTTCTTCAATTATGTGCATAGTTCCAGTTCATTCTGAAACGTTTATTTTTTTGGCTCAAAGTAACAGGAAAGTTAAGACTAACTCTTTGTTAGAGTAAAAATTTGGGAACTGGTGGGCATTTGCGGCATTACTATGTTTGTGTTGGCTATTCCTAGATGGCGCGGTCGCTTGTCAATCACCAAATCACATGTTCGGTGGGCGGCGACGCTGAAAACGGTGATATAAGGAGCGGTGACGGACTGCGCTAGCCACTCTCCTTGGGAGTATGCGTGTGGTCGGTCTCATATAACCACTCTTGAAGGATGCTTTCGGACGTCATTCTTTCCTGGTGTACATGATCGAGCGGACTTTGCTGGAGGTTGTCGCACAGGTAATAAATCTTCGGCCCCGGGAGTGAGGGTGAGCTTTGGTGTTATCACGGTGCTTTTATTGCTTTTCGGAGCTGTTTGAACAGCGTCGTGCTTTTTTTTGTTCTCACTATATTTAGCAGTTCCAGCATCAGAGTCCCGAGGCGGACTGGCTTACGGCAAGCACTCCCGGACCGACCCGGACTCCCGGAATGACCCGGTATGATACCCCAAGGATGCACAACCACTGACTCGGACGCACAACCACTAGGCTGTAACCGGTGGCGTTTTAACGGTAGAGCGTAAGCAATGTGCAATTGAGCCGTGCACGTGAATTATGTACCGCCTAGAGACTGGGTTGGATCCACCGCCGCACGCGCCGTTGGGCTTCTTAAGTGATATGACTGCCTATCGAACTGGCATGAGATTCCTGAATGAAGTCATAACCACGCGCATCCTGTAGGTTGCAGTGATATGGGATATGTTGCACGTGATATTCCCGCCATCTGCCACCCATACCCGCTTTCGCCTGTATCTTCTAGCGTATCTATTGGATCCGTCCGACGCGATAGCGCGGGGAGATCGTACTATCCAGGATGTCTTCCCGTTAGATATCAAATATATACCCGTCTGAGTGCCGGCTTTTAGCTGGTCGAGGCGAACACGAGGCTTCCAATGTGTTCCCCCCAAGCATATGATAACCTTCATTTTCACCCTCAGGTGGATCTTAAGCAGTTGGGGGACCTAGAAAGGCTTGCCCCGCCTGAACTACGTCCGGATCAGGAGCCTTTTTCCGGACTTGCTTCCAGCCGCTAGTCTGAGTCTCCGCACGTAGCGGTCACGATTTCGGTAACTAGAACTAGTACTCGCGTTGTTCAGGGATTTCCGTTTCGCGAACCGGTATATTGTACCGCGGACTTGTATATTGTGGGAGAGGGGTGGTGCTTTCTCAGTTGCTCTCTAACGGTTCCATTTTTCTTCCTCATAGTATACGTGCCCCGGACATCACGTCGGTGGTCTCGGGTCGCCGAATCAAGTTCCACCCCGGTCCCAGACTCGTATCTGCGTCAACATGCTATCAAGGCTGTCCCGGAATGATCTGCACACGCCTCCTCAGGACTAGGGCTTTCCTCCACTGTTTCCAGACTTGTCCCTGGTCGCCAGCGAGAGGGCAACCCGTACCGGTCACGTGACCAGCGGACTCGTCGTTTACAAGTCATCGAAGGCACCCGCGAAGCATCGACGTGGCCGCCGCCCTTTCGACCCTCCATCGGCTTCTGCCGGGAACTGCTTCGAAACACCGAAGGACAACGCTTGCCTCCCTGACGACCTGATCGATTTGGACGTCGACGGACAGTTGTAATTTTGTTCGAATGCACGAACGCTTTTGGGATAAGCGAGATTGTGGGCATTTTCGACATTGCCTATTTGTGTTGATGGATGCTGGAGGTTGTCGCCGAGGTAATAAATCTTTCTACGGTGTTTGTGTTCCCTTCCCGGCTGGACGAGCGACCGTGACACCGACAGTAGAAAAACTTCGTAAGTTCCCCACAGTGTGTTCTGAGACGAAATTTAGAAGGTTCTTCAATTCCACCTGCAAAATAAAGTGGACCTTCTGTAGATTACGTGCATATTTCCAGCTCATTCTCACTTCCATTTCTTTGCTGAAAATAGAAGGCAAGACTAATCTCTCGGTGTTTGCTGCGCCAAAATTTTTAAGGTTATTCTCCCTCTGGAAAATAAAGAGTAGCTTCTAGGAGGGCATGTGCACAATTCTAGCCCCCCCCCCCCCCCTTCTGAGTACTACTTTTGTCACTTTTACCTTAACAGGTGTTTTCTCCCGCTTCACAAAATAAACAGCAACCCGTCAACTTTTCGTGTCATGAAAAACAGTTACTTTACTTGATATCATGGCATTACCGTGGGAAGTATTATAGAACTGGGGACGAGCCACAGGTCCCGTCTTACTGAATACCCTACACCCATGCAGTTGCCATCTGAAAGCTACACTTTCTGATTGTTCTCTGAAGGGGCTTTTAGGGGGGGGGGGGCTTCGCTTAGTACACAGCCCTTTCTTCCAGAGAGGCTTGTTGCGAACTTTGAGACGCATTCACGCGAGATCATTCATTTAGGTTAGGCTTAGTTAGGACGTCAGTGAACAGGTTATTTTCACATCGTGCTCGCGGACTTAAGTCTAAAACATCAGTGGCTCCCTTGCTGTGCCTTCCAAAGCGGCAACCGAGCAGAAGTCTACGGTCTGTACCGTACCTTTTAGTTGGAAACATATTCCACACACGTGTTCTTTACCAGGACAAGAAAACGCCTGTCAGATCACGATGATTCTGGCGCATCAGCCCAGCAATGTAGTACGCGTACTGTGAAACTCTTGTCGCCACACTATAAGCAGACCAACTTCACTGCACTATTTGTGAAATTTTTGAACTGAACCCGCTGATAACGCGCGCGAACTGACGAGTGGACTGAGATAAAATCGTTTTTCTTTCTTTCACTGAAGAGCGTTGAAATTTGGTAAGGCATGGCTGCCCTTCCACTGAGGACAATCGACGGGTAAGATTTCGGACGAATGGGTTAATTGCAATGAGGACGTAAAGTGACAATGAATGCGCAAAGCATTATAATGCATAAGAATTTGTTATCAACGTATTTATTTGAATATATATCTCCGCTTCTACTCCATACCAAGTTTTATTTTTCTCTCTTTCTCTCATCCCGCGAAGAAGCTGTGGCTTTACAGGCTGAACCGCATGTCACGAAAAACTGGCCGAACCAATCCGCAGGTACAGTCAGCTGTCATGTGTCACTCAATCAGCAGGTATAGCAATTGCGTGTCATCGCAATTAGGACCGCGTCAAGCCTTGCTTTATAAGGGCGGAGGCGTAGTAATTTATCAACTCCGCAATATAGAGAGAATTTCGTAAATTTAGTAATCGTAGTAATTTATTTATGAACTTTGCAGGATATAGTGCTCTGTGGACAGGCTACATGGCGCCAATATTCTCGACATTCAGCTAATTAATTGCGACATTGACTCGTTGCTTTCCTTCAGCACAACTGTTTGTAGTTTGAACGCAGCTTATAAAAAAAGAACAACAAAAATATCAGACTGTGACTTAAAAATGTGTTGCGTTTATTTACGTCAACAATTTCATAAATATAAAACAGTCGTTCACGATGAGGATGATATTATATACAATGTCTATAAACTTCGCGTGATAAAATTAAGATATCTGTTTGGGATCATTTTCAACGGCTCGCTTCACATGTTCAACAGAAATAGGAACAGTCCTTTCTTTGCACTCGATGGATTTGCTCCGTGGAGCCCGAAGCTGCAAGGAACCCTTAGCAGACATCGTGCAGGTGATCGATTCTGGGTCCACATCCTCTGGCAGGACGATACGTCTGGTGAACTCTCGATGGAAGTAGCCACGATCATCCGACTTCTCTTCGTGCTTCGCATGAATCTCGATGCAGTTGTCCACAGTCTTCACAGAAACCTCTTCCGGAGAGAAGTTCCTCACGTTCATGTTGACCGAGAACTCTTCCGACGTAACTCCGTCGGGTACGACGGATTGGTCCATTTCCACATTTTCCTTTTCATCCAAGATTCCTTTTAGCGGAGCCAGGAACCAGCGGTACGTGTGTGGAGAGAAGATGTCGCCGTCGTCGATGGAAGGTTCTCTGAGAAACTGTTCGGCGATGCCCATTGCGTCGGAGATATTCCTCATAATACCACGTGGACAAACGGCCATGTAAGGGTGAGGTCGCTTGCGCAGAGAGCAAACACTCTTCGGCATCTTGCTGTCAGGTTTCAAATTGCGAGACGCGCTTCAAGAGCGCGTCTCGCCTTTTATACTCGCTGCCAAGCTTTCCGGGAGGGCGGAGAAGATTCCAGAAACGACTGTTCATTGGTTGAGGGTCACGTGCTGAGAGCGCGCGCTTCACAAGTGCGGAGAAACTTCTCGAAGATTCTCGAAATGCCGAGACTCGTCTCGGTCATTATAGCTTAATACCGTGCAAGCTCTGCTTGTAACACCACTTTTATTGTTCGATTCAGTAGCTATTCCATAACATAAATGAAACTGTGCTATTTTATTAGGCGATTGAAGCTTATATGACGCGAATACTGACGATTTTCTACTTCTATGACCGCTAGCAGACGACGCGGAGACAAGGTCACAAGCGACTTCCCATTGGTTCAGAGGGTCACGTGCTGAGAGCGCGCGCTTCACAACTATGAAGAAACTTCTCGAAGATCCTCGGGACGCTGAGAGTTGCTCTATTATGGTTTCATACCGTGAAAACTCTATACTTGTAATACCACTTTTATTGTTCCATTCAGCAGCTATTACATAACAAAAATGAAACCGTGCTGATAAACTGACGCGAATATTGACCATTTTCTGCTTCGACGACCGCTAGCAGACGACGCGGGTCACAGCGCGTGGATCATTCAGGAACAATCGAGCGCTTGCTCGTCTGCTCCACATGACGTCAGACAGTAGACGGCATGTGGTTCGTCAATTCCATTCTGGGCCGTTCCCGACGGTTCGCGAAGGCGAGAGCGCCGTATAAATAGCGCTCGCTCGCGCTGGCCAGTAATCATTGAAGTTTCAAAGCAACGCTTTTCAAAGCAAGTTCAACGTTCTCTTCGAGAGAATCCACGCACGCTACAGAATGCCTTCACGAACCAAGAGTGGAGCCCCGGCCATTGGCATCGATTTGGGAACCACGTATTCCTGCGTCGGTGTCTTCCAGAATGGTCGTGTGGAAATCATCGCCAACGATCAAGGCAACCGGACGACGCCGAGCTACGTCGCCTTCACCGACACCGAACGGCTCATCGGAGATGCTGCAAAGTCACAAGTCGCCCTCAACCCCGAGAACACAGTGTTTGACGCCAAGCGTCTCATCGGACGCAAGTACGACGACCCCAAGATCCAGGGAGATCTCAAACACTGGCCTTTCAAAGTCGTCTCAGATTGTGGCAAGCCAAAGATAGCCGTCGAGTTCAAAGGGGAACAGAAGAGGTTCAATCCCGAGGAGATCAGCGCAATGGTCCTGACCAAGATGAAAGAGACGGCTGAAGCGTACTTGGGTCAAACAGTGACCGATGCAGTCGTCACCGTCCCAGCCTACTTCAACGATTCGCAACGTCAGGCGACGAAAGACGCGGGAGCCATAGCCGGACTCAACGTACTCAGGATCATCAACGAACCAACAGCTGCTGCTCTGGCTTACGGTCTTGACAAGAACCTCCAAGGCGAGAAAAATGTCTTAATTTTCGACTTGGGCGGAGGCACTTTCGACGTGTCTGTCCTTACCATCGATGAGGGCTCCATGTTCGAAGTCCGCTCCACAGCGGGAGACACACATCTCGGAGGAGAAGACTTCGACAACAGGATGGTGACCCACTTCGTCGAAGAGTTCCAGAGAAAGCACCGCAAAGACCTCCGTAAGAGTGCCAGAGCTCTACGTCGTCTACGAACTGCCTGCGAGCGAGCCAAGAGGACTCTGTCCAGCAGTGCAGAAGCGAGCATCGAAATCGACGCCCTCTTCGAAGGCATCGACTTCTACAGCAAGATCACACGCGCTCGCTTCGAAGAACTCTGCATGGACCTCTTCCGCAGCACGCTCGAACCGGTGGAACGGGCCCTCAATGACGCCAAGATGGGCAAGTCTCAAATCCACGACGTCGTCCTCGTTGGCGGGTCGACCCGAATTCCCAAGATTCAGAAACTGCTCCGCGACTACTTCAACGGCAAAGACCTATCGATGTCCATCAACCCGGATGAAGCCGTCGCCTACGGAGCTGCTGTCCAAGCTGCAGTCCTCAGCGGAGACAGTAGCGAGGCGATCCGGGACGTCCTTCTGGTTGACGTCGCCCCTCTTTCCTTAGGCATCGAGACTGCCGGTGGCGTCATGACAAAGATCGTCGAACGGAACAGCCGTATCCCGTGCAAGACGTCGCAGACCTTCACGACTTATTCGGACAACCAACCTGCAGTCACGATTCAGGTGTACGAAGGTGAACGGGCCATGACGAAAGACAACCACCTTCTGGGAACCTTCAACCTCAACGGTATCCCTCCAGCTCCCCGAGGAGTTCCGCAGATCGAAGTGACGTTTGACCTCGATGCCAATGGTATCTTACACGTCTCTGCTCGGGACAAAAGCACCGGGAAGCAAGAATCGATCCGCATAACGAATGACAAAGGACGGCTGAGCAAGGAAGATATTGATCGAATGCTGAGCGAGGCTGAAAAATACCGCCAGGAAGATGAACAGCAACGGGAACGTGTGGCTGCCAGGAACGGACTGGAGTCCTACGTGTACTCCGTTAAACAGGCTGCTGAAGAGGCAGGAAGCAAGCTGGACGCGGCTGATCGGGATAAAGTGCTGTCACTCTGCAAGGACGCAATCAGCTGGATCGACTCCAACACACTGGCTGAGAAGGAAGAATACGAGCACAGACTGAAGGAGTTGCAGCAGGCTTGCAGCCCCATCATGAGCAAGCTCCACCAGAGCAGTGGGGATGGCCCCAAGCATTCGAACTTCAGCAGTCAGAAGTCTGGACCAACTGTTGAAGAAGTTGACTGATGGTCGAAGCCCATTTAGAAAATCAGAAGTCCTCTACCGTTAGTCAAGAGGCACTTCAGGTAGTAATTTATTTGTAAATATGTAAATACTGTACAAAGTATTTATTTGAGCAATAAATACCTGCAGTTTCCTGCTGACGTAACCTGGTTAAGCTCATACTCTATTAAGTGCGCGTGCAATCTCTTGAGATGATTGCACGCAACCATTATAGTTATACCGATGTGAACACTGCGGTCTGCCACTAGTTGAGTGCAGCTTCCGCCTAGGGGCGCTAGCGGCGTCAAAAGCGAAAACAAATTCGTGTCGGCTAGCGCCCCTAGGCGGATGCTATACACAACACTTTGCAGACCGCCGTGTTCACATCAGTATAGCGCATAGTAAATGCATGAAGACGGAAAGTTTGCGTGGTCGTATTTACTTTGTTATGCAGCGCCTGGTAACCACAATTTTTTCGGAGGCTTTTCTGGCACAAATTATGCACTCTGTGGTAGCGGAAGTCTGTCTGTCAAGTAGGTATTGTGCCACGCGCGAAAATGTGACTGATCTTTTATAGCACCCACCCTGTAAACAAGAAATGCTAAGACTCGAGACGTGAGGAGGGGGCCCGTAATTTCTCACGGCGGCCATGTAAGACGCTACGGGAGCATATAACTGTAAGAAAATGTTGCATTGTTACAACAGAGTAAATTACTTCGTCATTCGAAAGCTAAGAGTCGGGGATAGCGCAGTTGGTGTCAATCCATATTGCAACGCTGTTCAGCCGAAAGTATCAGTTCAGTGAACAAGGCGAGTTCAGCATTTGCAGTGCATGTTGCCCTTGTTCCTTTCGGCTGAGCAGTATTACGGTGTGGTCCTGTCCGGTTGGGGGGGGGGGGGGAGGAAATAAACTTGCTATTATCCGTTATTAACCATGGACATTGCGATAGTCGTCCCGCGACGCAAAGTCACAAACTGCAAATCATTTTATGCCATCTTTATCTTTTGTGGAAGAATGGAGAAACAGTACAATCATCATCAAGATAAAGTAGCAGACGACGAAACAGTCTAACTCACGGTCTTGCCTTGGTCCGCGTTGGTCATGTGCTGTCGTGGCAGCGTCCACGCGCAACAACCAGGCCTGTGGCACAAAGTCGACATGACAAGATTGCTGCCACACACCCACTGCCACAACGCTACTGCACTTGCAGCACGTGTTGCAGCATGCTACCGTGCAGCCATTCAAAAAGCAATAACGCCTGGTTGCCAGACGATATTCTTCCAGGCTCTAAATCAACTGTTCTTCCTTTTCTTGTATCTTCGCGTAAAAGGTTGTATTGGTATCTGTCAACGGCAAGCCTGTGCAGCGTACGTACGCAAAGACCATAGCGTACGCTACACTAAAACTGTCTAATACGCGCGTGAGGGGTAAACGTTGTTTCGGTTTCACTTTCCTCACTTCGTAGCGATTCCGAAACTACTCGCGATCCGCGAAAACGTGACACATTAGAGAGTAGCGTGAAACAAATAGAAAACAAATGTATCATGATGAAAAAATGGCTAGGAAACAAGTGAGCTGGTGAAGATGATGCATGATGTAAGACACCCGAGACTAGGGAACATGAAGGGACAGACCCAAACACGAAGTCTCAAGTCTCTGTATCGAGACTTCGTCTTTGTGCCTGTCCCTTCGTGTTCCCTAGTCTTGGGGTTTTACATCATGCATCAAATGTATCATATTCTGCATCAAAAAAAACTGTTCAGTACAAGTTTTTTTTCTTAGCTTTTTAAACTGTTTCTAAAGAAAGGATTCAAAAGGTTCAAGATTCGTGGATTCGCAGAACTTTCCTTGGATTCAAATTCTCAAAATTCTGGATCCATCCCATCTCTATAATAAAATAAATAAAGTGAAGTAAAGTGAAATAAAGTAAAGTAGTAAACTAATAATAATTGGGAATCCACAAATGCACTCCTGGAATGGCACAACAGGGATAAAAAGAAAAGGACTCGTTTATTTAATATCGACCATCTAAACCAAAATTCTCGATGCTTCATAAAGTTCCAACAGATTGTTGCACTGAAACACTGCTCTTTGATCACAACGCAGTGTGACACAGGGCAGCAAAATGCTTTGAGATATAACACCAAACAACACAAAAGTCGCAACAGCGTGTGCTTCTCCATACCGTTTGCACGGATAGCACATTTTGGCAACAAACTCGAGGATATCCGCTTGAACCAGAAGAGTTTACACTGTTCTTGAGGAAGAACTACGTTTACAGTGCCGCCTCGTTTCCAGATACGCAACACCTGTCATCCTGTGTGGCAGCACTGAGAGATGGGATGAGGACAATGCACGGTATAGTTGTCGGGTGACTCTTCTCGCATAACTTAGATATGCTTCTCTCATCTCGGATATCCTCTGTGATGGCAGCCTTGGTGAACTTGAGCTCTCTATTGCCTGCAAGAAACACGGGCACTAAAAAGGTGAAAAAAATCTCCGTGTTGAGTCATGCGCCTTTCCTCATCGAAATGCGTTCAGGAACCACTGACGGCATCGGACGAATGCAGCAGATGCAACAAAACCAGAAGAAAACTTGAGGGAGAGAGAGAAAGATGTGGAGAGGGAGCAACCTCCTCTACTTCCCGAGCGACCGTTGGAAGTTGTGCACCTTGCAACACCCGCACCTAATTTCCATCGGTCATGCTCGGATAAATGCACCGTGTTCTGAATTTAGTGCTCCCGGAGGCCCACGCTCTTGAAAATATCACCATAATTTGTTTTCAATAAAAAATTGGAATATATTGCTTTTCAATTTTCACGCATTTTACCGTACGCCAGGAGAGTTCTGATTGCTACACATGAGGAAACACTTTTACAGCGATCGTTGTATAGGTGTCTTGTTTACATGTACTTCAATGGGTGAATCAAAACTACCTGCTTGTGGGCCTTTTGGTATAGATTCACTGTAAAGAATGAGCGCCAGAGAAAAAATACACATTTGTTCCCCGACACTTATTATGGAATGATCCAACGGGTGAGCCGACGGGAACCAGCTGTTTGATCGTAATATTGAAGTTACTGTTATGTCGAAGACTGTAATGTCGGTATTGAGATCTGTACTGTGACTGCGAGTTTTCTTTTTCAAGAAATTCTAGCATTCTCTCGACTTTGTATGTTTTACCAGTTTTCAGCACCGAGCAGCGATTTAAAGAACGTGCTGTTCGATGTTTCTCTACGGCACTGAAGGAGATGCACACTTTGAAATTGGAATGTACCTTGAAGTGGTGCAAAAAAATCTGACACGAAAACATGAGCGGTAATGGTGTTGTCCAAAAAGAAAAGAAGAAGAAGAAAAAAAAAAGAATGCCCAAATGTTGTGAAATGTATGCGAAAACATCAGTTGGATGTACGTACATAATATATAGAGCCTGAAGTTTTCGGGAAATATTTTTTCCTGGATTCGGGGGGTAAAAATCGGGCAAATAAACAGGCGCACTAAATTCATGCAAATTCGGATGAAAAAAATTTCCAGTACGCTAAATTCGGGGAGAAATCGGGCTCAGTTATTCAAACTAACTGTAGCGATTTGGTACAAACGGTGATGTAACTGCATTTTTCTGCCAAACAAGTAAGTTAGTGCATTCCTACAGGCATCCCAGTGAGGGCAATTTGCCGGGTAAAAATCGGGTCTCACCCCTAAAGAGGCAACCTTCAATTCGGGGTGCAAATTCGGGGAAGAATCGGGTAAAACCCTAAAACTTCAGGCTTTAAATATATGTAGCTTTGCCAGAAAAACCGAGCGTCAGTTCGAATTATCCGGAAGTTCGAATTATGAGATTTTGAAGAATTCACGGGATTGCGCTGCATTCGAACGATAGAAATAGAAGGAGACGCACCACTTTGCAGACTGCAAAAGTGCACATCTATGGTCCGCTCTGCTTTGTGCTACGAATCCTGCCCAGGTGTGAAGACTCTCGGTTATCCCGACTCGCGTTTGCGGCTGCACCGCCGGTGGCGGCTGGGGTCTTTCGGTCGTCCTCGTCGTCGCTCGTGTAGGAGGTCGTCGTCCGCGCGACGGCACCCCTGGTGCTAGTCGCTTGCATCAGTTCCAGGTCCGGACCGTTGCGGTTCTCGTACAGCAGTATGTTGAGAGCCTCCTCGTAGATCCTCGCTTCGGGAAACTCTACCTGCGGAACAGCGGACAAAAGAACGGCAAGGAAGGGGAGAGTCATCATTTACACAATAGCAGACAAAAGTTGGAAATTATTAATTTGTTTATAGACCTAGAGCCTGAAGTTTTAGAGTTCAATTCTTCTCAAAATTTCCGTCACGAATTGAAGGTGGTCTCTTTAGGCCGACACTTGATTTTTACCGAAACATCTGTAGCAACGCACACTAGCTTGTTTGGCACCAAACGCATTTATACCACCGTTTATCCCAAATAGGTACAGTTCGTTAGAGTAACAGGGCCCAATTTGTCCTAAAATTTTGCATATTGGAAGTTTTTTCACGCAAATTCACGTTAATTTCGAATACGAGTCTATTTCCCCGCGTTTTACCTCTCGAATTTGGAAAAAAATATTTCCAGAAAACTTCAGGCCCTATTTATAGTTTATATGTCAACATTTTGGAGCAGATGCTTCCTCACGATTTGTACCGTGCCGGTGCACTTGAGACGTGAATCACTTGTGATCAGCTAAGCCTCTTGCTTTCAAGCGTGTATAATGAAAATGTACCCAATATGTTTAGTGACATGTCTCAGCATCATTCCCCTGTATCAGGAAGGCCAGGTAACCAAGTCCTCTAGCAAATACATAGTACCCCAGGAACATACCTTGGTGTGCTTTTTGTCCGTAGCATAGACGATGGAAGTGCAGCAGACTTCGGCAACTTTCTTTCCGTGTCCGTAGAAGGTCCAGCAGCAGATCTCGTTGCTGCCTATGACGTCTTTGATGAACAGCACTCGGCTGCAGAACCTCAGCGACAGTCGGTCGAACATCTCGATGTTCTTCAGCAGGTTGTCGTCAGAAGTGCTGTGACAGAATTGACGACAATGAGAGAGTTCAGACGATTTCCACACGTGGAAACAGTGTGAGTGGGACTTTGACTGTGACCAAGACTAGAAACAACGGGGTGGGCGGCTGTTGGCAAATAATGACATGCTGCAGCACTAATTACAGTGTACTGACCTTGTATAAGAGTATTTGTTGTTATGCCGGTTGATCAACAACTTGACTAGAGGCTGCAACCAAGTTAGAAAGCATCTGTTAATGACTGCAATAAAAGCAATGCACGTCCAAAGCGTATGATGTAACGTGTCGACACGGTAAGCTGCGCGACACAAAAATATCAGCACAGTGATTTTTTTATCAGCTGAATGATTCTTTGAGCAAATTCCATTTCAAAGTTACGTAGTGCATTACAAAATTAGTTCAATATCATATTAAATGAAGTCTGATGAAGTGCAACAACTGTTGGCATGTAAAAAATCCGGAAAACGTAAAAGCAACTAACACCGCAGCGTCACAAAGTAATGCTTGTAGTTGTGAAACATGCTCTTCACCATCAAACGGCGAAATTAAATACAAACCACTGAACAATTTCGTTGTAGCATGGACTTCAGTTAACCTCACCTTTGACGAAGTACTGATGAGTAGATTCCCCTCTTTTTCATTTGTAATGAGCGGCACTCGGCAAATGGGTTCCTGAAGACTTTCTTTCTTTTGCAGGGTAGCTTCACAGCTTTCGACCAAGTTTTGGATAAGGTAGTACTTTGCTTCTGCTAGGAGTTCCGCAATTTCCCGTGTCGACTCGGGAAGTGGGACTGATCCATCTCGCAAGAAGTTGAGTATGGTTCCAAAATGCTTCCCACAGCGATCAATCAAGATCCAGCCTACGTCGAGGAAACACTTGGGTTAGGCACGCCGGTACATCCATCCATACGCTTGATAATGTTCAAAACAACACACAGATTTCTGTATCGCGAGTTCAGAACGGTGTAAAATTCAGCGGGCCGGCACGGTATTGCAAATTCTTAACTTGCGTGGTGATTAATAGTGGATAAAATAATTCCCGTGCCATATATACACCGAATACGAAGGAACAGTCTGTCCCGAAAGGGCGTGGGCTATATATCTCAATCACCGGTGACAAACTTTTCTGTCCTAAGAACTCACTGCTCGAAGCATAACTTGACTGTCGTCCGGTACGCTTGTGAGCATCTTGATGATGATTATGCGGTTAAACGTTAAACTGAAGGTGCTGAAGGCCTCCGACTTGACCGCTCAGCAGAGCATATGGGAGCGGCTGTGGTCAAGGGATGAATCACTCACCTTCAGAGTCCGTGAGCACCTCCATTCGGCCGCTGAACATTGCCCTGAGCATACTGTCATGTTTCGTCAGCGTTCCAATGGTTGTGTAATGAAGGGAACCACCAACATTGAGCTTCACATATTGACTAGGACTGCCTTTGATGACTGTGCGGTGGTCGCCCGACATGTTTGAGTCTTCTAGCCCTGCCCCGGGCGAAAGCAACGCGTACACGGAATCAATGCTGACTTTTTGGGCTCACTGACTAAACAAATTAAAGGGGAAATGCAGCAACGCGGCGCATCTATTTGCGCAGCTTCGCCAACCACCGAATGTCCTCCATTACCGCGAAGTCTCAGAAGCAGAAACCAAACCATGCAAACAAAACAGTAATGTAAACGTTTGCTATAAATTAGTGTATTAATTCGCGTGTCAGATCGAAAAATATGTTACACGAACATTTAAGCTGAAACTTCAATGAAATTGTTTATATTCACCCAGATTCATGATACGACAGTGCGGTACTGTATGCGCATGAAGTGGTGTCGTCTGCTTCCATTTGGTCCGGTCGCCCCGGCAACATCTTGTTTCGGAATCCGTTTACAAAAGAACTTTTTTTCGTAAATGAACGATGGCAAGCGAGACGCTTGCTCGTGTAGGCCTCTTCGTTGACGAATTAAACAAAGTCCGTATTGTGGATCCTGAAGTGACAAAGCAAACTGAAGAGCTCAAAGACAACTGTAAAGAATTTGTTTCGAGTAAGTGCTTACTACCTTCGCATCACCCACGCCCACTGGACGAGTTTTAACTCTGTGTTACAGAAATGGACGAATTTCAAAGCATCGTTGACAAGTACATCAACGTAGCTGAAAAGCTGGCAGAATCTGTTGAGCACGAAAAGATGAAAGTGAGCTGCGAATTACAATGCAATTAGTGCGTTAATGCTGCAAGAAAGCCGTTCGATGTTTTACAGGCCATAGGCGCAAGAAATTTGCTCAAATCTGTTGAGAAACAGCGAGAAATGCAGCAACAACAGCTGCAAGCTCTAGTGCTTGAGAAAAGGATCCATCTGGAAAGGTACCAAGGTCCCATGTTCCTTGACAAAGCAGATAATTTTTTCACAAATCTTGCAGGCTCAACGTTCAGTACAACGCATTACGAAGGGAGGAAGCAGAACAGAATGAGACCATTGAGCATTTCTTGATGCAGAGATAGAAGCAACTGACCATTCTTAATAGATTAATAGGATAATAGGATTAATTAATCAACAGAATTAATAGGAGAGCAAGTTCTACAGCAGGTGTACCGCTTTCTCATCCTTACAGCTAATAAAATAACATATCAAAGACATCCCATAGTGTTGTGCAGAAATGTGTCCCTGCTATTTCTTTTATTAACGTGTCTTTTTTTTTTGTCTTTGGCTTCCAGAGCCTATAGTTTCACTGTTACCCACATTTTTTTCACAATAGAGAAATCTTTTGTACAGTAAGAAAAATTTTGACATCCATTTGGCCGACTCGGTTTCAAAACACCTGGACCAGGAGAGACGTCGAGCCGTCCCGCCACGTGGGGTCGTCTGCTATCTGGGCTCGGCACATCGGACACGTGCGTTCTCGGTCGAACCAGACGGAAACGCACTCTTCGCAGAATATGTGCTGCAACAGACATGAAGAAGAACAAGGGACGATGAATCGCTACAGCCGAAACGTAATTTTGCGGAAGAGCCTTTCAACAGGCGCGGAATAATAAAGGCAGAGGGGCTTACACCGCACGTGAGCATGGTGGCATTCTTAAAATCATCTTGACATATGGGGCAAGAACCGCCGACGGCTTTTATCTGATCTTCTGTGGCACCTCGTCCGTAGCGCTAGAAATATCAACGTAAGTTTTACGTAAGTTACAGCAACGTACGCATAGTGTAGTCAAACAAAAGCAACAAGCTCAGTCCTTAGAGCCCGAAGTTTTTGGGAATTTTTTTTTCTTCTAAATTCATGGGGTGGATCTGGTAAATAAACGTGTGCACTTAAATTCGTGCGAAAAGAACTTCGGGGAGAAATCGGGCTCAGTTACTCAAACTAACGGTAGTACGTAGTTTGGTACAAATGGTAACGTAACGGCATTTGCTCCCAAACAAGTGAGTTAGTGCATTCCTACAGACATCCCAGTGAGTGAAATTTGCCGGGTAAATATCGGATTTCACCCTAAAGAGGCGATCTTCGATACGGGGTGGAGATCCAGGTAAGAATCGGGTAAAACCCTAAAACTTCAGGTTCTATCAATCCTTAACCAACCCTGCTCTGGATGCTGCTCCTAAGGCTTTACAGACAAAAGTTTGAGAGAACTACGAACAGCAACTTGAAATTCCTGACACCGGCGGTCAATTAAAAAAAACTTTTCCAAGCAGACCACGGCAGCATTTTGTCATCTAGGCATGACTAAGTCTGGTGCTCTGTAATACTCTACGCTCAAGAGTCTTAGAACGAGAACAAGTACCTTAAACAGTAACACAGAGAAACAAGATTAAGCTACCATGGTAGAATATCATTAATTTGATCCGATTAATTAAATCATTTCCCATTTCTTTAACTCAATCTTTGGGTAAACCAGCCTTTTTTTAGTGTTCCCACAAAACTGTTATTAACTACCATGCTTTAAGCATACACTATGTATACGATTTTTTAAAGGATACCTACCACAGTGGAGAGGGTCTGTATTAATGCCCTTCTCCAAGCTTTCGCTTTTGCCACAATGTCCGTACACTGTAAAGCAAAATCCGCAAATCAGCACCAGCACCGTGAAGCCACGCTGCCACAAAATATGCGTAACAAAGGCTTGCCTTGCAAATTAAATATGCACCAGACAGCAGGATGCTGCAGACCTTTGCAGCGCCGCTGTAAGCCTCGGAAAAGTAGAACAGCCAGTGCTGCATCGGAAGGGCTGTGCGATACACTTGCGATGACGTCTCTATGAAGAGGTATATCTTTCCCTGAAAGTGACAATCGCTTGGTCGGAGAACATCTGTGAATGCCCTTGAACTGCTAATCTACATGCATCCTGCATGTTTCCGTAGATAAACTCTACGCGAAATGTTACGTATGCGAAAAGATAACACAATCGACAAGTAAAATTTATTCTAGGACCTCATGAGAATGGATAGACATTGAGAAAAAAAAAAGTGCGTTTGAGCGAGGGTATGAGAAGCATTTTTGGTCACGCTACTAACTGATTGAATAGATTACTAAGATTACGTAAAATAACTATTTATTTACTATAAATTTACTAAATACTAAGATTTAGTAAAATAAATTACTATTATTAAGATACTAATTGAATAAATTGATAAGCTCCTAGGTGTGGATAACATAGCATCACAATATTTATTTATATGTTTTTATTTATTTTTATGTTTATACACATTATGTCATGTCACACGTTTCTATGTATACAGGCTTGCATTGTGTGAGCAGCTGAAGAAACAATACTTCGATATCAACGTATGATCCTTGTGCAATGACAAACTTATGGGATGTCCGATTAACTGTCTAATTAACATCAACCAGATGCCAATACTAAGATGGAATTTCGAAGGGAAAAAAAGAACGGGAAAGAAAAGGGAAAAGAAAAAGAGCGTGCCTTGTAATTAGATAAACATGGTGATTTGATAAACAACAGACACGCATTTATTATGGTTAGAACTAATTATCCGCCAACAAACGCGTGCAAACACCACTTACAACCCAGGTGAGGAGGAATGCTATTCTCGTTGAACGTTACTCGAAGTTAAAGTGTAAACGAAGCAACACCACGTAACATTGACTTTGCAAATGTAAGAAAAGCTGCTCACCCTTCTGGGAAATGCCATAACACAGGGGGGAAGAGCTATGACAGCAGCTTTCAAGAGTACAGTAATAAGCTTGAGCACAAAGTCTGTCACGATCACGACCCAGAGCACATCCATGGCTCCAATGGGCTCGGTGTAAGGAAACATAAATATCAACCTGCAACGATAAAAAGCTCCTTCTTCAACGACCATTGTTTCAAACGTCCCCGCGAACAAATGCGCAAGGCTCAATAATGCGCAATAATATATAATAATAAATAATATATAAAATAAATGCGCAATAAAAACTGCTGCAGCCTCATCAGGCATTTTTTTCAGTTGTGACTGATCGAGTTTAACCCGTGAAAATGTCGCTGATCGATTGAAATTCTTACATAATTAAGTAATGTACCGAATATTCCGCGAAGAACACGCGATTCTGAGGGAACCAATAGGTTCCAAGAGACACGACCAATTCCGCGAAATTTCACGGAATCGCTGAAAGCTCTAATAACAAGTCTTTTCAATTTGGCTTCATCCACTGTTGTACTGCTCGAAAGCATAGCGACGGTGTCGTGAGCATGCAAGAACTGGTTCAGACAGTTTAAAGCTGGTTTAAGGAACGGTTTAAATTTTGCAGACAACTGTGACATCCTTTTCCACTCCGACACGCATTATCATCCGCTCGATGTACTTGCACACCTGCTCTTGCCCTCCAGAAAGTCCAGTGTGGCTGTGAACTCGCCTGGAACTAGGTGTCCACTTTTACAGAACGAATAGGAAAGTGCACAGGGCATGCGTGGCACTTGAAAACCTAATACAAAGGTTGCTAAGGTTGCTAAACCTAAGGCACTGCTTGAACTGGTGCAGCGACAAATTGAAGAAAAACCAATGTGCTCACAGAACACCTTAGATTATCCAAAACCTGCAAAGCTTCGAGGGACAACATGACGCGGAACACAGACAACACGACACACATCCTGAAAGCTCCTAGCATTGGTTAATATAGTTCTGAATCGATGAACACTTTAAATGAACTGATAATGGCGTAATGAGAATGAAACTTAACAAGAATAGGGCAAACCTGCGAATTAACCAAAATTTCCTATTAAGAAGGTCTCACACTTGTGTGTCCACAAAACTCAAACCACGAGAAAAAACAAAGCTAGAAGAAGCGTATAAAAACTCACGCTGAGGCTGTGCTTCTACCTGCCAGAATGAAGTAGACAAAGCAAATGCCAGTAATCAAATTTGTGGCTACAATGAGCAAACTACTCAGCTGCCTCTTGCCCTGAAAGTAAATAAAAACAAAACGGGTTAATTGGAGAACATCGAAATTACATTAAGCGTACGAGTATATACAGGCGCTCAAAACGGAAGAAAAGACAGCCCGGTGCAAACAATGCTAAACACTGCACAGAGTACATGTCGACACAATTCGAAAATACGATTTTTACAATACGATTTTTTTGCAGGAGCTAAAAAATCATACGGTGCAGAGATGATTATGGGCATGCGCTCATAACTTTTGTTCACATTTTTTTAAAAATCTCATATTTCCATTTTTATATGTGATGTATCGCGACGACGATTCTCACTGGAAACGTGCGGCTTATCAGCAAACTGCATCACACATAATACATGGCACAAAAACATGTAAAATGTGTAAAATGTGAAAAAGTGTAATATGGATTTCAAAAACATACCTGCTTTCCAACTTCTCTCTTAATCACAGAATTAGCGTGGCAAAATGTCACGAAGAGTCCCAGGAACACGAGGATACCTGTGAAATGACAAAAATGACCACCAGGTGGCAGTGGTGACCCCCCACCCCGTGAGCAGTAAGCGGTACCTACCAACCCGATGATCAATAGCCAACTTGACTAGAAAAATGAGGACAAACGAAAGGTATTTGTCCAGGAGGACTATGAGCGCTCGAAGCTCCGGATTGTTTGCCCACCGATCTTCTCCATCTCCGGGCGGGTCCGAACCCGTTGCGGGACGAGAAGGGGCAGTTTGGGTACCCTCTGCCGTTCTCAGGCTTTCCGTAGACGGCAGTGGGGCAGGGGGGTTGTCCTCCATGTTGATGACGAAGTTGTCAGCCTCTGAAGACTCTGTGCGGGAATGACAAGAAGATACAGCTTTAATCGCACAGGTAAGGTTATGCATAGAGGTGTGTGTGTGGATAAAATTTACGGCGTCTGCAACTGCTCCGCTTGACATCTGCGCGGATGTGTGTTCGCACATCCGCGATCATTGCGTTCGTTGGGAAGAAAATGTGCGGATCTGCGGATGTAACTGCACCCACGCGGTTCGACGGGCTCACCTGTTAAAGGTACCGGCACACCGCGCGGTTGAGCGTCACCATCCGCAGCACTCGCAGTCGCCACCCGTTGCTGTCCAGACCACGAAGGTAACGTTGGGTGCCGCGGAGCAGATCGCTCCAGTAACGGACTCAACCCCATGATCACCTGCAGGAACAATAGTACCATGATTCACAGTACTCCATGTTAGTGTGAACAAAATATGGCGACTGCCTGTGACATGCCGTCATGGATGTCACTAGAGACGCTGCCTCCAATTAATCAGACAATCGATTACCTGATGTAAGTCATTACGGAGAGCCTGAGGATTGGTGAGATTCAGGGCCCTGCCCCTGCCGTAGGACTGTGCCACAGTAGTCCAACCAAGCACTCGGCGCAAGGTGTTCTGACTGGTGCTATCAGCTCCCTCACCCACGGCACCTGGGCTCCCACCGCTGTTCATGGCAGTGGCGGTGTTTTCACTTCACGACAGATAGAATAAGATGGCTTAGAAAAAACGGAGCAATCGACAGCAAACAAACAA